>NC_089712.1:773600-1120400 GCF_031753505.1 Anomalospiza imberbis | reverse complement strand
AAATGTCCCTTGGCTCCATGGGGGCTTACCTGTTGGTTTCAGAATCTTCCATCATGTCACAATGACTCCTTGGTCTCAAAAAGCTCCACTGTGTAACTGTGGCCCCTTGGTTCCATGCGCCCTGCGGATCTGTCGTGTCACAATGGAATCCTTGCTTTCTTTGTGTGAAAAGTGCTCCTTGGTTTAAGTGGCCTAACCTCTGTGTTCAATCACATCCATCATGTCACAATCATCTCCTGAGTTTGAAAAAACCCCACTGTGTCACAGTGGCTCCTTGGTTCCATGTGTTTAAGTCAGTCCACAGTGGAATCCTTGCCTTCGTCATATCACAATGCCTCCTGGGCTCCATGTGGCCTTACCTGTTGGTTTAATCGTCTTCCATCACGTCACAATGACTCCTTGGTCTGAAAAACGTCCACTGTGTCACAGTGGCCCCTTGGTTCCATGCGCCATGCGGTTCTGTTATGTCGCAATGGAGTCCTTGCTTTCTTTGTATGAAAACGGCTGCTTGGCTCCATGTGGCCCTACCTGTGAGTTTGCTCATCTTCCATCATGTCACAATGGTCTCCTTGGCCTTAAAAACCTCCACTGTGTCACAGTGACTCCTTGGTTCGATGTGGTTCTATCAGGCACCACTGGAATCCTTGCTTTCTTCATGTCACAATGCCTCCTTGTCTCCATGTGGCCTTACCTCTGAGTTCAATCATCTGCCATCATGTCATAATAGTCTCCTTGGATTGCAAAGCTCTACAGTGTCACCCTGGCTCCTCATTTTAATGTGGCCTTACCTGTGAGTTCAATCATCTTCCATCATGTCACAATCATCTCCTGAGTTGGAAAAACCTCCACTGTGTCACAGTGGCTCCATGGTTCCATGTGTTTCCGTCAGGCCACAGTGGAATCCTTGCTTTCTTCATTTTACAGTGCCTCCTTGGCTCCATGTGGCCTTACCTGTGAGTTCAATCATCTTCCATCATGTCACAATAATCTCCTTGGTTTGAGAAAGCTACAGAGTGTCACCATGGCGCCATGATTCCATGTGGCCTTACCTGTTGGTTCAATCATCTTCCACCATGTCACAATGGTCTCCTTGGTTTCCAAAAGCTCCATTGTGGCACAGTGGCCCCTTGGTTCCATGCAGTTCTGTCATGTCGCAGTGTTAACCGTGCTTTCTTCATGTCACAATGGCCCTTGGCTCCATGTGGCCTTGCCTGTTGGTTTCAGAATCTTCCATCATGTCACAATGACTCCTTGGTCTCAAAAAGCTCCACTGTGTAACTGTGGCCCCTTGGTTCCATGCGCCATGCGGATCTGTCGTGTCACAATGGAATCCTTGCTTTCTTTGTGTGAAAACGGTTGCTTGGCTTCAAGTGGCCTTACCTGTGTGTTCAATCACATCCATCATGTCAAGATCATCTCCTGAGTTTGAAAAAACCCCACGTTGTCACAGTGGCTCCTTGGTTCCATGTGTTTAAGTCAGTCCACAGTGGAATCCTTGCCTTCGTCATGTCACAATGCCTCCTGGGCTCCATGTGGCCTTACCTGTTGGTTTAATCTTCTTCCATCATGTCACAATGGTCTCTTTGGTCTGAAAAATCTCCAATGTGTCACAGTGGCCTCTTGGTTCCATGCGCCATGTGGTTCTGTTGTGTCACAATGGAGTCCTTGCTTTCTTCATATCAAAACGACTCCTTGACTGCATGTGGCCTTACCTGTCAGTTCAATCATCTTCCATCATGTCGCAATGGTCTCCTTGGTCTGAAAAACCTCCACTGTGTCACAGTGGCTCCTTGGTTCCTTGTGGTTCTGTTGTGCCACAGTGGAATCCTTGCTTACTTCATGTCACAATGCCTCCTTGTCTCCATGTGGCCTTACCTCTGAGTTTAATCATCTGCCATCATGTCATAATAGTCTCCTTGGATTGCAAAGCTCTACAGTGTCACCCTGGCTCCTCATTTTAATGCTGCCTTACCTGTGAGTTCAATCATCTTCCATCATGTTGCAATCATCTCCTGAGTTGGAAAAACCTCCACTGTGTCACAGTGGCTCCATGGTTCCATGTGTTTCAGTCAGGCCACAGTGGAATCCTTGCTTTCTTCATTTCACAGTGCCTCCTTGGCTCCATGTGGCCTTACCTGTGAGTTCAATCATCTTCCATCATGTCACAATAATCTCCTTGGTTTGAGAAAGCTACAGAGTGTAACCATGGCACCATGATTCCATGTGGCCTTACCTGTAGCTTCAATCATCTTCCACCATGTCACAATGGTCTCCTTGGTCTGAAAAACCTCCACTGTGTCACAGTGGCCCCTTGGTTCCATGCAGTTCGGTCATGTCGCAGTGTTAACCGTGCTTTCTACATGTCAAAATGTCCCTTGGCTCCATGTGGCCTTACCTGTTGGTTTCAGAATCTTCCATCATGTCACAATGACTCCTTGGTCTCAAAAAGCTCCACTGTGTAACTGTGGCCCCTTGGTTCCATGCGCCATGCGGATCTGTCGTGTCACAATGGAATCCTTGCTTTCTTTGTGTGAGAACGGCTGCTTGGCTACAAGTGGCCTTGCCTGTGTGTTCCATCACATCCATCATGTCACAATCATCTCCTGAGTTTGAAAAAACCCCACTGTGTCACAGTGGCTCGTTCGTTCCATGACATCCATCATGTCACAATCATCTCCTGAGTTTGAAAAAACCCCACTGTGTCACAGTGTCACTGTGTCACAGTGGCTCGTTCGTTCCATGACATCCATCATGTCACAATCATCTCCTGAGTTTGAAAAAACCCCACTGTGTCACAGTGGCTCCTTCGTTCCATGTGGTTCTCTTAGGCCACAGTGGAATCCTTGCTTACTTCATGTCACAATCCCTACTTGGCTCCATTTGGCCTTAACCCTGAGTTTGCTCATCTTCCATCATGTCACAGTAATCTCCTTGGTTTGAGAAAGCTACAGAGTGTCACAATGGCGCCATGATTCCATGTGGCCTTACCTGTAGCTTCAATCATCTTCCACCATGTCACAATGGTCTCCTTGGTTTCCAAAAGCTCCATTGTGTCACAGTGGCCCCTTGGTTCCATGCAGTTCGGTCATGTCGCAATGTTAAGCGTGCTTTCTACATGTCAAAATGTCCCTTGGCTCCATGTCGCCTTACCTGTTGGTTTCAGCATCTTCCATCATGTCACAATGACTCCTTGGTCTCAAAAAGCTCCACTGTGTAACTGTGGCCCCTTGGTTCCATGCGCCCTGCGGATCTGTTGTGTCACAATGAAATCCTTGCTTTCTTAGTGTGAAAACGGCAGCTTGGCTTCAAGTGGTGTTACCTGTGTGTTCAATCATTCCATCATGTCACAATCATCTCCTGAGTTTGAAAAAACCCCACTGTGTCACAGTGGCTCCTAGGTTCCATGTGTTTCAGTCAGGCCACAGTGGAATCCTTGCCTTCGTCATGTCACAATGCCTCCTGGGCTCCATGTGGCCTTACCTGCTGGTTTAATCTTCTTCCATCATGTCACAATGGTCTCTTTGGTCTGAAAAATCTCCAATGTGTCACAGTGGCCTCTTGGTTCCATGCGCCATGTGGTTCTGTTGTGTCACAATGGAGTCCTTGCTTTCTTCATATCAAAACGACTCCTTGACTGCATGTGGCCTTTCCTCTCAGTTCAATCATCTTCCATCATGTTGCAATGGTCTCCTTGGTCTGAAAAACCTCCACTGTGTCACAGTGACTCATGGCTCCATGTGTTTCAGTCAGTCCACAGTGGAATCCTGGCTTTCTTCATGCCACAATCCCTCCTTGGCTCCATTTGGCCTTACCTGTGAGTTCAATCATCTTCCATCATGTCACAATAATCTCCTTGGTTTGAGAAAGCTACAGAGTGTCACCATGGCGCCATGATTCCTTGTGGCCTTACTTGTTGGTTCAATCATCTTCCACCATGTCACAATGGTCTGCTTGGTTTCCAAAAGCTCCATTGTGTCACAGTGGCCCCTTGGTTCCATGCAGTTCGGTCATGTCGCAGTGTTAACCGTGCTTTCTTCATGTCACAGTGGCCCTTGCTTCCATGTGGCCTTGCCTGTTGGTTTGAGCATCTTCCATCATGTCACAATGACTCCTTGGTCTCCAAAAGCTCCACTGTGTAACTGTGGCCCCTTGGTTCCATGCGCCCTGCGGATCTGTCGTGTCACAATGGAATACTTGCTTTCTATGTGTGAAAAGTGCTCCTTGGTTTAAGTGGCCTAACCTCTGTGTTCAATCACATCCATCATGTCACAATCATCTCCTGAGTTTGAAAAAACCCCACTGTGTCACAGTGGCTCCTTGGTTCCATGTGTTTAAGTCAGTCCACAGTGGAATCCTTGCCTTCGTCATATCACAATGCCTCCTTGGCTCCATGTGGCCTTACCTGTTGGTTTAATCTTCTTCCATCATGTCACAATGGTCTCCTTGGTCTGAAAAAGCTCCAATGTGTCACAGTAGCCTCTTGGTTCCATGCGCCATGTGGTTCTGTTGTGTCACAATGGAGTCCTTGCTTTCTTCATATCAAAACGACTCCTTGACTGCATGTGGCCTTACCTGTCAGTTCAATCATCTTCCATCATGTTGCAATGGTCTCCTTGGTCTGAAAAACCTCCACTGTGTCACAGTGGCTCCTTGGTTCCTTGTGGTTCTGTTAGGCCACAGTGGAATCCTTGCTTTCTTCATGTCACAATGCCTCCTTGGCTCCATTTGGCCTTATCTCTGAGTTCAATCATCTTCCATCATGTCACAGTAATCTCCTTGGTTTGAGAAAGCTACAGAGTGTAACCATGGCACCATGATTCCATGTGGCCTTACCTGTAGGTTCAATCACCTTCCACCATGTCATAATGGTCTCCTTGGTTTCCAAAAGCTCCATTGTGTCACAGTGGCCCCTTGGTTCCATGCAGTTCGGTCATGTCGCAGTGTTAACCGTGCTTTCTACATGTCAAAATGTCCCTTGGCTCCATGTGGCCTTGCCTGTTGGTTTCAGCATCTTCCATCATGTCACAATGACTCCTTGGTCTCAAAAAGCTCCACTGTGTAACTGTGGCCCCTTGGTTCCATGCGCCATGCGGATCTGTCGTGTCACAATGGAATCCTTGCTTTCTTTGTGTGAGAACGGCTGCTTGGCTTCAAGTGGCCATACCTGTGTGTTCCATCACATCCATCATGTCACAATCATCTCCTGAGTTTGAAAAAACCCCACTGTGTCACAGTGGCTCGTTCGTTCCATGACATCCATCATGTCACAATCATCTCCTGAGTTTGAAAAAACCCCACTGTGTCACAGTGTCACTGTGTCACAGTGGCTCGTTCGTTCCATGACATCCATCATGTCACAATCATCTCCTGAGTTTGAAAAAACCCCACTGTGTCACAGTGGCTCCTTCGTTCCATGTGGTTCTCTTAGGCCACAGTGGAATCCTTGCTTACTTCATGTCACAATGCCTCCTTGGCTCCATTTGGCCTTACCTGTGAGTTCAATCATCTTCCATCATGTCACAGTAATCTCCTTGGTTTGAGAAAGCTACAGAGTGTCACCATGGCGCCATGATTCCATGTGGCCTTACCTGTAGGTTCAATCATCTTCCACCATGTCACAATGGTCTCCTTGGTTTCCAAAAGCTCCATTTGTTCACAGTGGCCCCTTGGTTCCATGCAGTTCGGTCATGTCGCAATGTTAAGCGTGCTTTCTACATGTCAAAATGTCCCTTGGCTCCATGGGGCCTTACCTGTTGGTTTCAGAATCTTCCATCATGTCACAATGACTCCTTGGTCTCAAAAAGCTCCACTGTGTAACTGTGGCCCCTTGGTTCCATGCGCCCTGCGGATCTGTTGTGTCACAATGAAATACTTGCTTTCTTAGTGTGAAAACGGCAGCTTGGCTTCAAGTGGTGTTACCTGTGTGTTCAATCATTCCATCATGTCACAATCATCTCCTGAGTTTGAAAAAACCCCACTGTGTCACAGTGGCTCCTAGGTTCCATGTGTTTCAGTCAGGCCACAGTGGAATCCTTGCCTTCGTCATATCACAATGCCTCCTGGGCTCCATGTGGCCTTACCTGTTGGTTTAATCTTCTTCCATCATGTCACAATGGTCTCTTTGGTCTGAAAAATCTCCAATGTGTCACAGTGGCCTCTTGGTTCCATGCGCCATGTGGTTCTGTTGTGTCACAATGGAGTCCTTGCTTTCTTCATATCAAAATGAATCCTTGACTGCATGTGGCCTTTCCTCTCAGTTCAATCATCTTCCATCATGTTGCAATGGTCTCCTTGGTCTGAAAAACCTCCACTGTGTCACAGTGACTCATGGCTCCATGTGTTTCAGTCAGGCCACAGTGGAATCCTGGCTTTCTTCATGCCACAATCCCTCCTTGGCTCCATTTGGCCTTACCTGTGAGTTCAATCATCTTCCATCATGTCACAGTAATCTCCTTGGTTTGAGAAAGCTACAGAGTGTCACCATGGCGCCATGATTCCATGTGGCCTTACCTGTAGGTTCAATCATCTTCCACCATGTCACAATGGTCTCCTTGGTTTCCAAAAGCTCCATTTGTTCACAGTGGCCCCTTGGTTCCATGCAGTTCGGTCATGTCGCAATGTTAAGCGTGCTTTCTACATGTCAAAATGTCCCTTGGCTCCATGGGGGCTTACCTGTTGGTTTCAGAATCTTCCATCATGTCACAATGACTCCTTGGTCTCAAAAAGCTCCACTGTGTAACTGTGGCCCCTTGGTTCCATGCGCCCTGCGGATCTGTTGTGTCACAATGGAATACTTGCTTTCTTTGTGTGAAAAGTGCTCCTTGGTTTAAGTGGCCTAACCTCTGTGTTCAATCACATCCATCATGTCACAATCATCTCCTGAGTTTGAAAAAACCCCACTGTGTCACAGTGGCTCCTTGGTTCCATGTGGTTCAGTCAGTCCACAGTGGAATCCTTGCCTTCGTCATATCACAATGCCTCCTTGGCTCCATGTGGCCTTACCTGTAGGTTTAATCTTCTTCCATCATGTCACAATGGTCTCCTTGGTCTGAAAAAGCTCCAATGTGTCACAGTAGCCTCTTGGTTCCATGCGCCATGTGGTTCTGTTGTGTCACAATGGAGTCCTTGCTTTCTTCATATCAAAACGACTCCTTGACTGCATGTGGCCTTACCTGTCAGTTCAATCATCTTCCATCATGTCGCAATGGTCTCCTTGGTCTGAAAAACCTCCACTGTGTCACAGTAGCTCCTTGGTTCCTTGTGGTTCTGTTGTGCCACAGTGGAATCCTTGCTTACTTCATGTCACAATGCCTCCTTGGCTCCATTTGGCCTTATCTCTGAGTTCAATCATCTTCCATCATGTCACAGTAATCTCCTTGGTTTGAGAAAGCTACAGAGTGTAACCATGGCACCATGATTCCATGTGGCCTTACCTGTAGCTTCAATCATCTTCCACCATGTCACAATGGTTTCCTTGGTTTCCAAAAGCTCCATTTGTTCACAGTGGCCCCTTAGTTCCATGCAGTTCGGTCATGTCGCAGTGTTAACCGTGCTTTCTACATGTCAAAATGTCCCTTGGCTCCATGTGGCCTTACCTGTTGGTTTCAGAATCTTCCATCATGTCACAATGACTCCTTGGTCTCAAAAAGCTCCACTGTGTAACTGTGGCCCCTTGGTTCCATGCGCCATGCGGATCTGTCATGTCACAATGGAATCCTTGCTTTCTTTGTGTGAGAACGGCTGCTTGGCTACAAGTGGCCTTGCCTGTGTGTTCCATCACATCCATCATGTCACAATCATCTCCTGAGTTTGAAAAAACCCCACTGTGTCACAGTGGCTCATTCGTTCCATGACATCCATCATGTCACAATCATCTCCTGAGTTTGAAAAAACCCCACTGTGTCACAGTGTCACTGTGTCACAGTGGCTCGTTCGTTCCATGACATCCATCATGTCACAATCATCTCCTGAGTTTGAAAAAACCCCACTGTGTCACAGTGGCTCCTTCGTTCCATGTGGTTCTCTTAGGCCACAGTGGAATCCTTGCTTACTTCATGTCACAATGCCTCCTTGGCTCCATTTGGCCTTACCTGTGAGTTCAATCATCTTCCATCATGTCACAGTAATCTCCTTGGTTTGAGAAAGCTACAGAGTGTCACCATGGCGCCATGATTCCATGTGGCCTTACCTGTAGCTTCAATCATCTTCCACCATGTCACAATGGTCTCCTTGGTTTCCAAAAGCTCCATTGTGTCACAGTGGCCCCTTGGTTCCATGCAGTTCGGTCATGTCGCAATGTTAAGCGTGCTTTCTACATGTCAAAATGTCCCTTGGCTCCATGGGGCCTTACCTGTTGGTTTCAGAATCTTCCATCATGTCACAATGACTCCTTGGTCTCAAAAAGCTCCACTGTGTAACTGTGGCCCCTTGGTTCCATGTGCCCTGCGGATCTGTTGTGTCACAATGAAATCCTTGCTTTCTTAGTGTGAAAACGGCTGCTTGGCTTCAAGTGGTGTTACCTGTGTGTTCAATCATTCCATCATGTCACAATCATCTCCTGAGTTTGAAAAAACCCCACTGTGTCACAGTGGCTCCTAGGTTCCATGTGTTTCAGTCAGGCCACAGTGGAATCCTTGCCTTCGTCATGTCACAATGCCTCCTGGGCTCCATGTGGCCTTACCTGCTGGTTTAATCTTCTTCCATCATGTCACAATGGTCTCTTTGGTCTGAAAAATCTCCAATGTGTCACAGTGGCCTCTTGGTTCCATGCGCCATGTGGTTCTGTTGTGTCACAATGGAGTCCTTGCTTTCTTCATATCAAAATGAATCCTTGACTGCATGTGGCCTTTCCTCTCAGTTCAATCATCTTCCATCATGTTGCAATGGTCTCCTTGGTCTGAAAAACCTCCACTGTGTCACAGTGACTCATGGCTCCATGTGTTTCAGTCAGTCCACAGTGGAATCCTGGCTTTCTTCATGCCACAATCCCTCCTTGGCTCCATTTGGCCTTACCTGTGAGTTCAATCATCTTCCATCATGTCACAATAATCTCCTTGGTTTGAGAAAGCTACAGAGTGTCACCATGGCGCCATGATTCCATGTGGCCTTACCTGTAGGTTCAATCATCTTCCACCATGTCACAATGGTCTCCTTGGTTTCCAAAAGCTCCATTGTGTCACAGTGGCCCCTTGGTTCCATGCAGTTCGGTCATGTCGCAATGTTAAGCATGCTTTCTACATGTCAAAATGTCCCTTGGCTCCATGGGGCCTTACCTGTTGGTTTCAGAATCTTCCATCATGTCACAATGACTCCTTGGTCTCAAAAAGCTCCACTGTGTAACTGTGGCCCCTTGGTTCCATGCGCCCTGCGGATCTGTTGTGTCACAATGGAATACTTGCTTTCTTTGTGTGAAAAGTGCTCCTTGGTTTAAGTGGCCTAACCTCTGTGTTCAATCACATCCATCATGTCACAATCATCTCCTGAGTTTGAAAAAACCCCACTGTGTCACAGTGGCTCCTTGGTTCCATGTGGTTCAGTCAGTCCACAGTGGAATCCTTGCCTTCGTCATATCACAATGCCTCCTTGGCTCCATGTGGCCTTACCTGTAGGTTTAATCTTCTTCCATCATGTCACAATGGTCTCCTTGGTCTGAAAAAGCTCCAATGTGTCACAGTAGCCTCTTGGTTCCATGCGCCATGTGGTTCTGTTGTGTCACAATGGAGTCCTTGCTTTCTTCATATCAAAACGACTCCTTGACTGCATGTGGCCTTACCTGTCAGTTCAATCATCTTCCATCATGTCGCAATGGTCTCCTTGGTCTGAAAAACCTCCACTGTGTCACAGTAGCTCCTTGGTTCCTTGTGGTTCTGTTGTGCCACAGTGGAATCCTTGCTTACTTCATGTCACAATGCCTCCTTGGCTCCATTTGGCCTTATCTCTGAGTTCAATCATCTTCCATCATGTCACAGTAATCTCCTTGGTTTGAGAAAGCTACAGAGTGTAACCATGGCACCATGATTCCATGTGGCCTTACCTGTAGCTTCAATCATCTTCCACCATGTCACAATGGTCTCCTTGGTTTCCAAAAGCTCCATTGTGTCACAGTGGCCCCTTGGTTCCATGCAGTTCGGTCATGTCGCAGTGTTAACCGTGCTTTCTACATGTCAAAATGTCCCTTGGCTCCATGGGGGCTTACCTGTTGGTTTCAGAATCTTCCATCATGTCACAATGACTCCTTGGTCTCAAAAAGCTCCACTGTATAACTGTGGCCCCTTGGTTCCATGCGCCATGCGGATCTGTCGTGTCACAATGGAATCCTTGCTTTCTTTGTGTGAAAACGGCTGCTTGGCTACAAGTGGCCTTGCCTGTGTGTTCCATCACATCCATCATGTCACAATCATCTCCTGAGTTTGAAAAAACCCCACTGTGTCACAGTGGCTCCTAGGTTCCATGTGTTTTAGTCAGGCCACAGTGGAATCCTTGCCTTCGTCATGTCACAATGCCTCCTGGGCTCCATGTGGCCTTACCTGCTGGTTTAATCTTCTTCCATCATGTCACAATGGTCTCTTTGGTCTGAAAAAGCTCCAATGTGTCACAGTGGCCTCTTGGTTCCATGCGCCATGTGGTTCTGTTGTGTCACAATGGAGTCCTTGCTTTCTTCATATCAAAATGAATCCTTGACTGCATGTGGCCTTTCCTGTCAGTTCAATCATCTTCCATCACGTCGCAATGGTCTCCTTGGTCTGAAAAACCTCCACTGTGTCACAGTGGCTCCTTGGTTCCTTGTGGTTCTGGTAGGCCACAGTGGAATCCTTGCTTACTTCATGTCACAATGCCTCCTTGGCTCCATTTGGCCTTATCTCTGAGTTCAATCATCTTCCATCATGTCACAGTAATCTCCTTGGTTTGAGAAAGCTACAGAGTGTCACCATGGCACCATGATTCCATGTGGCCTTACCTGTTGGTTCAATCATCTTCCACAATGTCACAATGGTCTCCTTGGTTTCCAAAAGCTCCATTGTGTCACAGTGGCCCCTTGGTTCCATGCAGTTCGGTCATGTCGCAGTGTTAACCGCGCTTTCTTCATGTCACAGTGGCCCTTGCTTCCATGTGGCCTTGCCTGTTGGTTTCAGAATCTTCCATCATGTCACAATGACTCCTTGGTCTCAAAAAGCTCCACTGTGTAACTGTGGCCCCTTGGTTCCATGCGCCATGCGGATCTGACGTGTCACAATGGAATCCTTGCTTTCTTTGTGTGAAGAGTGCTCCTTGGTTTAAGTGGCCTAACCTCTGTGTTCAATCACATCCATCATGTCACAATCATCTCCTGAGTTTGAAAAAACCCCACTGTGTCACAGTGGCTCCTTGGTTCCATGTGTTTAAGTCAGTCCACAGTGGAATCCTTGCCTTCGTCATATCACAATGCCTCCTGGGCTCCATGTGGCCTTACCTGTTGGTTTAATCGTCTTCCATCACGTCACAATGACTCCTTGGTCTGAAAAACGTCCACTGTGTCACAGTGGCCCCTTGGTTCCATGCGCCATGCGGTTCTGTTATGTCGCAATGGAGTCCTTGCTTTCTTTGTATGAAAACAGCTGCTTGGCTCCATGTGGCCCTACCTGTGAGTTTGCTCATCTTCCATCATGTCACAATGGTCTCCTTGGCCTTAAAAACCTCCACTGTGTCACAGTGACTCCTTGGTTCGATGTGGTTCTATCAGGCACCACTGGAATCCTTGCTTTCTTCATGTCACAATGCCTCCTTGTCTCCATGTGGCCTTACCTCTGAGTTCAATCATCTGCCATCATGTCATAATAGTCTCCTTGGATTGCAAAGCTCTACAGTGTCACCCTGGCTCCTCATTTTAATGTGGCCTTACCTGTGAGTTCAATCATCTTCCATCATGTCACAATCATCTCCTGAGTTGGAAAAACCTCCACTGTGTCACAGTGGCTCCATGGTTCCATGTGTTTCCGTCAGGCCACAGTGGAATCCTTGCTTTCTTCATTTCACAGTGCCTCCTTGGCTCCATGTGGCCTTACCTGTGAGTTCAATCATCTTCCATCATGTCACAATAATCTCCTTTGTTTGAGAAAGCTACAGAGTGTCACCATGGCGCCATGATTCCATGTGGCCTTACCTGTAGGTTCAATCATCTTCCACCATGTCACAATGGTCTCCTTGGTTTCCAAAAGCTCCATTGTGGCACAGTGGCCCCTTGGTTCCATGCAGTTCTGTCATGTCGCAGTGTTAACCGTGCTTTCTTCATGTCACAATGGCCCTTGGCTCCATGTGGCCTTGCCTGTTTGTTTCAGAATCTTCCATCATGTCACAATGACTCCTTGGTCTCAAAAAGCTCCACTGTGTAACTGTGGCCCCTTGGTTCCATGCGCCATGCGGATCTGTCGTGTCACAATGGAATCCTTGCTTTCTTTGTGTGAAAACGGTTGCTTGGCTTCAAGTGGCCTTACCTGTGTGTTCAATCACATCCATCATGTCAAGATCATCTCCTGAGTTTGAAAAAACCCCACGTTGTCACAGTGGCTCCTTGGTTCCATGTGTTTAAGTCAGTCCACAGTGGAATCCTTGCCTTCGTCATGTCACAATGCCTCCTGGGCTCCATGTGGCCTTACCTGTTGGTTTAATCTTCTTCCATCATGTCACAATGGTCTCTTTGGTCTGAAAAATCTCCAATGTGTCACAGTGGCCTCTTGGTTCCATGCGCCATGTGGTTCTGTTGTGTCACAATGGAGTCCTTGCTTTCTTCATATAAAAACGACTCCTTGACTGCATGTGGCCTTACCTGTCAGTTCAATCATCTTCCATCATGTCGCAATGGTCTCCTTGGTCTGAAAAACCTCCACTGTGTCACAGTAGCTCCTTGGTTCCTTGTGGTTCTGTTGTGCCACAGTGGAATCCTTGCTTTCTTCATGTCACAATGCCTCCTTGTCTCCATGTGGCCTTACCTCTGAGTTCAATCATCTGCCATCATGTCATAATAGTCTCCTTGGATTGCAAAGCTCTACAGTGTCACCCTGGCTCCTCATTTTAATGCTGCCTTACCTGTGAGTTCAATCATCTTCCATCATGTTGCAATCATCTCCTGAGTTGGAAAAACCTCCACTGTGTCACAGTGGCTCCATGGTTCCATGTGTTTCAGTCAGGCCACAGTGGAATCCTTGCTTTCTTCATTTCACAGTGCCTCCTTGGCTCCATGTGGCCTTACCTGTGAGTTCAATCATCTTCCATCATGTCACAATAATCTCCTTGGTTTGAGAAAGCTACAGAGTGTCACCATGGCACCATGATTCCATATGGCCTTACCTGTTGGTTCAATCATCTTCCACCATGTCACAATGGTCTCCTTGGTTTCCAAAAGCTCCATTGTGTCACAGTGGCCCCTTGGTTCCATGCAGTTCGGTCATGTCGCAATGTTAACCGTGCTTTCTACATGTCAAAATGTCCCTTGGCTCCATGGGGGCTTACCTGTTGGTTTCAGAATCTTCCATCATGTCACAATGACTCCTTGGTCTCAAAAAGCTCCACTGTGTAACTGTGGCCCCTTGGTTCCATGCGCCCTGCGGATCTGTTGTGTCACAATGGAATACTTGCTTTCTTTGTGTGAAAAGTGCTCCTTGGTTTAAGTGGCCTAACCTCTGTGTTCAATCACATCCATCATGTCACAATCATCTCCTGAGTTTGAAAAAACCCCACTGTGTCACAGTGGCTCCTTGGTTCCATGTGGTTCAGTCAGTCCACAGTGGAATCCTTGCCTTCGTCATATCACAATGCCTCCTTGGCTCCATGTGGCCTTACCTGTAGGTTTAATCTTCTTCCATCATGTCACAATGGTCTCCTTGGTCTGAAAAAGCTCCAATGTGTCACAGTAGCCTCTTGGTTCCATGCGCCATGTGGTTCTGTTGTGTCACAATGGAGTCCTTGCTTTCTTCATATCAAAACGACTCCTTGACTGCATGTGGCCTTACCTGTCAGTTCAATCATCTTCCATCATGTCGCAATGGTCTCCTTGGTCTGAAAAACCTCCACTGTGTCACAGTAGCTCCTTGGTTCCTTGTGGTTCTGTTGTGCCACAGTGGAATCCTTGCTTACTTCATGTCACAATGCCTCCTTGGCTCCATTTGGCCTTATCTCTGAGTTCAATCATCTTCCATGATGTCACAGTAATCTCCTTGGTTTGAGAAAGCTACAGAGTGTAACCATGGCACCATGATTCCATGTGGCCTTACCTGTAGCTTCAATCATCTTCCACCATGTCACAATGGTTTCCTTGGTTTCCAAAAGCTCCATTTGTTCACAGTGGCCCCTTAGTTCCATGCAGTTCGGTCATGTCGCAGTGTTAACCGTGCTTTCTACATGTCAAAATGTCCCTTGGCTCCATGTGGCCTTACCTGTTGGTTTCAGAATCTTCCATCATGTCACAATGACTCCTTGGTCTCAAAAAGCTCCACTGTGTAACTGTGGCCCCTTGGTTCCATGCGCCATGCGGATCTGTCGTGTCACAATGGAATCCTTGCTTTCTTTGTGTGAAAACGGCTGCTTGGCTACAAGTGGCCTTGCCTGTGTGTTCCATCACATCCATCATGTCACAATCATCTCCTGAGTTTGAAAAAACCCCACTGTGTCACAGTGGCTCCTTGGTTCCATGTGGTTCAGTCAGTCCACAGTGGAATCCTTGCCTTCGTCATATCACAATGCCTCCTTGGCTCCATGTGGCCTTACCTGTAGGTTTAATCTTCTTCCATCATGTCACAATGGTCTCCTTGGTCTGAAAAAGCTCCAATGTGTCACAGTAGCCTCTTGGTTCCATGCGCCATGTGGTTCTGTTGTGTCACAATGGAGTCCTTGCTTTCTTCATATCAAAACGACTCCTTGACTGCATGTGGCCTTACCTGTCAGTTCAATCATCTTCCATCATGTCGCAATGGTCTCCTTGGTCTGAAAAACCTCCACTGTGTCACAGTAGCTCCTTGGTTCCTTGTGGTTCTGTTGTGCCACAGTGGAATCCTTGCTTACTTCATGTCACAATGCCTCCTTGGCTCCATTTGGCCTTATCTCTGAGTTCAATCATCTTCCATCATGTCACAGTAATCTCCTTGGTTTGAGAAAGCTACAGAGTGTAACCATGGCACCATGATTCCATGTGGCCTTACCTGTAGCTTCAATCATCTTCCACCATGTCACAATGGTTTCCTTGGTTTCCAAAAGCTCCATTTGTTCACAGTGGCCCCTTAGTTCCATGCAGTTCGGTCATGTCGCAGTGTTAACCGTGCTTTCTACATGTCAAAATGTCCCTTGGCTCCATGGGGGCTTACCTGTTGGTTTCAGAATCTTCCATCATGTCACAATGACTCCTTGGTCTCAAAAAGCTCCACTGTGTAACTGTGGCCCCTTGGTTCCATGCGCCCTGCGGATCTGTCGTGTCACAATGGAATCCTTGCTTTCTTTGTGTGAAAAGTGCTCCTTGGTTTAAGTGGCCTAACCTCTGTGTTCAATCACATCCATCATGTCACAATCATCTCCTGAGTTTGAAAAAACCCCACTGTGTCACAGTGGCTCCTTGGTTCCATGTGTTTAAGTCAGTCCACAGTGGAATCCTTGCCTTCGTCATATCACAATGCCTCCTGGGCTCCATGTGGCCTTACCTGTTGGTTTAATCGTCTTCCATCACGTCACAATGACTCCTTGGTCTGAAAAACGTCCACTGTGTCACAGTGGCCCCTTGGTTCCATGCGCCATGCGGTTCTGTTATGTCGCAATGGAGTCCTTGCTTTCTTTGTATGAAAACGGCTGCTTGGCTCCATGTGGCCCTACCTGTGAGTTTGCTCATCTTCCATCATGTCACAATGGTCTCCTTGGCCTTAAAAACCTCCACTGTGTCACAGTGACTCCTTGGTTCGATGTGGTTCTATCAGGCACCACTGGAATCCTTGCTTTCTTCATGTCACAATGCCTCCTTGTCTCCATGTGGCCTTACCTCTGAGTTCAATCATCTGCCATCATGTCATAATAGTCTCCTTGGATTGCAAAGCTCTACAGTGTCACCCTGGCTCCTCATTTTAATGTGGCCTTACCTGTGAGTTCAATCATCTTCCATCATGTCACAATCATCTCCTGAGTTGGAAAAACCTCCACTGTGTCACAGTGGCTCCATGGTTCCATGTGTTTCCGTCAGGCCACAGTGGAATCCTTGCTTTCTTCATTTTACAGTGCCTCCTTGGCTCCATGTGGCCTTACCTGTGAGTTCAATCATCTTCCATCATGTCACAATAATCTCCTTGGTTTGAGAAAGCTACAGAGTGTCACCATGGCGCCATGATTCCATGTGGCCTTACCTGTTGGTTCAATCATCTTCCACCATGTCACAATGGTCTCCTTGGTTTCCAAAAGCTCCATTGTGGCACAGTGGCCCCTTGGTTCCATGCAGTTCTGTCATGTCGCAGTGTTAACCGTGCTTTCTTCATGTCACAATGGCCCTTGGCTCCATGTGGCCTTGCCTGTTGGTTTCAGAATCTTCCATCATGTCACAATGACTCCTTGGTCTCAAAAAGCTCCACTGTGTAACTGTGGCCCCTTGGTTCCATGCGCCATGCGGATCTGTCGTGTCACAATGGAATCCTTGCTTTCTTTGTGTGAAAACGGTTGCTTGGCTTCAAGTGGCCTTACCTGTGTGTTCAATCACATCCATCATGTCAAGATCATCTCCTGAGTTTGAAAAAACCCCACGTTGTCACAGTGGCTCCTTGGTTCCATGTGTTTAAGTCAGTCCACAGTGGAATCCTTGCCTTCGTCATGTCACAATGCCTCCTGGGCTCCATGTGGCCTTACCTGTTGGTTTAATCTTCTTCCATCATGTCACAATGGTCTCTTTGGTCTGAAAAATCTCCAATGTGTCACAGTGGCCTCTTGGTTCCATGCGCCATGTGGTTCTGTTGTGTCACAATGGAGTCCTTGCTTTCTTCATATCAAAACGACTCCTTGACTGCATGTGGCCTTACCTGTCAGTTCAATCATCTTCCATCATGTCGCAATGGTCTCCTTGGTCTGAAAAACCTCCACTGTGTCACAGTGGCTCCTTGGTTCCTTGTGGTTCTGTTGTGCCACAGTGGAATCCTTGCTTACTTCATGTCACAATGCCTCCTTGTCTCCATGTGGCCTTACCTCTGAGTTTAATCATCTGCCATCATGTCATAATAGTCTCCTTGGATTGCAAAGCTCTACAGTGTCACCCTGGCTCCTCATTTTAATGCTGCCTTACCTGTGAGTTCAATCATCTTCCATCATGTTGCAATCATCTCCTGAGTTGGAAAAACCTCCACTGTGTCACAGTGGCTCCATGGTTCCATGTGTTTCAGTCAGGCCACAGTGGAATCCTTGCTTTCTTCATTTCACAGTGCCTCCTTGGCTCCATGTGGCCTTACCTGTGAGTTCAATCATCTTCCATCATGTCACAATAATCTCCTTGGTTTGAGAAAGCTACAGAGTGTCACCATGGCGCCATGATTCCATGTGGCCTTACCTGTTGGTTCAATCATCTTCCACCATGTCACAATGGTCTCCTTGGTTTCCAAAAGCTCCATTGTGTCACAGTGGCCCCTTGGTTCCATGCAGTTCGGTCATGTCGCAATGTTAACCGTGCTTTCTACATGTCAAAATGTCCCTTGGCTCCATGGGGGCTTACCTGTTGGTTTCAGAATCTTCCATCATGTCACAATGACTCCTTGGTCTCAAAAAGCTCCACTGTGTAACTGTGGCCCCTTGGTTCCATGCGCCCTGCGGATCTGTTGTGTCACAATGGAATACTTGCTTTCTTTGTGTGAAAAGTGCTCCTTGGTTTAAGTGGCCTAACCTCTGTGTTCAATCACATCCATCATGTCACAATCATCTCCTGAGTTTGAAAAAACCCCACTGTGTCACAGTGGCTCCTTGGTTCCATGTGGTTCAGTCAGTCCACAGTGGAATCCTTGCCTTCGTCATATCACAATGCCTCCTTGGCTCCATGTGGCCTTACCTGTAGGTTTAATCTTCTTCCATCATGTCACAATGGTCTCCTTGGTCTGAAAAAGCTCCAATGTGTCACAGTAGCCTCTTGGTTCCATGCGCCATGTGGTTCTGTTGTGTCACAATGGAGTCCTTGCTTTCTTCATATCAAAACGACTCCTTGACTGCATGTGGCCTTACCTGTCAGTTCAATCATCTTCCATCATGTCGCAATGGTCTCCTTGGTCTGAAAAACCTCCACTGTGTCACAGTAGCTCCTTGGTTCCTTGTGGTTCTGTTGTGCCACAGTGGAATCCTTGCTTACTTCATGTCACAATGCCTCCTTGGCTCCATTTGGCCTTATCTCTGAGTTCAATCATCTTCCATCATGTCACAGTAATCTCCTTGGTTTGAGAAAGCTACAGAGTGTAACCATGGCACCATGATTCCATGTGGCCTTACCTGTTGGTTCAATCATCTTCCACCATGTCACAATGGTCTCCTTGGTTTCCAAAAGCTCCATTGTGTCACAGTGGCCCCTTGGTTCCATGCAGTTCGGTCATGTCGCAGTGTTAACCGCGCTTTCTTCATGTCACAGTGGCCCTTGCTTCCATGTGGCCTTGCCTGTTGGTTTCAGAATCTTCCATCATGTCACAATGACTCCTTGGTCTCAAAAAGCTCCACTGTGTAACTGTGGCCCCTTGGTTCCATGCGCCATGCGGATCTGTCGTGTCACAATGGAATCCTTGCTTTCTTTGTGTGAAAACGGCTGCTTGGCTACAAGTGGCCTTGCCTGTGTGTTCCATCACATCCATCATGTCACAATCATCTCCTCAGTTTGAAAAAACCCCACTGTGTCACAGTGGCTCGTTCGTTCCATGACATCCATCATGTCACAATCATCTCCTGAGTTTGAAAAAACCCCACTGTGTCACAGTGTCACTGTGTCACAGTGGCTCGTTCGTTCCATGACATCCATCATGTCACAATCATCTCCTGAGTTTGAAAAAACCCCACTGTGTCACATTGGCTCCTTCGTTCCATGTGGTTCTCTTAGGCCACAGTGGAATCCTTGCTTACTTCATGTCACAATGCCTCCTTGGCTCCATTTGGCCTTACCTGTGAGTTCAATCATCTTCCATCATGTCACAGTAATCTCCTTGGTTTGAGAAAGCTACAGAGTGTCACCATGGCGCCATGATTCCATGTGGCCTTACCTGTAGGTTCAATCATCTTCCACCATGTCACAATGGTCTCCTTGGTTTCCAAAAGCTCCATTTGTTCACAGTGGCCCCTTGGTTCCATGCAGTTCGGTCATGTCGCAATGTTAAGCGTGCTTTCTACATGTCAAAATGTCCCTTGGCTCCATGGGGGCTTACCTGTTGGTTTCAGAATCTTCCATCATGTCACAATGACTCCTTGGTCTCAAAAAGCTCCACTGTGTAACTGTGGCCCCTTGGTTCCATGCGCCCTGCGGATCTGTTGTGTCACAATGGAATACTTGCTTTCTTTGTGTGAAAAGTGCTCCTTGGTTTAAGTGGCCTAACCTCTGTGTTCAATCACATCCATCATGTCACAATCATCTCCTGAGTTTGAAAAAACCCCACTGTGTCACAGTGGCTCCTTGGTTCCATGTGGTTCAGTCAGTCCACAGTGGAATCCTTGCCTTTGTCATATCACAATGCCTCCTTGGCTCCATGTGGCCTTACCTGTAGGTTTAATCTTCTTCCATCATGTCACAATGGTCTCCTTGGTCTGAAAAAGCTCCAATGTGTCACAGTAGCCTCTTGGTTCCATGCGCCATGTGGTTCTGTTGTGTCACAATGGAGTCCTTGCTTTCTTCATATCAAAACGACTCCTTGACTGCATGTGGCCTTACCTGTCAGTTCAATCATCTTCCATCATGTCGCAATGGTCTCCTTGGTCTGAAAAACCTCCACTGTGTCACAGTAGCTCCTTGGTTCCTTGTGGTTCTGTTGTGCCACAGTGGAATCCTTGCTTACTTCATGTCACAATGCCTCCTTGGCTCCATTTGGCCTTATCTCTGAGTTCAATCATCTTCCATCATGTCACAGTAATCTCCTTGGTTTGAGAAAGCTACAGAGTGTAACCATGGCACCATGATTCCATGTGGCCTTACCTGTAGCTTCAATCATCTTCCACCATGTCACAATGGTTTCCTTGGTTTCCAAAAGCTCCATTTGTTCACAGTGGCCCCTTAGTTCCATGCAGTTCGGTCATGTCGCAGTGTTAACCGTGCTTTCTACATGTCAAAATGTCCCTTGGCTCCATGTGGCCTTACCTGTTGGTTTCAGAATCTTCCATCATGTCACAATGACTCCTTGGTCTCAAAAAGCTCCACTGTGTAACTGTGGCCCCTTGGTTCCATGCGCCATGCGGATCTGTCGTGTCACAATGGAATCCTTGCTTTCTTTGTGTGAAAAGTGCTCCTTGGTTTAAGTGGCCTAACCTCTGTGTTCAATCACATCCATCATGTCACAATCATCTCCTGAGTTTGAAAAAACCCCACTGTGTCACAGTGGCTCCTTGGTTCCATGTGTTTAAGTCAGTCCACAGTGGAATCCTTGCCTTCGTCATATCACAATGCCTCCTGGGCTCCATGTGGCCTTACCTGTTGGTTTAATCGTCTTCCATCACGTCACAATGACTCCTTGGTCTGAAAAACGTCCACTGTGTCACAGTGGCCCCTTGGTTCCATGCGCCATGCGGTTCTGTTATGTCGCAATGGAGTCCTTGCTTTCTTTGTATGAAAACGGCTGCTTGGCTCCATGTGGCCCTACCTGTGAGTTTGCTCATCTTCCATCATGTCACAATGGTCTCCTTGGCCTTAAAAACCTCCACTGTGTCACAGTGACTCCTTGGTTCGATGTGGTTCTATCAGGCACCACTGGAATCCTTGCTTTCTTCATGTCACAATGCCTCCTTGTCTCCATGTGGCCTTACCTCTGAGTTCAATCATCTGCCATCATGTCATAATAGTCTCCTTGGATTGCAAAGCTCTACAGTGTCACCCTGGCTCCTCATTTTAATGTGGCCTTACCTGTGAGTTCAATCATCTTCCATCATGTCACAATCATCTCCTGAGTTGGAAAAACCTCCACTGTGTCACAGTGGCTCCATGGTTCCATGTGTTTCCGTCAGGCCACAGTGGAATCCTTGCTTTCTTCATTTCACAGTGCCTCCTTGGCTCCATGTGGCCTTACCTGTGAGTTCAATCATCTTCCATCATGTCACAATAATCTCCTTGGTTTGAGAAAGCTACAGAGTGTCACCATGGCGCCATGATTCCATGTGGCCTTACCTGTTGGTTCAATCATCTTCCACCATGTCACAATGGTCTCCTTGGTTTCCAAAAGCTCCATTGTGGCACAGTGGCCCCTTGGTTCCATGCAGTTCTGTCATGTCGCAGTGTTAACCGTGCTTTCTTCATGTCACAATGGCCCTTGGCTCCATGTGGCCTTGCCTGTTGGTTTCAGAATCTTCCATCATGTCACAATGACTCCTTGGTCTCAAAAAGCTCCACTGTGTAACTGTGGCCCCTTGGTTCCATGCGCCATGCGGATCTGTCGTGTCACAATGGAATCCTTGCTTTCTTTGTGTGAAAACGGTTGCTTGGCTTCAAGTGGCCTTACCTGTGTGTTCAATCACATCCATCATGTCAAGATCATCTCCTGAGTTTGAAAAAACCCCACGTTGTCACAGTGGCTCCTTGGTTCCATGTGTTTAAGTCAGTCCACAGTGGAATCCTTGCCTTCGTCATGTCACAATGCCTCCTGGGCTCCATGTGGCCTTACCTGTTGGTTTAATCTTCTTCCATCATGTCACAATGGTCTCTTTGGTCTGAAAAATCTCCAATGTGTCACAGTGGCCTCTTGGTTCCATGCGCCATGTGGTTCTGTTGTGTCACAATGGAGTCCTTGCTTTCTTCATATCAAAACGACTCCTTGACTGCATGTGGCCTTACCTGTCAGTTCAATCATCTTCCATCATGTCGCAATGGTCTCCTTGGTCTGAAAAACCTCCACTGTGTCACAGTGGCTCCTTGGTTCCTTGTGGTTCTGTTGTGCCACAGTGGAATCCTTGCTTTCTTCATGTCACAATGCCTCCTTGTCTCCATGTGGCCTTACCTCTGAGTTCAATCATCTGCCATCATGTCATAATAGTCTCCTTGGATTGCAAAGCTCTACAGTGTCACCCTGGCTCCTCATTTTAATGCTGCCTTACCTGTGAGTTCAATCATCTTCCATCATGTTGCAATCATCTCCTGAGTTGGAAAAACCTCCACTGTGTCACAGTGGCTCCATGGTTCCATGTGTTTCAGTCAGGCCACAGTGGAATCCTTGCTTTCTTCATTTCACAGTGCCTCCTTGGCTCCATGTGGCCTTACCTGTGAGTTCAATCATCTTCCATCATGTCACAATAATCTCCTTGGTTTGAGAAAGCTACAGAGTGTCACCATGGCACCATGATTCCATATGGCCTTACCTGTTGGTTCAATCATCTTCCACCATGTCACAATGGTCTCCTTGGTTTCCAAAAGCTCCATTGTGTCACAGTGGCCCCTTGGTTCCATGCAGTTCGGTCATGTCGCAGTGTTAACCGTGCTTTCTACATGTCAAAATGTCCCTTGGCTCCATGGGGCCTTACCTGTTGGTTTCAGAATCTTCCATCATGTCACAATGACTCCTTGGTCTCAAAAAGCTCCACTGTGTAACTGTGGCCCCTTGGTTCCATGCGCCCTGCGGATCTGTTGTGTCACAATGGAATACTTGCTTTCTTTGTGTGAAAAGTGCTCCTTGGTTTAAGTGGCCTAACCTCTGTGTTCAATCACATCCATCATGTCACAATCATCTCCTGAGTTTGAAAAAACCCCACTGTGTCACAGTGGCTCCTTGGTTCCATGTGGTTCAGTCAGTCCACAGTGGAATCCTTGCCTTCGTCATATCACAATGCCTCCTTGGCTCCATTTGGCCTTACCTGTAGGTTTAATCTTCTTCCATCATGTCACAATGGTCTCCTTGGTCTGAAAAAGCTCCAATGTGTCACAGTAGCCTCTTGGTTCCATGCGCCATGTGGTTCTGTTGTGTCACAATGGAGTCCTTGCTTTCTTCATATCAAAACGACTCCTTGACTGCATGTGGCCTTACCTGTCAGTTCAATCATCTTCCATCATGTCGCAATGGTCTCCTTGGTCTGAAAAACCTCCACTGTGTCACAGTAGCTCCTTGGTTCCTTGTGGTTCTGTTGTGCCACAGTGGAATCCTTGCTTACTTCATGTCACAATGCCTCCTTGGCTCCATTTGGCCTTATCTCTGAGTTCAATCATCTTCCATCATGTCACAGTAATCTCCTTGGTTTGAGAAAGCTACAGAGTGTAACCATGGCACCATGATTCCATGTGGCCTTACCTGTTGGTTCAATCATCTTCCACAATGTCACAATGGTCTCCTTGGTTTCCAAAAGCTCCATTGTGTCACAGTGGCCCCTTGGTTCCATGCAGTTCGGTCATGTCGCAGTGTTAACCGCGCTTTCTTCATGTCACAGTGGCCCTTGCTTCCATGTGGCCTTGCCTGTTGGTTTCAGAATCTTCCATCATGTCACAATGACTCCTTGGTCTCAAAAAGCTCCACTGTGTAACTGTGGCCCCTTGGTTCCATGCGCCATGCGGATCTGACGTGTCACAATGGAATCCTTGCTTTCTTTGTGTGAAAAGTGCTCCTTGGTTTAAGTGGCCTAACCTCTGTGTTCAATCACATCCATCATGTCACAATCATCTCCTGAGTTTGAAAAAACCCCACTGTGTCACAGTGGCTCCTTGGTTCCATGTGTTTAAGTCAGTCCACAGTGGAATCCTTGCCTTCGTCATATCACAATGCCTCCTGGGCTCCATGTGGCCTTACCTGTTGGTTTAATCGTCTTCCATCACGTCACAATGACTCCTTGGTCTGAAAAACGTCCACTGTGTCACAGTGGCCCCTTGGTTCCATGCGCCATGCGGTTCTGTTATGTCGCAATGGAGTCCTTGCTTTCTTTGTATGAAAACGGCTGCTTGGCTCCATGTGGCCCTACCTGTGAGTTTGCTCATCTTCCATCATGTCACAATGGTCTCCTTGGCCTTAAAAACCTCCACTGTGTCACAGTGACTCCTTGGTTCGATGTGGTTCTATCAGGCACCACTGGAATCCTTGCTTTCTTCATGTCACAATGCCTCCTTGTCTCCATGTGGCCTTACCTCTGAGTTCAATCATCTGCCATCATGTCATAATAGTCTCCTTGGATTGCAAAGCTCTACAGTGTCACCCTGGCTCCTCATTTTAATGTGGCCTTACCTGTGAGTTCAATCATCTTCCATCATGTCACAATCATCTCCTGAGTTGGAAAAACCTCCACTGTGTCACAGTGGCTCCATGGTTCCATGTGTTTCCGTCAGGCCACAGTGGAATCCTTGCTTTCTTCATTTCACAGTGCCTCCTTGGCTCCATGTGGCCTTACCTGTGAGTTCAATCATCTTCCATCATGTCACAATAATCTCCTTGGTTTGAGAAAGCTACAGAGTGTCACCATGGCGCCATGATTCCATGTGGCCTTACCTGTTGGTTCAATCATCTTCCACCATGTCACAATGGTCTCCTTGGTTTCCAAAAGCTCCATTGTGGCACAGTGGCCCCTTGGTTCCATGCAGTTCTGTCATGTCGCAGTGTTAACCGTGCTTTCTTCATGTCACAATGGCCCTTGGCTCCATGTGGCCTTGCCTGTTGGTTTCAGAATCTTCCATCATGTCACAATGACTCCTTGGTCTCAAAAAGCTCCACTGTGTAACTGTGGCCCCTTGGTTCCATGCGCCATGCGGATCTGTCGTGTCACAATGGAATCCTTGCTTTCTTTGTGTGAAAACGGTTGCTTGGCTTCAAGTGGCCTTACCTGTGTGTTCAATCACATCCATCATGTCAAGATCATCTCCTGAGTTTGAAAAAACCCCACTGTGTCACAGTGGCTCCTTGGTTCCATGTGTTTAAGTCAGTCCACAGTGGAATCCTTGCCTTCGTCATGTCACAATGCCTCCTGGGCTCCATGTGGCCTTACCTGTTGGTTTAATCTTCTTCCATCATGTCACAATGGTCTCTTTGGTCTGAAAAATCTCCAATGTGTCACAGTGGCCTCTTGGTTCCATGCGCCATGTGGTTCTGTTGTGTCACAATGGAGTCCTTGCTTTCTTCATATCAAAACGACTCCTTGACTGCATGTGGCCTTACCTGTCAGTTCAATCATCTTCCATCATGTCGCAATGGTCTCCTTGGTCTGAAAAACCTCCACTGTGTCACAGTAGCTCCTTGGTTCCTTGTGGTTCTGTTGTGCCACAGTGGAATCCTTGCTTTCTTCATGTCACAATGCCTCCTTGTCTCCATGTGGCCTTACCTCTGAGTTCAATCATCTGCCATCATGTCATAATAGTCTCCTTGGATTGCAAAGCTCTACAGTGTCACCCTGGCTCCTCATTTTAATGCTGCCTTACCTGTGAGTTCAATCATCTTCCATCATGTTGCAATCATCTCCTGAGTTGGAAAAACCTCCACTGTGTCACAGTGGCTCCATGGTTCCATGTGTTTCAGTCAGGCCACAGTGGAATCCTTGCTTTCTTCATTTCACAGTGCCTCCTTGGCTCCATGTGGCCTTACCTGTGAGTTCAATCATCTTCCATCATGTCACAATAATCTCCTTGGTTTGAGAAAGCTACAGAGTGTCACCATGGCGCCATGATTCCATGTGGCCTTACCTGTTGGTTCAATCATCTTCCACCATGTCACAATGGTCTCCTTGGTTTCCAAAAGCTCCATTGTGGCACAGTGGCCCCTTGGTTCCATGCAGTTCGGTCATGTCGCAGTGTTAACCGTGCTTTCTACATGTCAAAATGTCCCTTGGCTCCATGGGGGCTTACCTGTTGGTTTCAGAATCTTCCATCATGTCACAATGACTCCTTGGTCTCAAAAAGCTCCACTGTGTAACTGTGGCCCCTTGGTTCCATGCGCCCTGCGGATCTGTTGTGTCACAATGGAATACTTGCTTTCTTTGTGTGAAAAGTGCTCCTTGGTTTAAGTGGCCTAACCTCTGTGTTCAATCACATCCATCATGTCACAATCATCTCCTGAGTTTGAAAAAACCCCACTGTGTCACAGTGGCTCCTTGGTTCCATGTGGTTCAGTCAGTCCACAGTGGAATCCTTGCCTTCGTCATATCACAATGCCTCCTTGGCTCCATGTGGCCTTACCTGTAGGTTTAATCTTCTTCCATCATGTCACAATGGTCTCCTTGGTCTGAAAAAGCTCCAATGTGTCACAGTAGCCTCTTGGTTCCATGCGCCATGTGGTTCTGTTGTGTCACAATGGAGTCCTTGCTTTCTTCATATCAAAACGACTCCTTGACTGCATGTGGCCTTACCTGTCAGTTCAATCATCTTCCATCATGTCGCAATGGTCTCCTTGGTCTGAAAAACCTCCACTGTGTCACAGTAGCTCCTTGGTTCCTTGTGGTTCTGTTGTGCCACAGTGGAATCCTTGCTTACTTCATGTCACAATGCCTCCTTGGCTCCATTTGGCCTTATCTCTGAGTTCAATCATCTTCCATCATGTCACAGTAATCTCCTTGGTTTGAGAAAGCTACAGAGTGTAACCATGGCACCATGATTCCATGTGGCCTTACCTGTTGGTTCAATCATCTTCCACCATGTCACAATGGTCTCCTTGGTTTCCAAAAGCTCCATTGTGTCACAGTGGCCCCTTGGTTCCATGCAGTTCGGTCATGTCGCAGTGTTAACCGCGCTTTCTTCATGTCACAGTGGCCCTTGCTTCCATGTGGCCTTGCCTGTTGGTTTCAGAATCTTCCATCATGTCACAATGACTCCTTGGTCTCAAAAAGCTCCACTGTGTAACTGTGGCCCCTTGGTTCCATGCGCCATGCGGATCTGTCGTGTCACAATGGAATCCTTGCTTTCTTTGTGTGAAAACGGCTGCTTGGCTACAAGTGGCCTTGCCTGTGTGTTCCATCACATCCATCATGTCACAATCATCTCCTCAGTTTGAAAAAACCCCACTGTGTCACAGTGGCTCGTTCGTTCCATGACATCCATCATGTCACAATCATCTCCTGAGTTTGAAAAAACCCCACTGTGTCACAGTGTCACTGTGTCACAGTGGCTCGTTCGTTCCATGACATCCATCATGTCACAATCATCTCCTGAGTTTGAAAAAACCCCACTGTGTCACAGTGGCTCCTTCGTTCCATGTGGTTCTCTTAGGCCACAGTGGAATCCTTGCTTACTTCATGTCACAATGCCTCCTTGGCTCCATTTGGCCTTACCTGTGAGTTCAATCATCTTCCATCATGTCACAGTAATCTCCTTGGTTTGAGAAAGCTACAGAGTGTCACCATGGCGCCATGATTCCATGTGGCCTTACCTGTAGGTTCAATCATCTTCCACCATGTCACAATGGTCTCCTTGGTTTCCAAAAGCTCCATTTGTTCACAGTGGCCCCTTGGTTCCATGCAGTTCGGTCATGTCGCAATGTTAAGCGTGCTTTCTACATGTCAAAATGTCCCTTGGCTCCATGGGGGCTTACCTGTTGGTTTCAGAATCTTCCATCATGTCACAATGACTCCTTGGTCTCAAAAAGCTCCACTGTGTAACTGTGGCCCCTTGGTTCCATGCGCCCTGCGGATCTGTTGTGTCACAATGGAATACTTGCTTTCTTTGTGTGAAAAGTGCTCCTTGGTTTAAGTGGCCTAACCTCTGTGTTCAATCACATCCATCATGTCACAATCATCTCCTGAGTTTGAAAAAACCCCACTGTGTCACAGTGGCTCCTTGGTTCCATGTGGTTCAGTCAGTCCACAGTGGAATCCTTGCCTTTGTCATATCACAATGCCTCCTTGGCTCCATGTGGCCTTACCTGTAGGTTTAATCTTCTTCCATCATGTCACAATGGTCTCCTTGGTCTGAAAAAGCTCCAATGTGTCACAGTAGCCTCTTGGTTCCATGCGCCATGTGGTTCTGTTGTGTCACAATGGAGTCCTTGCTTTCTTCATATCAAAACGACTCCTTGACTGCATGTGGCCTTACCTGTCAGTTCAATCATCTTCCATCATGTCGCAATGGTCTCCTTGGTCTGAAAAACCTCCACTGTGTCACAGTAGCTCCTTGGTTCCTTGTGGTTCTGTTGTGCCACAGTGGAATCCTTGCTTACTTCATGTCACAATGCCTCCTTGGCTCCATTTGGCCTTATCTCTGAGTTCAATCATCTTCCATCATGTCACAGTAATCTCCTTGGTTTGAGAAAGCTACAGAGTGTAACCATGGCACCATGATTCCATGTGGCCTTACCTGTAGCTTCAATCATCTTCCACCATGTCACAATGGTTTCCTTGGTTTCCAAAAGCTCCATTTGTTCACAGTGGCCCCTTAGTTCCATGCAGTTCGGTCATGTCGCAGTGTTAACCGTGCTTTCTACATGTCAAAATGTCCCTTGGCTCCATGGGGGCTTACCTGTTGGTTTCAGAATCTTCCATCATGTCACAATGACTCCTTGGTCTCAAAAAGCTCCACTGTGTAACTGTGGCCCCTTGGTTCCATGCGCCATGCGGATCTGTCGTGTCACAATGGAATCCTTGCTTTCTTTGTGTGAAAAGTGCTCCTTGGTTTAAGTGGCCTAACCTCTGTGTTCAATCACATCCATCATGTCACAATCATCTCCTGAGTTTGAAAAAACCCCACTGTGTCACAGTGGCTCCTTGGTTCCATGTGTTTAAGTCAGTCCACAGTGGAATCCTTGCCTTCGTCATATCACAATGCCTCCTGGGCTCCATGTGGCCTTACCTGTTGGTTTAATCGTCTTCCATCACGTCACAATGACTCCTTGGTCTGAAAAACGTCCACTGTGTCACAGTGGCCCCTTGGTTCCATGCGCCATGCGGTTCTGTTATGTCGCAATGGAGTCCTTGCTTTCTTTGTATGAAAACGGCTGCTTGGCTCCATGTGGCCCTACCTGTGAGTTTGCTCATCTTCCATCATGTCACAATGGTCTCCTTGGCCTTAAAAACCTCCACTGTGTCACAGTGACTCCTTGGTTCGATGTGGTTCTATCAGGCACCACTGGAATCCTTGCTTTCTTCATGTCACAATGCCTCCTTGTCTCCATGTGGCCTTACCTCTGAGTTCAATCATCTGCCATCATGTCATAATAGTCTCCTTGGATTGCAAAGCTCTACAGTGTCACCCTGGCTCCTCATTTTAATGTGGCCTTACCTGTGAGTTCAATCATCTTCCATCATGTCACAATCATCTCCTGAGTTGGAAAAACCTCCACTGTGTCACAGTGGCTCCATGGTTCCATGTGTTTCCGTCAGGCCACAGTGGAATCCTTGCTTTCTTCATTTCACAGTGCCTCCTTGGCTCCATGTGGCCTTACCTGTGAGTTCAATCATCTTCCATCATGTCACAATAATCTCCTTGGTTTGAGAAAGCTACAGAGTGTCACCATGGCGCCATGATTCCATGTGGCCTTACCTGTTGGTTCAATCATCTTCCACCATGTCACAATGGTCTCCTTGGTTTCCAAAAGCTCCATTGTGGCACAGTGGCCCCTTGGTTCCATGCAGTTCTGTCATGTCGCAGTGTTAACCGTGCTTTCTTCATGTCACAATGGCCCTTGGCTCCATGTGGCCTTGCCTGTTGGTTTCAGAATCTTCCATCATGTCACAATGACTCCTTGGTCTCAAAAAGCTCCACTGTGTAACTGTGGCCCCTTGGTTCCATGCGCCATGCGGATCTGTCGTGTCACAATGGAATCCTTGCTTTCTTTGTGTGAAAACGGTTGCTTGGCTTCAAGTGGCCTTACCTGTGTGTTCAATCACATCCATCATGTCAAGATCATCTCCTGAGTTTGAAAAAACCCCACGTTGTCACAGTGGCTCCTTGGTTCCATGTGTTTAAGTCAGTCCACAGTGGAATCCTTGCCTTCGTCATGTCACAATGCCTCCTGGGCTCCATGTGGCCTTACCTGTTGGTTTAATCTTCTTCCATCATGTCACAATGGTCTCTTTGGTCTGAAAAATCTCCAATGTGTCACAGTGGCCTCTTGGTTCCATGCGCCATGTGGTTCTGTTGTGTCACAATGGAGTCCTTGCTTTCTTCATATCAAAACGACTCCTTGACTGCATGTGGCCTTACCTGTCAGTTCAATCATCTTCCATCATGTCGCAATGGTCTCCTTGGTCTGAAAAACCTCCACTGTGTCACAGTGGCTCCTTGGTTCCTTGTGGTTCTGTTGTGCCACAGTGGAATCCTTGCTTTCTTCATGTCACAATGCCTCCTTGTCTCCATGTGGCCTTACCTCTGAGTTCAATCATCTGCCATCATGTCATAATAGTCTCCTTGGATTGCAAAGCTCTACAGTGTCACCCTGGCTCCTCATTTTAATGCTGCCTTACCTGTGAGTTCAATCATCTTCCATCATGTTGCAATCATCTCCTGAGTTGGAAAAACCTCCACTGTGTCACAGTGGCTCCATGGTTCCATGTGTTTCAGTCAGGCCACAGTGGAATCCTTGCTTTCTTCATTTCACAGTGCCTCCTTGGCTCCATGTGGCCTTACCTGTGAGTTCAATCATCTTCCATCATGTCACAATAATCTCCTTGGTTTGAGAAAGCTACAGAGTGTCACCATGGCACCATGATTCCATATGGCCTTACCTGTTGGTTCAATCATCTTCCACCATGTCACAATGGTCTCCTTGGTTTCCAAAAGCTCCATTGTGTCACAGTGGCCCCTTGGTTCCATGCAGTTCGGTCATGTCGCAGTGTTAACCGTGCTTTCTACATGTCAAAATGTCCCTTGGCTCCATGGGGCCTTACCTGTTGGTTTCAGAATCTTCCATCATGTCACAATGACTCCTTGGTCTCAAAAAGCTCCACTGTGTAACTGTGGCCCCTTGGTTCCATGCGCCCTGCGGATCTGTTGTGTCACAATGGAATACTTGCTTTCTTTGTGTGAAAAGTGCTCCTTGGTTTAAGTGGCCTAACCTCTGTGTTCAATCACATCCATCATGTCACAATCATCTCCTGAGTTTGAAAAAACCCCACTGTGTCACAGTGGCTCCTTGGTTCCATGTGGTTCAGTCAGTCCACAGTGGAATCCTTGCCTTCGTCATATCACAATGCCTCCTTGGCTCCATTTGGCCTTACCTGTAGGTTTAATCTTCTTCCATCATGTCACAATGGTCTCCTTGGTCTGAAAAAGCTCCAATGTGTCACAGTAGCCTCTTGGTTCCATGCGCCATGTGGTTCTGTTGTGTCACAATGGAGTCCTTGCTTTCTTCATATCAAAACGACTCCTTGACTGCATGTGGCCTTACCTGTCAGTTCAATCATCTTCCATCATGTCGCAATGGTCTCCTTGGTCTGAAAAACCTCCACTGTGTCACAGTAGCTCCTTGGTTCCTTGTGGTTCTGTTGTGCCACAGTGGAATCCTTGCTTACTTCATGTCACAATGCCTCCTTGGCTCCATTTGGCCTTATCTCTGAGTTCAATCATCTTCCATCATGTCACAGTAATCTCCTTGGTTTGAGAAAGCTACAGAGTGTAACCATGGCACCATGATTCCATGTGGCCTTACCTGTTGGTTCAATCATCTTCCACAATGTCACAATGGTCTCCTTGGTTTCCAAAAGCTCCATTGTGTCACAGTGGCCCCTTGGTTCCATGCAGTTCGGTCATGTCGCAGTGTTAACCGCGCTTTCTTCATGTCACAGTGGCCCTTGCTTCCATGTGGCCTTGCCTGTTGGTTTCAGAATCTTCCATCATGTCACAATGACTCCTTGGTCTCAAAAAGCTCCACTGTGTAACTGTGGCCCCTTGGTTCCATGCGCCATGCGGATCTGACGTGTCACAATGGAATCCTTGCTTTCTTTGTGTGAAAAGTGCTCCTTGGTTTAAGTGGCCTAACCTCTGTGTTCAATCACATCCATCATGTCACAATCATCTCCTGAGTTTGAAAAAACCCCACGTTGTCACAGTGGCTCCTTGGTTCCATGTGTTTAAGTCAGTCCACAGTGGAATCCTTGCCTTCGTCATATCACAATGCCTCCTGGGCTCCATGTGGCCTTACCTGTTGGTTTAATCGTCTTCCATCACGTCACAATGACTCCTTGGTCTGAAAAACGTCCACTGTGTCACAGTGGCCCCTTGGTTCCATGCGCCATGCGGTTCTGTTATGTCGCAATGGAGTCCTTGCTTTCTTTGTATGAAAACGGCTGCTTGGCTCCATGTGGCCCTACCTGTGAGTTTGCTCATCTTCCATCATGTCACAATGGTCTCCTTGGCCTTAAAAACCTCCACTGTGTCACAGTGACTCCTTGGTTCGATGTGGTTCTATCAGGCACCACTGGAATCCTTGCTTTCTTCATGTCACAATGCCTCCTTGTCTCCATGTGGCCTTACCTCTGAGTTCAATCATCTGCCATCATGTCATAATAGTCTCCTTGGATTGCAAAGCTCTACAGTGTCACCCTGGCTCCTCATTTTAATGTGGCCTTACCTGTGAGTTCAATCATCTTCCATCATGTCACAATCATCTCCTGAGTTGGAAAAACCTCCACTGTGTCACAGTGGCTCCATGGTTCCATGTGTTTCCGTCAGGCCACAGTGGAATCCTTGCTTTCTTCATTTCACAGTGCCTCCTTGGCTCCATGTGGCCTTACCTGTGAGTTCAATCATCTTCCATCATGTCACAATAATCTCCTTGGTTTGAGAAAGCTACAGAGTGTCACCATGGCGCCATGATTCCATGTGGCCTTACCTGTTGGTTCAATCATCTTCCACCATGTCACAATGGTCTCCTTGGTTTCCAAAAGCTCCATTGTGGCACAGTGGCCCCTTGGTTCCATGCAGTTCTGTCATGTCGCAGTGTTAACCGTGCTTTCTTCATGTCACAATGGCCCTTGGCTCCATGTGGCCTTGCCTGTTGGTTTCAGAATCTTCCATCATGTCACAATGACTCCTTGGTCTCAAAAAGCTCCACTGTGTAACTGTGGCCCCTTGGTTCCATGCGCCATGCGGATCTGTCGTGTCACAATGGAATCCTTGCTTTCTTTGTGTGAAAACGGTTGCTTGGCTTCAAGTGGCCTTACCTGTGTGTTCAATCACATCCATCATGTCAAGATCATCTCCTGAGTTTGAAAAAACCCCACGTTGTCACAGTGGCTCCTTGGTTCCATGTGTTTAAGTCAGTCCACAGTGGAATCCTTGCCTTCGTCATGTCACAATGCCTCCTGGGCTCCATGTGGCCTTACCTGTTGGTTTAATCTTCTTCCATCATGTCACAATGGTCTCTTTGGTCTGAAAAATCTCCAATGTGTCACAGTGGCCTCTTGGTTCCATGCGCCATGTGGTTCTGTTGTGTCACAATGGAGTCCTTGCTTTCTTCATATCAAAACGACTCCTTGACTGCATGTGGCCTTACCTGTCAGTTCAATCATCTTCCATCATGTCGCAATGGTCTCCTTGGTCTGAAAAACCTCCACTGTGTCACAGTGGCTCCTTGGTTCCTTGTGGTTCTGTTGTGCCACAGTGGAATCCTTGCTTTCTTCATGTCACAATGCCTCCTTGTCTCCATGTGGCCTTACCTCTGAGTTCAATCATCTGCCATCATGTCATAATAGTCTCCTTGGATTGCAAAGCTCTACAGTGTCACCCTGGCTCCTCATTTTAATGCTGCCTTACCTGTGAGTTCAATCATCTTCCATCATGTTGCAATCATCTCCTGAGTTGGAAAAACCTCCACTGTGTCACAGTGGCTCCATGGTTCCATGTGTTTCAGTCAGGCCACAGTGGAATCCTTGCTTTCTTCATTTCACAGTGCCTCCTTGGCTCCATGTGGCCTTACCTGTGAGTTCAATCATCTTCCATCATGTCACAATAATCTCCTTGGTTTGAGAAAGCTACAGAGTGTCACCATGGCACCATGATTCCATATGGCCTTACCTGTTGGTTCAATCATCTTCCACCATGTCACAATGGTCTCCTTGGTTTCCAAAAGCTCCATTGTGTCACAGTGGCCCCTTGGTTCCATGCAGTTCGGTCATGTCGCAGTGTTAACCGTGCTTTCTACATGTCAAAATGTCCCTTGGCTCCATGGGGGCTTACCTGTTGGTTTCAGAATCTTCCATCATGTCACAATGACTCCTTGGTCTCAAAAAGCTCCACTGTGTAACTGTGGCCCCTTGGTTCCATGCGCCCTGCGGATCTGTTGTGTCACAATGGAATACTTGCTTTCTTTGTGTGAAAAGTGCTCCTTGGTTTAAGTGGCCTAACCTCTGTGTTCAATCACATCCATCATGTCACAATCATCTCCTGAGTTTGAAAAAACCCCACTGTGTCACAGTGGCTCCTTGGTTCCATGTGGTTCAGTCAGTCCACAGTGGAATCCTTGCCTTCGTCATATCACAATGCCTCCTTGGCTCCATGTGGCCTTACCTGTAGGTTTAATCTTCTTCCATCATGTCACAATGGTCTCCTTGGTCTGAAAAAGCTCCAATGTGTCACAGTAGCCTCTTGGTTCCATGCGCCATGTGGTTCTGTTGTGTCACAATGGAGTCCTTGCTTTCTTCATATCAAAACGACTCCTTGACTGCATGTGGCCTTACCTGTCAGTTCAATCATCTTCCATCATGTCGCAATGGTCTCCTTGGTCTGAAAAACCTCCACTGTGTCACAGTAGCTCCTTGGTTCCTTGTGGTTCTGTTGTGCCACAGTGGAATCCTTGCTTACTTCATGTCACAATGCCTCCTTGGCTCCATTTGGCCTTATCTCTGAGTTCAATCATCTTCCATCATGTCACAGTAATCTCCTTGGTTTGAGAAAGCTACAGAGTGTAACCATGGCACCATGATTCCATGTGGCCTTACCTGTAGCTTCAATCATCTTCCACCATGTCACAATGGTCTCCTTGGTTTCCAAAAGCTCCATTGTGTCACAGTGGCCCCTTGGTTCCATGCAGTTCGGTCATGTCGCAGTGTTAACCGTGCTTTCTACATGTCAAAATGTCCCTTGGCTCCATGTGGCCTTACCTGTTGGTTTCAGAATCTTCCATCATGTCACAATGACTCCTTGGTCTCAAAAAGCTCCACTGTGTAACTGTGGCCCCTTGGTTCCATGCGCCATGCGGATCTGTCGTGTCACAATGGAATCCTTGCTTTCTTTGTGTGAGAACGGCTGCTTGGCTACAAGTGGCCTTGCCTGTGTGTTCAATCACATCCATCATGTCACAATCATCTCCTGAGTTTGAAAAAACCCCACTGTGTCACAGTGGCTCGTTCGTTCCATGACATCCATCATGTCACAATCATCTCCTGAGTTTGAAAAAACCCCACTGTGTCACAGTGTCACTGTGTCACAGTGGCTCGTTCGTTCCATGACATCCATCATGTCACAATCATCTCCTGAGTTTGAAAAAACCCCACTGTGTCACAGTGGCCCCTTCGTTCCATGTGGTTCTCTTAGGCCACAGTGGAATCCTTGCTTACTTCATGTCACAATGCCTCCTTGGCTCCATTTGGCCTTACCTGTGAGTTCAATCATCTTCCATCATGTCACAGTAATCTCCTTGGTTTGAGAAAGCTAGAGAGTGTCACCATGGCGCCATGATTCCATGTGGCCTTACCTGTAGCTTCAATCATCTTCCACCATGTCACAATGGTCTCCTTGGTTTCCAAAAGCTCCATTGTGTCACAGTGGCCCCTTGGTTCCATGCAGTTCGGTCATGTCGCAATGTTAAGCGTGCTTTCTACATGTCAAAATGTCCCTTGGCTCCATGGGGCCTTACCTGTTGGTTTCAGAATCTTCCATCATGTCACAATGACTCCTTGGTCTCAAAAAGCTCCACTGTGTAACTGTGGCCCCTTGGTTCCATGTGCCCTGCGGATCTGTTGTGTCACAATGAAATCCTTGCTTTCTTAGTGTGAAAACGGCTGCTTGGCTTCAAGTGGTGTTACCTGTGTGTTCAATCATTCCATCATGTCACAATCATCTCCTGAGTTTGAAAAAACCCCACTGTGTCACAGTGGCTCCTAGGTTCCATGTGTTTCAGTCAGGCCACAGTGGAATCCTTGCCTTCGTCATGTCACAATGCCTCCTGGGCTCCATGTGGCCTTACCTGCTGGTTTAATCTTCTTCCATCATGTCACAATGGTCTCTTTGGTCTGAAAAATCTCCAATGTGTCACAGTGGCCTCTTGGTTCCATGCGCCATGTGGTTCTGTTGTGTCACAATGGAGTCCTTGCTTTCTTCATATCAAAATGAATCCTTGACTGCATGTGGCCTTTCCTCTCAGTTCAATCATCTTCCATCATGTTGCAATGGTCTCCTTGGTCTGAAAAACCTCCACTGTGTCACAGTGACTCATGGCTCCATGTGTTTCAGTCAGGCCACAGTGGAATCCTGGCTTTCTTCATGCCACAATCCCTCCTTGGCTCCATTTGGCCTTACCTGTGAGTTCAATCATCTTCCATCATGTCACAATAATCTCCTTGGTTTGAGAAAGCTACAGAGTGTCACCATGGCGCCATGATTCCATGTGGCCTTACCTGTAGCTTCAATCATCTTCCACCATGTCACAATGGTCTCCTTGGTTTCCAAAAGCTCCATTGTGTCACAGTGGCCCCTTGGTTCCATGCAGTTCGGTCATGTCGCAATGTTAAGCGTGCTTTCTACATGTCAAAATGTCCCTTGGCTCCATGGGGCCTTACCTGTTGGTTTCAGAATCTTCCATCATGTCACAATGACTCCTTGGTCTCAAAAAGCTCCACTGTGTAACTGTGGCCCCTTGGTTCCATGCGCCCTGCGGATCTGTTGTGTCACAATGGAATACTTGCTTTCTTTGTGTGAAAAGTGCTCCTTGGTTTAAGTGGCCTAACCTCTGTGTTCAATCACATCCATCATGTCACAATCATCTCCTGAGTTTGAAAAAACCCCACTGTGTCACAGTGGCTCCTAGGTTCCATGTGGTTCAGTCAGTCCACAGTGGAATCCTTGCCTTCGTCATATCACAATGCCTCCTTGGCTCCATGTGGCCTTACCTGTAGGTTTAATCTTCTTCCATCATGTCACAATGGTCTCCTTGGTCTGAAAAAGCTCCAATGTGTCACAGTAGCCTCTTGGCTCCATGCGCCATGTGGTTCTGTTGTGTCACAATGGAGTCCTTGCTTTCTTCATATCAAAACGACTCCTTGACTGCATGTGGCCTTACCTGTCAGTTCAATCATCTTCCATCATGTCGCAATGGTCTCCTTGGTCTGAAAAACCTCCACTGTGTCACAGTAGCTCCTTGGTTCCTTGTGGTTCTGTTGTGCCACAGTGGAATCCTTGCTTACTTCATGTCACAATGCCTCCTTGGCTCCATTTGGCCTTATCTCTGAGTTCAATCATCTTCCATCATGTCACAGTAATCTCCTTGGTTTGAGAAAGCTACAGAGTGTAACCATGGCACCATGATTCCATGTGGCCTTACCTGTAGCTTCAATCATCTTCCACCATGTCACAATGGTCTCCTTGGTTTCCAAAAGCTCCATTGTGTCACAGTGGCCCCTTGGTTCCATGCAGTTCCGTCATGTCGCAGTGTTAACCGTGCTTTCTACATGTCAAAATGTCCCTTGGCTCCATGTGGCCTTACCTGTTGGTTTCAGAATCTTCCATCATGTCACAATGACTCCTTGGTCTCAAAAAGCTCCACTGTGTAACTGTGGCCCCTTGGTTCCATGCGCCATGCGGATCTGTCGTGTCACAATGGAATCCTTGCTTTCTTTGTGTGAGAACGGCTGCTTGGCTACAAGTGGCCTTGCCTGTGTGTTCCATCACATCCATCATGTCACAATCATCTCCTGAGTTTGAAAAAACCCCACTGTGTCACAGTGGCTCGTTCGTTCCATGACATCCATCATGTCACAATCATCTCCTGAGTTTGAAAAAACCCCACTGTGTCACAGTGTCACTGTGTCACAGTGGCTCGTTCGTTCCATGACATCCATCATGTCACAATCATCTCCTGAGTTTGAAAAAACCCCACTGTGTCACAGTGGCCCCTTCGTTCCATGTGGTTCTCTTAGGCCACAGTGGAATCCTTGCTTACTTCATGTCACAATGCCTCCTTGGCTCCATTTGGCCTTACCTGTGAGTTCAATCATCTTCCATCATGTCACAGTAATCTCCTTGGTTTGAGAAAGCTACAGAGTGTCACCATGGCGCCATGATTCCATGTGGCCTTACCTGTAGGTTCAATCATCTTCCACCATGTCACAATGGTCTCCTTGGTTTCCAAAAGCTCCATTGTGTCACAGTGGCCCCTTGGTTCCATGCAGTTCGGTCATGTCGCAATGTTAAGCGTGCTTTCTACATGTCAAAATGTCCCTTGGCTCCATGGGGCCTTACCTGTTGGTTTCAGAATCTTCCATCATGTCACAATGACTCCTTGGTCTCAAAAAGCTCCACTGTGTAACTGTGGCCCCTTGGTTCCATGTGCCCTGCGGATCTGTTGTGTCACAATGAAATCCTTGCTTTCTTAGTGTGAAAACGGCTGCTTGGCTTCAAGTGGTGTTACCTGTGTGTTCAATCATTCCATCATGTCACAATCATCTCCTGAGTTTGAAAAAACCCCACTGTGTCACAGTGGCTCCTAGGTTCCATGTGTTTCAGTCAGGCCACAGTGGAATCCTTGCCTTCGTCATGTCACAATGCCTCCTGGGCTCCATGTGGCCTTACCTGCTGGTTTAATCTTCTTCCATCATGTCACAATGGTCTCTTTGGTCTGAAAAATCTCCAATGTGTCACAGTGGCCTCTTGGTTCCATGCGCCATGTGGTTCTGTTGTGTCACAATGGAGTCCTTGCTTTCTTCATATCAAAATGAATCCTTGACTGCATGTGGCCTTTCCTCTCAGTTCAATCATCTTCCATCATGTTGCAATGGTCTCCTTGGTCTGAAAAACCTCCACTGTGTCACAGTGACTCATGGCTCCATGTGTTTCAGTCAGGCCACAGTGGAATCCTGGCTTTCTTCATGCCACAATCCCTCCTTGGCTCCATTTGGCCTTACCTGTGAGTTCAATCATCTTCCATCATGTCACAATAATCTCCTTGGTTTGAGAAAGCTACAGAGTGTCACCATGGCGCCATGATTCCATGTGGCCTTACCTGTAGGTTCAATCATCTTCCACCATGTCACAATGGTCTCCTTGGTTTCCAAAAGGTCCATTGTGTCACAGTGGCCCCTTGGTTCCATGCAGTTCGGTCATGTCGCAATGTTAAGCGTGCTTTCTACATGTCAAAATGTCCCTTGGCTCCATGGGGCCTTACCTGTTGGTTTCAGAATCTTCCATCATGTCACAATGACTCCTTGGTCTCAAAAAGCTCCACTGTGTAACTGTGGCCCCTTGGTTCCATGCGCCCTGCGGATCTGTTGTGTCACAATGGAATACTTGCTTTCTTTGTGTGAAAAGTGCTCCTTGGTTTAAGTGGCCTAACCTCTGTGTTCAATCACATCCATCATGTCACAATCATCTCCTGAGTTTGAAAAAACCCCACTGTGTCACAGTGGCTCCTTGGTTCCATGTGGTTCAGTCAGTCCACAGTGGAATCCTTGCCTTCGTCATATCACAATGCCTCCTTGGCTCCATGTGGCCTTACCTGTAGGTTTAATCTTCTTCCATCATGTCACAATGGTCTCCTTGGTCTGAAAAAGCTCCAATGTGTCACAGTAGCCTCTTGGTTCCATGCGCCATGTGGTTCTGTTGTGTCACAATGGAGTCCTTGCTTTCTTCATATCAAATCGACTCCTTGACTGCATGTGGCCTTACCTGTCAGTTCAATCATCTTCCATCATGTCGCAATGGTCTCCTTGGTCTGAAAAACCTCCACTGTGTCACAGTAGCTCCTTGGTTCCTTGTGGTTCTGTTGTGCCACAGTGGAATCCTTGCTTACTTCATGTCACAATGCCTCCTTGGCTCCATTTGGCCTTATCTCTGAGTTCAATCATCTTCCATCATGTCACAGTAATCTCCTTGGTTTGAGAAAGCTACAGAGTGTAACCATGGCACCATGATTCCATGTGGCCTTACCTGTAGCTTCAATCATCTTCCACCATGTCACAATGGTCTCCTTGGTTTCCAAAAGCTCCATTGTGTCACAGTGGCCCCTTGGTTCCATGCAGTTCGGTCATGTCGCAGTGTTAACCGTGCTTTCTACATGTCAAAATGTCCCTTGGCTCCATGTGGCCTTACCTGTTGGTTTCAGAATCTTCCATCATGTCACAATGACTCCTTGGTCTCAAAAAGCTCCACTGTGTAACTGTGGCCCCTTGGTTCCATGCGCCATGCGGATCTGTCGTGTCACAATGGAATCCTTGCTTTCTTTGTGTGAAAACGGCTGCTTGGCTACAAGTGGCCTTGCCTGTGTGTTCCATCACATCCATCATGTCACAATCATCTCCTGAGTTTGAAAAAACCCCACTGTGTCACAGTGGCTCCTAGGTTCCATGTGTTTCAGTCAGGCCACAGAGGAATCCTTGCCTTCGTCATGTCACAATGCCTCCTTGGCTCCATGTGGCCTTACCTGCTGGTTTAATCTTCTTCCATCATGTCACAATGGTCTCTTTGGTCTGAAAAAGCTCCAATGTGTCACAGTGGCCTCTTGGTTCCATGCGCCATGTGGTTCTGTTGTGTCACAATGGAGTCCTTGCTTTCTTCATATCAAAATGACTCCTTGACTGCATGTGGCCTTTCCTGTCAGTTCAATCATCTTCCATCACGTTGCAATGGTCTCCTTGGTCTGAAAAACCTCCACTGTGTCACAGTGGCTCCTTGGTTCCTTGTGGTTCTGGTAGGCCACAGTGGAATCCTTGCTTACTTCATGTCACAATGCCTCCTTGGCTCCATTTGGCCTTATCTCTGAGTTCAATCATCTTCCATCATGTCACAGTAATCTCCTTGGTTTGAGAAAGCTACAGAGTGTAACCATGGCACCATGATTCCATGTGGCCTTACCTGTAGCTTCAATCATCTTCCACCATGTCACAATGGTCTCCTTGGTTTCCAAAAGCTCCATTGTGTCACAGTGGCCCCTTGGTTCCATGCAGTTCGGTCATGTCGCAGTGTTAACCGCGCTTTCTTCATGTCACAGTGGCCCTTGCTTCCATGTGGCCTTGCCTGTTGGTTTCAGAATCTTCCATCATGTCACAATGACTCCTTGGTCTCAAAAAGCTCCACTGTGTAACTGTGGCCCCTTGGTTCCATGCGCCATGCGGATCTGACGTGTCACAATGGAATCCTTGCTTTCTTTGTGTGAAGAGTGCTCCTTGGTTTAAGTGGCCTAACCTCTGTGTTCAATCACATCCATCATGTCACAATCATCTCCTGAGTTTGAAAAAACCCCACTGTGTCACAGTGGCTCCTTGGTTCCATGTGTTTAAGTCAGTCCACAGTGGAATCCTTGCCTTCGTCATATCACAATGCCTCCTGGGCTCCATGTGGCCTTACCTGTTGGTTTAATCGTCTTCCATCACGTCACAATGACTCCTTGGTCTGAAAAACGTCCACTGTGTCACAGTGGCCCCTTGGTTCCATGCGCCATGCGGTTCTGTTATGTCGCAATGGAGTCCTTGCTTTCTTTGTATGAAAACGGCTGCTTGGCTCCATGTGGCCCTACCTGTGAGTTTGCTCATCTTCCATCATGTCACAATGGTCTCCTTGGCCTTAAAAACCTCCACTGTGTCACAGTGACTCCTTGGTTCGATGTGGTTCTATCAGGCACCACTGGAATCCTTGCTTTCTTCATGTCACAGTGCCTCCTTGTCTCCATGTGGCCTTACCTCTGAGTTCAATCATCTGCCATCATGTCATAATAGTCTCCTTGGATTGCAAAGCTCTACAGTGTCACCCTGGCTCCTCATTTTAATGTGGCCTTACCTGTGAGTTCAATCATCTTCCATCATGTCACAATCATCTCCTGAGTTGGAAAAACCTCCACTGTGTCACAGTGGCTCCATGGTTCCATGTGTTTCCGTCAGGCCACAGTGGAATCCTTGCTTTCTTCATTTCACAGTGCCTCCTTGGCTCCATGTGGCCTTACCTGTGAGTTCAATCATCTTCCATCATGTCACAATAATCTCCTTGGTTTGAGAAAGCTACAGAGTGTCACCATGGCGCCATGATTCCATGTGGCCTTACCTGTTGGTTCAATCATCTTCCACCATGTCACAATGGTCTCCTTGGTTTCCAAAAGCTCCATTGTGGCACAGTGGCCCCTTGGTTCCATGCAGTTCTGTCATGTCGCAGTGTTAACCGTGCTTTCTTCATGTCACAATGGCCCTTGGCTCCATGTGGCCTTGCCTGTTGGTTTCAGAATCTTCCATCATGTCACAATGACTCCTTGGTCTCAAAAAGCTCCACTGTGTAACTGTGGCCCCTTGGTTCCATGCGCCCTGCGGATCTGTCGTGTCACAATGGAATCCTTGCTTTCTTTGTGTGAAAACGGCTGCTTGGCTTCAAGTGGCCTTACCTGTGTGTTCAATCACATCCATCATGTCACAATCATCTCCTGAGTTTGAAAAAACCCCACGTTGTCACAGTGGCTCCTTGGTTCCATGTGTTTAAGTCAGTCCACAGTGGAATCCTTGCCTTCGTCATGTCACAATGCCTCCTGGGCTCCATGTGGCCTTACCTGTTGGTTTATTCTTCTTCCATCATGTCACAATGGTCTCTTTGGTCTGAAAAAGCTCCAATGTGTCACAGTGGCCTCTTGGTTCCATGCGCCATGTGGTTCTGTTGTGTCACAATGGAGTCCTTGCTTTCTTCATATCAAAACGACTCCTTGACTGCATGTGGCCTTACCTGTCAGTTCAATCATCTTCCATCATGTCGCAATGGTCTCCTTGGTCTGAAAAACCTCCACTGTGTCACAGTAGCTCCTTGGTTCCTTGTGGTTCTGTTGTGCCACAGTGGAATCCTTGCTTTCTTCATGTCACAATGCCTCCTTGTCTCCATGTGGCCTTACCTCTGAGTTCAATCATCTGCCATCATGTCATAATAGTCTCCTTGGATTGCAAAGCTCTACAGTGTCACCCTGGCTCCTCATTTTAATGCTGCCTTACCTGTGAGTTCAATCATCTTCCATCATGTCACAATCATCTCCTGAGTTGGAAAAACCTCCACTGTGTCACAGTGGCTCCATGGTTCCATGTGTTTCAGTCAGGCCACAGTGGAATCCTTGCTTTCTTCATTTCACAGTGCCTCCTTGGCTCCATGTGGCCTTACCTGTGAGTTCAATCATCTTCCATCATGTCACAATAATCTCCTTGGTTTGAGAAAGCTACAGAGTGTCACCATGGCGCCATGATTCCATGTGGCCTTACCTGTTGGTTCAATCATCTTCCACCATGTCACAATGGTCTCCTTGGTTTCCAAAAGCTCCATTGTGTCACAGTGGCCCCTTGGTTCCATGCAGTTCGGTAATGTCGCAGTGTTAACCGTGCTTTCTTCATGTCACAATGGCCCTTGGCTCCATGTGGCCTTGCCTGTTGGTTTCAGCATCTTCCATCATGTCACAATGACTCCTTGGTCGCAAAAAGCTCCACTGTGTAACTGTGGCCCCTTGGTTCCATGCGCCCTGCGGATCTGTCGTGTCACAATGGAATCCTTGCTTTCTTTGTGTGAAAACGGCTGCTTGGCTTCAAGTGGCCTTACCTGTGTGTTCAATCACATCCATCATGTCACAATCATCTCCTGAGTTTGAAAAAACCCCACGTTGTCACAGTGGCTCCTTGGTTCCATGTGTTTAAGTCAGTCCACAGTGGAATCCTTGCCTTCGTCATATCACAATGCCTCCTGGGCTCCATGTGGCCTTACCTGCTGGTTTAATCTTCTTCCATCATGTCACAATGGTCTCCTTGGGCTGAAAAAGCTCCAATGTGTCACAGTGGCCTCTTGGTTCCATGCGCCATGTGGTTCTGTTGTGTCACAATGGAGTCCTTGCTTTCTTCATATCAAAATGACTCCTTGACTGCATGTGGCCTTTCCTGTCAGTTCAATCATCTTCCATCATGTTGCAATGGTCTCCTTGGTCTGAAAAACCTCCACTGTGTCACAGTGACTCATGGCTCCATGTGTTTCAGTCAGGCCACAGTGGAATCCTGGCTTTCTTCATGCCACAATCCCTCCTTGGCTCCATTTGGCCTGACCTGTGAGTTCAATCATCTTCCATCATGTCACAGTAATCTCCTTAGTTTTAGAAAGCTACAGAGTGTCACCATGGCACCATGATTCCTTGTGGCCTTACTTGTAGGTTCAATCATCTTCCACCATGTCACAATGGTCTCCTTGGTTTCCAAAAGCTCCATTGTGTCACAGTGGCCCCTTGGTTCCATGCAGTTCGGTCATGTCGCAGTGTTAACCGTGCTTTCTACATGTCAAAATGTCCCTTGGCTCCATGTGGCCTTACCTGTTGGTTTCAGAATCTTCCATCATGTCACAATGACTCCTTGGTCTCAAAAAGCTCCACTGTGTAACTGTGGCCCCTTGGTTCCATGCGCCATGCGGATCTGTCGTGTCACAATTGAATCCTTGCTTTCTTTGTGTGAAAACGGCTGCTTGGCTTCAAGTGGCCTTGCCAGTGTGTTCCATCACATCCATCACGTCACAATCATCTCCTGAGTTTGAAAAAACCCTACTGTGTCACGGTGGCTCCTTGGCTCCATGTGGTTCAGTCAGGCCACAGTGGAATCCTTGCTTTCTTCATTTCACAGTGCCTCCTTGGCTCCATGTGGCCTTACCTGTGAGTTCAATCATCTTCCATCATGTCACAATAATCTCCTTGGTTTGAGAAAGCTACAGAGTGTCACCATGGCGCCATGATTCCATGTGGCCTTACCTGTTGGTTCAATCATCTTCCACCATGTCACAATGGTCTCCTTGGTTTCCAAAAGCTCCATTGTGGCACAGTGGCCCCTTGGTTCCATGCAGTTCTGTCATGTCGCAGTGTTAACCGTGCTTTCTTCATGTCACAATGGCCCTTGGCTCCATGTGGCCTTGCCTGTTGGTTTCAGAATCTTCCATCATGTCACAATGACTCCTTGGTCTCAAAAAGCTCCACTGTGTAACTGTGGCCCCTTGGTTCCATGCGCCATGCGGATCTGTCGTGTCACAATGGAATCCTTGCTTTCTTTGTGTGAAAACGGCTGCTTGGCTTCAAGTGGCCTTACCTGTGTGTTCAATCACATCCATCATGTCACAATCATCTCCTGAGTTTGAAAAAACCCCACGTTGTCACAGTGGCTCCTTGGTTCCATGTGTTTAAGTCAGTCCACAGTGGAATCCTTGCCTTCGTCATGTCACAATGCCTCCTGGGCTCCATGTGGCCTTACCTGTTGGTTTAATCTTCTTCCATCATGTCACAATGGTCTCTTTGGTCTGAAAAAGCTCCAATGTGTCACAGTGGCCTCTTGGTTCCATGCGCCATGTGGTTCTGTTGTGTCACAATGGAGTCCTTGCTTTCTTCATATCAAAACGACTCCTTGACTGCATGTGGCCTTTCCTGTCAGTTCAATCATCTTCCATCATGTCGCAATGGTCTCCTTGGTCTGAAAAACCTCCACTGTGTCACAGTAGCTCCTTGGTTCCTTGTGGTTCTGTTGTGCCACAGTGGAATCCTTGCTTTCTTCATGTCACAATGCCTCCTTGTCTCCATGTGGCCTTACCTCTGAGTTCAATCATCTGCCATCATGTCATAATAGTCTCCTTGGATTGCAAAGCTCTACAGTGTCACCCTGGCTCCTCATTTTAATGCTGCCTTACCTGTGAGTTCAATCATCTTCCATCATGTCACAATCATCTCCTGAGTTGGAAAAACCTCCACTGTGTCACAGTGGCTCCATGGTTCCATGCGTTTCAGTCAGGCCACAGTGGAATCCTTGCTTTCTTCATTTCACAGTGCCTCCTTGGCTCCATGTGGCCTTACCTGTGAGTTCAATCATCTTCCATCATGTCACAATAATCTCCTTGGTTTGAGAAAGCTACAGAGTGTCACCATGGCGCCATGATTCCATGTGGCCTTACCTGTTGGTTCAATCATCTTCCACCATGTCACAATGGTCTCCTTGGTTTCCAAAAGCTCCATTGTGGCACAGTGGCCCCTTGGTTCCATGCAGTTCTGTCATGTCGCAGTGTTAACCGTGCTTTCTTCATGTCACAATGGCCCTTGGCTCCATGTGGCCTTGCCTGTTGGTTTCAGCATCTTCCATCATGTCACAATGACTCCTTGGTCTCAAAAAGCTCCACTGTGTAACTGTGGCCCCTTGGTTCCATGCGCCATGCGGATCTGTCGTGTCACAATGGAATCCTTGCTTTCTTTGTGTGAAAACGGCTGCTTGGCTTCAAGTGGCCTTACCTGTGTGTTCAATCACATCCATCATGTCACAATCACCTCCTGAGTTTGAAAAAACCCCACGTTGTCACAGTGGCTCCTTGGTTCCAGGTGTTTATGTCAGTCCACAGTGGAATCCTTGCCTTCGTCATATCACAATGCCTCCTTGGCTCCCTTTGGCCTTACCTGTGAGTTCAATCATCTTCCATCATGTCACAGTAATCTCCTTAGTTTTAGAAAGCTACAGAGTGTCACCATGGCACCATGATTCCATATGGCCTTACCTGTTGGTTCAATCATCTTCCACCATGTCACAATGGTCTCCTTGGTTTCCAAAAGCTCCATTGTGTCACAGTGGCCCCTTGGTTCCATGCAGTTCGGTCATGTCGCAATGTTAACCGTGCTTTCTACATGTCAAAATGTCCCTTGGCTCCATGTGGCCTTACCTGTTGGTTTCAGAATCTTCCATCATGTCACAATGACTCCTTGGTCTCAAAAAGCTCCACTGTGTAACTGTGGCCCCTTGGTTCCATGCGCCATGCGGATCTGTCGTGTCACAATTGAATCCTTGCTTTCTTTGTGTGAGAACGGCTGCTTGGCTTCAAGTGGCCATACCTGTGTGTTCAATTACCTTCCATCATGTCACAATGACTCCTTCGCCTGAAAAACGTCCACTGTGTCACAGTGGCCCCTTGGTTCGGCGCGCCTTGCGGTTCTGTTATGTCGCAATGCAGTCCTTTCTTATTTCGTGTCAAAAGGACTCCTTGGCTCCAAGTGACCTTACTTGTGAGTTTGATCATCTTCCATCATGTCACAATAATCTCCTTGGTTTGAGAAAGCTCCAGAGTATCACCATAGCTCCTTGAATCCATGTGGCCTTACCTGTAGGTTGAATCATCTTCCATCATGTCACAATGGTCTCCTTGGTTTCAAAAAGCACCACTGTGTCACAGTGGCCCCTTAGTTCCATGCGGTTCTGTTGTGTCACAATGGAATCCTTGCTTACTTCATGTCACAATGCCTCCTTGGCTCCATTTGGCCTTACCTCTGAGTTCAATCATCTTCCATCATGTCACAATAATCTCCTTGGTTTGAGAAAGCTACAGAGTGTCACCATGGCGCCATGATTCCATGTGGCCTTACCTGTTGGTTCAATCATCTTCCACCATGTCACAATGGTCTCCTTGGTTTCAAAAGGCACCACTGTGTCACTGTGACCCATGGGTTCCATGTGGTTCTGTTGTGTCACAATGGCAACCTTGCTTTCTTCATGTCACAATGGCTCCTTGGCTCCATGCAGTCTTACGTGTTAGTATAATCATCTTCCTTCATGTCACAATGATTCCTTTGTCTGAAAAAGCTCCACTGTGTAACAGTGGCTCCTTAGTTCCAGCGATTCTGTTGTTTTATAATGGAATCCTTGCTTTCTTTGTGTCATAATGGCTCCTTGGCTGCATGCGGCCTTACCAGGTGGTTTAATCATCTTCCATCATGTCACAATCGGCTCCTTTGCTTGAAAAAGCTCCACTGTGTCACAGTGGCTCTTTGACTCCACGTGGCCTTACCTTTGGGTTCAATCATCTTCCATCATGTCAAAATGGTCTCTATGGTTTCAAAAAGCTCAATAGTGCACAGGTTTCCCATTGATCCATGCGGTTCTGTCGTATCACACTGGAATCCTTGATTTCTTTGTGTCACACTGGATCCTTGGCACCATATGGCCTTTCCTGTGAGTTTGATCATCTTGCATCATGTCACAATGGTCTTCTTGGCCTGAAAAAGCTCAAATGTATCACTGTGGCCCATTGGTTCCATGTGGTTCAGTCAGGCCACCGTGGAATCCTTGCTTTCTTCATTTCACAATGGCTCCATGGCTCCATGTGGTATTACCTGTTGGTTTAATCATCTTCCATCATGTCACAATAATTCCTTGGTCTGAAAAAGCTCCACTGTGTCATAGTGGCCCTTTGTTTCCCTGTGCCATGTGGTTCTGTCGTGTCACAATGGAGTCTAATGCTTTCTTCGTGTCAAAACGACTCCTCGGCTCCATGTGGCCTTACCTCTACCTTCAGTCATCCTCCATCATGTCACAATACTCTATTTGGTTTGAAAAAGCTCCTCTGTGTCGCAATGCCTCCTTTGTTCCATGTGGCCTTACCTCTGCGTTCAATCATCTTCCATCATGTCACAATAATCTCCTTGGTCAGAAAAAGCTCTACAGTGTCACCATGTCTCCTTCATTCCATGTGGCCTTACGCATGGGTTCATTCATCTTCCATCATGTTACAATGGTCTCCTTGGTTTCAAAAAGCTCCACTGTGCCACAGTGGCCCCTTAGTTCCATGTGGTCTTGTTGTGTCACAACGGAAACCTTGCTTTCTTCATGTCACATGGCGTCCTTGGCTCCATGCGGCCTTACCTGTTGGTTCAATCATCTTCCATCATGTGTCGTGGTTTGACATGGAAGTGATTTTTTCAGGAAGTTGGTCAAACCAATCAGTGGTCAAGTTTGGATATTGGCACCTGAAGTGGCCACTGAAGATATGGATAGGCCTCTGAGAACACAGGGTGTTAAAGGAGGAACTCCCAAGAGCTCGCTCTCTTTGGTTCCTGTCAGGGTGCAGTGCAGATCTCCCCAGCCCAGCCATGGGGCTGGGTGGCGGAGGGGAAGCCATGAGGCCTGGTCGAGGTGAGCTGAGGGGTAGAAGGACTGGAACCGAGCCAGCTCCTGTGGACGGAAGGGTGGAGAGAAGTGGAGATGTCTTTGTCATTCCACCCTAGAGGGAAGAGACAGAGAGTCCGGACGGCACCTGTAACTTTGCCGTCGCGGAGGAGAAGGGGGGTGGGGGGGAAGGCGCCCAGCTTTGGCCTTGGGAATCGGCTGCTGGGCAGAGATTTCGACCGTCCAGAGAGTCTGAACTTTTAACCCTTTCCTGAGAAATGAAAGCTTTGTAAAATATTACTCCTCCTTGATTTGAAGTAGAAGAGAGACAGTCTGGGATCCAAGATGATGGAAGAGGAAATTTTTGAGTTGGAAGGAGATGATGGAGTGGCTTGTGGCTGGACTTTTCTTGTTAGCCATAGACTGAACCAAATTCTCCTGAGAGAGGCTGTACTTAGTGGGGTGCGTTGGTAGGCCAAGAGACCTGTTTCAGTGACTACCAACAGAAGAATGGAGAGAAGAGAGGAAAGTTGAAGAGGGTGTGGAGAGGCCCTCAGTCTTCAGAGAAGAAGAAGAGAAGATCTCTGTTCTTGCACCCTCTTCCACAGGGGAAAATGGTGGGGGGGGACTGTAGTCCCGAGATGAGAAACTGAACTGTTATTTTTCTTGGTCCTTGGCAAAGCGTCCTTAAAGGAGACCTATGAGCAGTCTGTCCATGCACGGTGGTGAGAGTGCTGTGACATGGAAAGGAGAGTGTCACCATGGCAGCTGTTCTCCGGGCGGTTGCCATGTGTGACATGGAAACACAGGGGTGGCAATTGTGTTTCCTGGGGGGTCTGTGGCACAGGAGAGACTCGGATCTCCCTTGATAGACTGAGTATTGATTATCTGAAGGGTGGCAACTTGGTCAGGATCCTGGGTGGTGTCTCATCGTGGGTTTGTTTGGAAATTAGGTGGGAGGAGGAGGGGTGTTCAGGGAGGCCTTCATCCAGGATTTAATGTTTGTAGTTTTCAAAGTAGTAGTAGTTTAATAAAGTTTTCTACCTTGTTATCAAGTTTGGGCCTGCTCTGCTCTGTTCCTGATCATATCTCACAGCAATTATTTAGGAAGGTGTAATTTCATGGGGGGCGCTGGAATTTTCCCAGTGTCAAAAGATGACAGGTGCTTTTTCAGACCAAGGAGACCATTGTGACATGATGGAAGATGATTGAACCCACAGGTAAGGCCACATGGAATCAAGGAGCCATTGTGACACTGTGGAGCTTTTTCAAACCAAGGAGTCCATGGTGACATAATGGAAGATTATTGCACCCACATGTAAGGCCGCACAGATACAAGAAGCCATTGTGACAGGAAGAAAGCAAGGATGCCATTGTGGAATATAGAACTGCATGGAAGGAAGGGGCCACGGCGATAAACCGAGGAACCCTTTGTGACATGATGGAAGATGATTGAACCTACAGGTAAGGCCACATGGAACGGAGGAGCCATGGTGACACTGTAGAGCTTTTTCAATCCAAGGAGACTATTATGACATGATGGAAGATGATTGAATTCGGAGGTCAGGCCACATGAAGCCAAGGAGGCATTGTGACATGAAGAAAGCAAGGATTCCATTGTGGCCTAACAGAACCACGTGGAACTAAGGAGATACTGTGACACAGTGGAGCTTTTTCAGAATAAGAAGACGATTGTGGCATGATGGAAGATGAATGAACGAATGTGTAAGGCCACATGGAGCTGAGGATCCATTGCAACACAGTAGAGTTTTTTTAAAACAAGGAGATAATTTTGAGATGATTGAAGATGGCCATACCAAAGGATAAGGCCAACATAAGCCAAGGAACAAGCGTGAAATGAAGAAAGCAGGGATTCCATTGTGGCGTAAATAAACCTCACGGAACCAAGGGGCCACTTTGACACAGAGGAGCTTTTTCAAACTCAGGACACCATTGTGGCATGATGGAAGATGATTGAACTCAGGAGAAAGGACACATGAAGCAAAGGATCCATTGTGACAGAGTAGAGCTTTTTCATAGCAAGGAGTTATTGTGACATGGTGGAAAATGATTGAACGCAGAGGTAGGACGGCATGGAGCTAAGGAGCCATTGCGACACAGTGGAGCTTTTGGAAACCAAGGGGACCATTGTGACATGATGGAATGGGATTAAACCAACAGGTAAGGCCACATGGAGCGAAGGAGCCATGGTGACACTGTAGAGCTTTTGCAATCCAAAGAGATTATTATGACATGAGGGAAGATGATTGAACTCTGAGGTAAGGCCACATGGAGACAAGGAGGCATTGTGACAGGAAGAAAGCAAGGATTCCATTGTGGAATAAAGAACTACATGGAACCAAGGGGCCACGGCAATAAACCATGGGACCCTCTGTGACATGATGGAAGATGATTGAACCCAAGAGAAAGGACACATGGAGCCAAGGTTCCATTGTGACACAGTGGAGAGTTTTCAGACCAAAGAGACCATTGAGACATGATGGAAGATGATTAAACCTACAAGTAAGGCCACATGAAATGGAGGAGCCATGGTGGCACTGTAGAACTTTGCAATCCAAGGAGACTATTATGACATGATGGAAGATGATTGAACTCAGAGGTAAGGCCACATGGAGCCAAGAAGGCATTGTGAAATGAAGAAAGCAAGGATTCCAGTGGTGCCTAACAGAACCACATGGAGCCACTGTGACACAGTGGAGGTTTTTCAGACCAAGGAGTCCATTGTGACATGATGGCAGATGATTGAACTCACAGGTAAGGCCACATGGAGCCAAGGAGGCATTGTGACATGAAGAAAGCAAGGACTCCATTGTGACACAACAGAACCGCATGACGCATGGAACCAAGGGGCCACTGTGACACAGTGGAGCTTTTTCAGACCAAGGAGTTATTATGACATGATGGAAGATGATTGAACTCACAGGTAAGGCCACATGGAGCCAAGGAGGCAATTTGACATGAAGAAAGCAAAAATTCCACTGTGGCCTAACAGAACCACATGGAACCAAGGAGCCACTGTGACACAGTGGAGGTTTTCAGACCAAGGAGACCACTGTGACATGATGGAAAATGATCAAACTCACAGGTGAGACCATATGGTGCCAAGGAGGCATTGTGACACGAAGAATGTAAGGATGCCATTGTGATACGACCGAACCGCATGGAACCAATGGTCTACCTGTGCACTCTGTTATTTTTCCAGACCAATGAGACCATTGTGTCATGGTGGAAGATGATTGAGCAACAGGTAAGGCCACATTGAGCGAAGGAGCCACTGGGACACAGTGGAGCTTTTTCAGACCAAGGAGTTATTGTGACATGATGGGAGATGACTCAACTCAGAGGAAAGGCTGCATGGAGCCAAGGAGGCATTGTGACATGAAGAAAGCAAGGATTCCATTGTGGGCTAACTGAACCACATGGAACCAAGGAGCCACGGTGGACTAAGGAGACCATTGTGACATTATGGAAGATGACTGAACTCACAGATAAGGCCACATGCAGTCAAGGAGTCGTTTTGATATGAAGAAAGCAAGGACTCCATTGTGACACGACAGAACCTCATGGTGCATGGAGCCAAGGGGCCACAGTGACATGGTGGAAAATGATTGAACGCAGAGATACGACCGCACAGAGCTAAGGAGCCAATGTGACATAGTGGAGCATTTTCAGACCAAGGAGTTAATGTGACACGATGGAAGATGATTAAACCAACAGGTACGGACACATGGAACGGAGGAGCCATGGTGACACTGTAGAGCTTTTTCAATGCAAGGAGACTATTATGACATGATGGCAGAAGATTGAACTCCGAGGTAAGGCCAAATGGAGCCAAGGAGGCATTGAGACATGAAGAACGCAAGGATTCCATTGTGACATGAGAGAACTGCATGGAACCAAGGGGCTGCTGTGACACAGTGGAGGTTTTTCAGACCAAGGTGACCATTGTGACATGATGGAAGATTATTGAACCAACAGGTAAGGTCCCATGGATTTAGGAGTCCTGATGATATTGTAGAGCGTTTTCAAGACAAGGAGACAATGGTGACGTGATGGAAGATGATTGAACTCCGAGGCAAGGCCACATGGAGCCAAGGAGGCATTGTGACATGACGAAAGCAAGGATTCCATTGTGGCCTAACAGAACCACATGGAACCAAGGAGCCACAGGGACACAGTGGAGCTTTTTCAGACCAAGGAGACCATTGTGACATGATGGAAGATGATCAAACTCACAGGTAAGGACATATGGTTCCAAGAAGCCATTGTGACACGACAAAACCTAGGTTTCCCTTGTGACATGAGAGAACCGCATGGAACTAAAGGGCCACTGTGACACAGTGGTGCTTTTGGAAACCAAGGAGACCATTGTGACATGGTGGAAGATGATTGAAACAACATGTAAGGCCACATGGAATCATGGAGCCATGGTGACACTCTGTAGCTTTCTCAAACCAAGGAGATTATTGTGACATGATGGAAGATGATTGAACCCAGAGGTAAGGCCACATGGAGCGAGGGAGGCATTGTGACATGAAGAAAGTCAGGATTCCACAGTGGCCTGACTGAACCACATGGAACCAAGGAGCCACTGTGACACAGTGGAGGTTTTTCAGACCAAGGAGTCCATTGTGACGTGATGGAAGATGATTGAACACAGAAGTGAGGCCACATGGAGCCAAGGATTCGTTTTGACATGAAGAAAGCAAGGACTCCATTGTGACACAACAGAACCGCATGACGCATGGAACCAAGGGGCCACTGTGACACAGTGGAGCTTTTTCAGACCAAGGAGTTATTGTGACATGATGGAAGATGACTGAACACACAGGTAAAGCCACATGGATCCAAAGAGTCATTGTGACATGACGAACGCAAGGATTCCGTTGTGGCATAAATGAACCACATGGAACCAAGGAGCCACTGTGGACCAAGGAGACCATTGCGACATGATGGAAGATGATTGAACTCACAGATAAGGCCACATGGAGCCAAGGAGTCGTTTTGACATGAAGAATGCAAGGACTCCATTGTGACACGACAGAACCTCATGGTGCATGGAACCAAGGGGCCACGGTGACACAGTGGAGCTTTTTCAGACAAAGGAGTTATTGTGACATGATGGAATAAATGAACTGACAGGTAAGGCTACATGGAGCCAAGGAGCCATTTTGACATGAAGCAAGCAAGGATTCCATTTTGACATTAGGGAACTGCATGGAATCAAGGCCCATTGTGACACAGTGGAGCTTTTTCAAACCAAGGAGACCCTTGTGACATGATGGAAGATGAATGAACCAACAGGTGAGGCCACAGGGAATGAAGGGGCTATGGTGACACTGTGGAGCTTTTTCAAACCAAGGAGATTATTGCGACATGATGGAAGATGATTGAACCCAGAGGCAAGGCCACATGGAGCCAAGGATGCATTGTGACATGAAGAAAGCAAGGATTTCAGTGATGCCTAACAGAACCACATGGAGCCAAGCATCCATTGTGACACAGTGGAGCTTTTTCAGACCAGGGACTTATTGTGACATGATGGAAGATGATTGAACCAACAGGTAAGGCCGCATGGAACCAAGAGGCCACTGTGACACAGTGGAGATTTTGAAGCCAAGGAGGCCATTGTGATATGATGGAAATGAATGAACCCATGCGTAAGGCCACATGGAGCCGGGGAGGCGTTGTGACATGAAGAAAGCAAGGATTCCAGTGGTGTCTAACATTACCACATGGAACCAAGGAGCCACTGTGAAACAGTGGAGCTTTTTCAGACAAAGGAGGCCATTGTGACATGATGGAAGATGATCAAACTCACAGGTAAGGCAATATGGTGCCATGGAGACATTCTGAAACGATGGAAGCAATGATGCCATAGTGATATGACAGAACCGCATGGAACTACAGGGCCACTGTGACAGAGTGGTGCTTTTTCAGGCCAAGGAGACCATTGTGACATGGTGGAAGATGATTGAACCAACAGGTATGGTCACATGGAGCCAAGGAGGCATTGTGACACGAAGAAACCAAGGTTTCCATTGTGGCCTAACAGAACCACATTGAAACAAGGGGCCACTGTGACACATTGGAACTTTTTCATACAAAGGAGACCATTGTGACATGATGGAAGATGATCAAACTCACAGGCAAGGCCATATGGTGCCCAGGATCCATTGTGACATGAAGAAAGCAAGGATTCCTAACAGAACCACATGGAACCAAGGGGCCATTGTGACACAGTGGAGCTTTTTCAGACCAAGGAGTCCATTGTGACATGATGGAAGGTGATCAAACTCACAGGTAAGGGCATATGGTCCCAAGGAGCCATTGTGACACGAAGAAAGCGAGGATGCCATTGTGATACGACAGAACTGCATGGAACCAATGGGCCACCTGTGCACCGTGGTGCTTCTTCAGACCAAGGAGTTCGTTGTGACATGATGTAAGTTGATAGAACTCACTGGAAAGGCCACATAGAGTCAAGGAGCCACTGTGACACTGTGGTGCTTTTTGAAACCAAGGAGATAATTGGGACATGATGGAAGATTATTGCACCCACATGTAAGGCCGCACGGATCAAAGAAGCCATTGTGACACGAAGAAACCAAGGATTCCAATGTGGAATACAGAACTGCATGGAAGGAAGGGGCCGCGTCGATAAACAGAGGAACCCTTTGTGACATGATGGAAGATGATTGAACCCATGAGAAAAGACACATGGAGCCATGGATCCATTGCGACACAGTGCAGCTTTTTCAGACCAAGTAGTTATTGTGACATGATGGAAGATGATTAAACCAACAGGTAAGGCCGCATGGAGCCAAGGAGCCATTGTGATATGAGGAAAGGAAGGTTTCCCTTGTGACACAACAGAACCGCATGGAACTAAGGGGCCACTGCTCCAATACAAGGTTGCAGCAATTTCCAGTGTTTTATACCACACACACACGCACACACAATTCTCCCTCCCCTCCTGCCCTGCAAATATGATTGGGGGATGCAGCACCACTGCTGCAGCTGAGCCTGTGCAACTGCACTGCAGGGAGGGAGGGCCCGTCCGGGCCCAACTCTCCTCGGTGTTCATCTCAGCACTTCTCCCCACCTGGCCCATGTCCTCCTTTAGCTTTCTATCTCCCTAGTTCACATTTACTATTAAATAATGTCTGTGCTATTGACTCTGGCATATGGTCTTTCTTGCCCCTTAATTCATGCAGAGGCTTCTCTTAATCATCAAATCTTTACTCCATCATTATCCACACTGGAGTTAGGAAAAGCTGCACATTTATACCTTCATTGAGATCCAAGGGTCACTAGTGCTTCAGCCTCCCAAATTCTCTTCACATCTTTTTTGACATGGTAGTCTTCAGCACACGAGTGCTGTCATTGTAGAACTCAGAAATTTGTGTCTTTCTTGAACCTAAAGGGTGCAGGGGAAATGGAGCCGACATTTGGAGACAGGCAGGAAGTAGAATGGGATGTCAAAGCCAGCACCCAGGAAGAAGAGTGGCCACCAGGTGCTGGCTGGAGGTAACTGAGCTACTGCTCAGTCCTCTGCTTCTTGCTCATCACAGGACTGGTCAAGCCAGAAGCCCAAGGCCGTTTCTACAACAATAACAAAACAATTCATTAATCTCTGACTCGGATCAGGTTTTGCTCCCGTTCTAAAAAAGCAGGATTTGTGAACTGGCAAAGGTTGAAAACACATGTTTTTTAAATAAAAATAGCTGTCAAACATGGAAGACATCCAGGTAAATATCGGCTCTATTGCATTCCTAGTTTCTCATCTTAGCACATAGCAAGTCCTTGTCCAAGTCTACTGCTGAAAGGTTTTGGGAGGTAGACACTCCCTTCAGCAGCTCCAGCAAAGCCTCCCCCAAAGGGGAGGTCCAGTAAGTTTTATCTAGGTCCCAATTTCTGCTTGCACACACCAGGAAAAGACTCAGCTTTTGCTGTCAAACACCCACATGATTTACTGAAGAGGCACCTGGCTGTTTTAGAGTCTCATGTGTTAAAAATGAGATTAGCGCTTCACTATTAGAACCCAGGAGTACAGGGTGTGATGGTTGGTTGTGAATGCTCATCAAGATTAACAAAGACAGCAGTCACACGTCAAGAAACTCTTGTGCTTCTAGGTACAGTTGTCTTAAATCCAGCAAGAGTACAGGTTGTGATGGTTGGTTGTGATGGTTGATTGTGAATTCTCATCAGGATGAACAAAGACAGCAGCCACATGTCAAGAAACTCTTGTGCTTTTAGGTGCAGTTGTCTTAAATGCAGCAGGCTACCTGCTGTGCAGACTCAAAAGCTGTTGGCTAACAAGCCCTTAAATTTGTACAAGAGAGTTTCACAAGAGGTCACCAACAAGCCCTCACTGTTGCTCAGTGCCCTTCAATCATCTTTCAGCTCCTCCCAAGGACCTTCTCAAAGCTGCTGACTCACAAGCCACAACACATAGCCACAAGCTCCCCACACCCTCAGCAAACTTCCCAACTGAGGATGGAGTAGAACAGGACAGCCGTGTGTGCCCTGGCAGAGTGAGGGAGGAGAGAAATAGAGGCAGAGGAAGGACTGAGGGAATATCACCATTCTGCAGATCCTGTGTTGGTGCAGCCACGTGGATAGTGCAGAGCTGGAGTCAGCAATGAGAGTGACAGAGAGACAGGGACAAGAGAGCGAGAGGGCCCCATCTGCCCCGCCCTGGTGCAGCCTCTTATGGACAGGAGATTTTTCCTGCAGAGCCAGCCCTTTGAGGCCTTCTCCAGGGAATGGGTTGAGGGTGGGGACTGAGCTCAAGTCTTCACGCAGAGCAGAAATTTGGCTCAGGACAGTGCTGCTCCACCCCTGCAGGATCCTCTCATCACAGCCTTCCTGTCACAGCACTCAGAAAGTCTGAGGCAAAACACACTTAGACCTGGTCCTGCACATTCACACCACAGCTTTTATACCACCAGCAAGTCTGCTGAAACTTAATACAGAGTACAGAATGTTAAAAATGCACAAAATACCTGAGCAGGTCTTGCTGGAGCATCTCTCTCAGAAGGCCCAGGAGATGTTGCTTGGCTGCTGCTGGTGGGGTTCTGAGATGGAGATGTTTTTCTGTAAGGATGGTCCGATACTTCAAGTTACAAGGCCGAAATATCAACTGCCATAGTTCTTTCCTTGCAGACCTTCAGTGCCAGGACTCAAGGAAGCAGCATGAGGCTGAGTTGAGGGAGCTTTAGGCAGGATATCAGGAAAACATTTGTGCCCCAGAGGGTGCTTGAGCAGTGCAACAGGCTCCCCAGGCCAGTGGCCACTGCAGCAAGGCTTCAGGAAGTGTTTGGACAGCACTCTTGGGCACCTGGTGTGATTCTTGTGGTGTCCTGTGCAGGGCCAGGGTCCTGGCAGGTCCCTGCTATCTCAGCATATTCTAAGAACCTAGGCTTCATTTCCCAGGGCTTTCTTCTGAAAAGGCTCTTTTCCTTCCCCAGAAGACTGAACTTACCTAGGAAGTATTAACTTCAAATTCGCTTGATCGATTTTACTGTAGCCAGGCCAATCGGTCTGAAGGGCTTGAAACAGATGTTCCTTCAGACTGAAGGAATTATCCTTTCCATTCAGGTCTGCAACCTACAGGCAGACATTTCAGAGAACAAATGTTCATTACACCTCTATGCAAACTACAGAAATCTAAATGGGCTACTTCAGTTGGGATGGCAAAACATGGCTCTCATTATGTTGTGAATGTCTTCAGGGTGAAAAAATCCCTGCCACTGCCCTGGGCAAACACAGCAACAAACTTCACAGGTTCAGGGAATCAGTTCCTTAAAGCCACTGTAGGATCAACTGAAAGTGTATCCATGTTGAATTTGAGTCCTTTGACTAGGTTCCAAAATGCTTTTCCCTAGCTAAAGAGGAAATATTCCTATTTGATATATTAATGCTTGCATTATTCAGCACAAGCCTATGTGGATGGGGAATATTTAGAAAGGAAGGAAGGATCTACTGCATCTTTCAATGGGTGTGCATTGTATGAAAGCCTATAAGAAGGAAATCCTAGTGGAACTTAACTCAAAGGAGTATTGGAAAAGTCTCTAATTTAAACAGGTGAGGAAGCAGTAAAATGATGAACAGCAGAATAGCATGATGGAAGAGGTGCTGGCACAAGCTCCACGATCTCACCTCCTGAAGGATTTTGCCAAGGGAATCCTTGTCCTTTTGCCTGACTCCATCTCTCTGCAGCCGAGCAAGTAACTCTGGCTCCTTGTAATCCCTCAGAGCGAGTAAATGAATCACCTGTCCCTGTAGGGTCGGCCGTAAACAGCAGCGCAACCACTCCAGTCGATGTCTGCAAGTCTCACAGGCATCATCCTCTTCTTCTCAGGCACAGGACCTGAATTGCTTTGTTGGGCTCCTCTGACCTCTGCTTTTCCTCCTAAAGTGAGGGAAAACCAGAAACAAATAGTTCAAATTGGAGGTTTGGAGAAGGCAAGGAAGTTGATTCAAAAGCATGTACCAAGACTTTTGAGCCTCTATTTGTTCGGCATTTACAGATCTCCAAGAATCCAAACAGTAAAGCATTAAAAAGAAACCGTCATTAAAAGCTGGTAAAGGAGTGATACTGGATGGGAAGTTTTTATTAAAAATTATTTTTATGCATGATGCTTTTATATGATTTCCCCAGTTTGTAAGCTCAAGCATTGAGCTATGTCTAGAATGACACGGACAGTGGGATTAAGTGCACCCTCAGCAGGTTTGCCAAACCCAGAGGCATGGGATGCCATCCGGAAGGACCAGGAAGTGGGGCCCTTGCAACCTCATCAGATTCAACAAGGCCAAGTGCAAAGTGCTGCATCTTTGGGGTTGGGGCATTCCCTGGCACCAAGACAGGCTTGGAGATGAAGGTGGGGAGGACTTGGAGGTGCCGGTGGAGGGGAGGTTAGATATGTCTAAAAAACCATACAGATATCCAGTAAAAAATGAAATGGAAGCATATCTAAAAGTGGTCCATCACTTTAATACCCTTTGCACTTGGACCGTGTGACTCCTTTTCTGCTTGGGTCCTGCACTCTCTGCTCATCTCTTTGGCTTTGCTCATGGCAAGCGAATTCCAAAGGATGGAGTTTTTTCACTCTGTCTAACTCTGTTTTCTCACCTTTGGAGTTGGGAGTCTTCCCCTGCACCCTGACAGGCACTGGGATTCCCGAGGGAGTCTGAATTTTATCTTTCTCTTGTAGCTCATGGGTGGAGGTGGAAATGGAGCTGACACTTGGCGACAGGTTCAAAGGTGAGCAGGATGTGGAAGGCAGGTCCAAGGAAGAAGGAGAGTGGCCACCAGCTGCTGGCTGGATATGACTGGGCTCTTGGTCAATCCTCTGCTTCTTGGTCATCACAGGATTGATAAAGGCAGAAGCCAGAGGCTGTTTCTGCAAAGATGATCCCAATTAGTTTTGCTCTGAAAAAGCAGCATTTCTGACCTGGCAATGGTTGAACACACACCTTTCTTACCTAAACCGGCCTGTCATACAAGGAGGTGCTGCAGCTAAATATGTTCGCTATTTCATTCCTACTTTCTCACCTGAGTATTCAGCGAGTCCTCCTCCAAATCTGTAGCTAAATGGTTCTGGGAGAAAGACATTTCCTTCAGCACCTCTATCAAAGGCTTCCCCAAAATGAGGAGCTCAGGTTGGCTTTATCTTGCTCCCTATTTCTGCTTAGACACACCAGGAACACACTCAACTCTTGCTGTCACATACCCACACGATTCACTAAAGCAGCCCCAAGAAGCCGCCGGTGCGGTGCTGATCACAGCGTGTCCAGTGCAGAGATGATAACAACAACAGAGAGAAGCCCCAGCCTGGCTGCAGGTCTCACTCCTGCTGCTCTCCAGAGGAAACCCTGGGTCACAGCCTCTCCCCTACCAAGCACACGCTGCTCCCACCCGTGCACATCAGCAGCTCAGAGCAGGACTGCCAGACACGGCTCTGTGCCAGCCTGCTGACAGAAATGCTGTGGGCATGGAGGTAGGACATAAGAGGATGCTGGGCACTGCAGCATTTCCTGCTCGGGCTGGGAAAAGAGCTAGGGAAAACCAGAGCTGTGTCCTCCCTCCTGTTTAAAGAGAATTCTTTTAAGGCATAGAAAATATACCTTTCATGCAGCGTTTTCCAAGATTCTTTCAAACCTTTTTCCTTGCCCTCTTGTACTGGCCATCTCTTGATTTTAAGCCTGACAAGTCCAAGGTATTCCCTGATGATTCAGAGTCCCCTCCTCACACATGGGATAGCCTGAATCAAAATGGGAGCCTAAATGCTGCTTAGGACAGAAAAACAAGTTTCCTACAAATGCTTCAGTACTGGAATTTGTCCTTATGCTAGACTTCCCTGAGATTTCTCTTCAAACAGTAGCACTGGCATCACCGTGCATGATTTAGGTACTAGAGCTGCCATATCGTCAAGAACCCTGCACAGACACAGCTAGGTACCAAAAACATGTCCACACCTTGTCCTTAGCAGAGTTTCCTATGCACCATAAGAAACAAGTCATGTGTGCAAGCTTGTGGCAGGCTTTGACATTGTAAGCATCTTGAAAAGTATACAGGAATCCCATTAGACGTACACACTTCGGGTTTATATGATATAAAGACAACACTACTGCTTCATATCACAGCTTGGACCCCAAGAGCAAGTGGGATAAAACATCATCTAGGGTAAAGAATGTTTAAAAATTCACAAAATACCCGAGCTGTTCTTGGTGGAGTATTTCTTTCAGAAGATCCCAGAGACGGTGACTGGCTGGTGCTGGTGGCATTTGGAGATGGAGCTGTTTTTCTGTAAGGATGGTCCAACATTTCAGGTTACAAGGCAAAAATATCAGCAGTCATCGCTCTTTCCTCACAGCGAAAACAGATCTTCATTTCCCAGAGGGTTTTTTTGAAATGGCTGTTGTCCTGACTGAACTTACTGAAAAAGGGTCACCTCCAATGTCTTTCTATCTCTTTCACTGTAGCCAGGCCAATCAACCTGAATGTCTTTGAAGAAATGTTCCTTCAGACTGAAAGAATTCTCATTTGTATCCAGGCTGGCTACCTACGGTCAGACATTCAAAACGTCAATATTCACTACACCTAAAGGCAGACTACAGATGTAAAACTGGTAGTGCAAAGCTAAAGCAAAGCTGAAAAGAAAATCATGCACCAGTTTTCCAGGACTTTTGTTTGATGTGAAGAAGAAAGCAGCTGTCATGTAAGAGGCAACAAGATTAAACAGGTGTGGTCCATTTGGGCTGTAGAAATTTGGATGTAAGTAAATGCCAAAGTGCTGCAAGCATGGAGGAAATGGACGCTATGAAAACCTCTCCCTGCACCAGAGATCCAGGTTTTTTGGTCTTTAACACAGCTTTGAGAATCAAGGTACACTATGCCAGAACTCTCAGTCTTCACCATTTGAAATACATGGAGAGGCCAGGTTTTTCCTTTCTGTTTTCCTTTTCTTTTGAGTAGGACCTGGAGAACATCATCTCCATGAGCAAGTCCATATTTTTCCACCCTCAGGAGGACACCTGCTGCCCTCTTGTTTCACCCAGCTACATTGCCATGGCAGAGCACAGCCTGGACCTGTAACAGGGCATGTTTTCATCATCCCATGAAGCACCACAGGATGCTGGCATTTGTCTCTGCAAACAGAACTGCTTTTCTTTCTCAAGTGTCTGCTCAGAGGAAACTACAGCTTCCTATGGAACTCTTACAGGAGATAACCTACCTAGAGCTACACTTCAACAGCTTAAAAGTAACAAAGATACCCAGAATCAGGAATTCACTTCTTAAAAGCAGAACTAAGGCGGTGTTGGAAGAGAAGGAAGGCTGTGAGTATAAGAGCTCAGCAAGTTCTCCCTACTGGTTTTTCATGTATAGCAAAAAATAACACCACCTCCCCATGAAGTTAAGAAAAATGTGAATAACCATTTTCAGGATGTAGTGCTGTTCACAAAGCCCTTTCAGAATGCAAACCAGTATCTTGAGGCAGTTCACACTGCAAACAAGAAACTACTCCTTCAAAATCTCCTTAAACATTAACAAGAAGAAACAGAAAGGAGAATTTTCTTTCATCCCTTGCCCTCTAAGGAGCTGAGCTTTGAAATCTTACCATCGCTTTTTTCCTAGCTAAAAAGGAAATATTGCTACTTGATACATTAATGCTTGCATAATTCAGCAACAGCCTACACTGACGGGGACTATTGAACAAGGAAGGAAACAGCCACTGCATCCTTCAGTCAATGTGAATCGGATGAATGGCTGTAATAAAGAAATACCAGTGGCACTAAAAGGACAACTGGAAAATTATGAGAAATAATAGATGCCAAGGAAGTTGAAGACTCAATCCACACAAGAGCAAAGAAACTCTGTGCTCAAAGTTGGGCCACCACCTTTCTCATGTAGGATTTGCCTGGAACACCCTTCCCTGGAAGGCAACCCCCACAGACCCAAGTAGAAGCAAATACCATTGAGAGGCCACCAAGTCCGTTCAAATGAAATACTGCCCTGTGCAGCTACCAAAATTCTCTCCTCTGAAACTTGTCCCAGGGTATTTTAAGGACCTCAGCTAAGTGTTTCACCCACTTGAGAGTTTCACCCTGTGAAGTTACTTCATCAAGCAGTTCAACAGTGCAAGGAAAAGAGGGAGGGTTCAAATAAGGCATGAGAAGCAACAACATTACAAAGAATTTATCACTGCCAGCTATTCTAGAAAAACAACAAGTTTTGAGGATTTCTTTCTTTTTGTAACATGGACTTGCAGTTGCGTGGAAACTGGGTAAAATTGATGGGAAAATGCAAACAAGGAGCATTTCCTGAGCCTCTCATTAGATTCTAATTGAAACCTGAAGTAAGACTGCTAAGAGTTAGCATTGCAGGCAGCAGCTCCAGGATCTCACCTCCTGAAGGATCTTTCCAAGGGATTCCTTGTCCTTTTCCACAACTCCCTCTCTCTCTAAGCAGGCAAGTAGCTTTGACTTCTTGTAATTCTTCAGAGCCAGTAAATGAATCACCCTGTCTCTGATGGGTCGTTGAGAAACAGTACTGAAAGGTCTCTGGAAGAATTTTGCAGGGTTCGTGGGCATCGTTCTCTTTCTCTCGGGCACAAGATCTGGAGAGCTGTGTGGGGCTCTCCTGAGCTCTGGTATTTTCACTTCAGTTAAAAAAAAACAGAAAACAAATTGTCAAATGGGGAGTGGGAGGAAGCAAGGTAGTTGACGCAAAAGGATGTACCAAGACTGTTGAAACTCTATTTGTTCAGAATTTATAGATCACTACGAATCCAGACAGTAAAGCATTAGGAAGGAACAGTCATTAAAAATGCCATGTAAAGGAGTGATACTGGAGGGGAGGTATTTATGAAAAACTCTTTATATGCATGGTGGTTTTCATTTGATTTCTCCTCTTTGTAAGCTCAAGCACTGAGCTATGTCAAGAATGATATGGACAGTGGGATTAAATGCACCTTTGGCAAGTTTGACAACTCCAGAGGCCTGGGATGCCATCCAGAGCGACATGGAGAACCTTGGCAAGTAGGGCCCTGGGAACCTCATCAGATTCAACAAGGCCAAGTGCAAAGTGCTGCATCTTTGGGGTTGGGACATGGCCTGTCCCTGCTGGGCAGGGATGCTGCGCTGGGATGGGGGCGGCTGGGATGAAGGTGGGGAGGACTTGGGGGTGCTGGTGGATGAGAGGCTGGGCAAGAGCTGGCAACGCGTGCTGGCAGCCCAGAAAGGCAACCGTGTCCTGGGCTGCATCAGGTGAAGCGTGGCCAGCAGGTCAAGGGAGGGGATATGACGCAGCAGGCGCTGTTTTGAAACCAGGAACTCCTGCTTAGTGGCTGGTGGAGACTTCATGCGTATTGGTGAGAAATCCGGGAGCTTTGTCCCTGCCATCACACACAACGGAGACTGACCTTTCTTGGGGATTCTTGGGGACAGAGCTGCACTTGCATATCCTTGTGGATCCCTTCCAACTCTGATTCTGATTCTCTGATTCTGTGACAAAGCCCAGTCCCTAACTGGTACTGCATGGAGCAGGTTGCAAAGGCACCCTGTACCCTACCATCAACCAGACCTGTCTCACCTGAGTTTCTCTGTGCCAGCCTAAAGCCAAAGCGGCACCAAGTTCCACAATTGTCTCACTACTGCCAGTCCTCACACCCCAGTTACTGAATGTTAAATATTCCCTTAGGATCTGTGTAGACCACCACCAAGAATCACACAAATCATCATCCACATGTGAAACAGAACGTCCCCAGGGAGAAATCTGAAGTTTAGCTTTGTCTCTCTGGAAAGCCACCATGATGCTAGTTTAAAATGCTCTGCACGAGGCTAAGGCAGAGCAAGAGCTGCACTTGCAGTGGCAGGGAAGTCCCTGCAGGCAGGTGACTGCAGCCACAGCCAGGTGAGAGCCTGCTTTTCTCCGGGCAGCTGGCTGTACCTGGCTCAGGTCACTGCTGCAGGCAGCACCACTGAGTGCCTGTACGGGGAATGTGCACCTCAAGTCTGCCTGGAGCCAGGCTCCTTGGGGAAACAGCACTGAGAACAGATTAATAACAAATGACATCACCCAAGCACGTTGTGCTTTGTGGGAAATGATGGAATCCGTGGGGAAGATGACATCAGTATCTTCCTTTCCATTTCCTTGAAAAGAACCCAACACAGTGTTGTGGCAATACACGCTTATTAACAACCAAGACAAAAAAAATTAAATCAAGCAAAGTTTCCCATGCTGACCTTGTGAAATTCTCTATGCAACTTCCTCAGGTCATTTTCTTTCAATTTCCCAATTAAATTTAAAGGATAACGACAGTGCCTAGATACCCCAAAACCAAAAGCTTAGCTACCAAGTGCATGGAGTGGTCCAAACCTTGACCTCAATGCTCCAAATTGCATCCCATCAAGCAGTATGGGAACAAGGAAGGACTGGCAGGCTTTCTCAGGGGAAAACAAACCAGTGGCTACATGCAGTGACAAGAGACTGCAAGCTTGACCTGAGGGCATACCACCTCCAGCCAAGATCTCTGAACACAAGAGATCCCCTGTCCCGAGAATATGCTGCAAAAATGAATTACCAAGTTGAAAGTCTTACAGATATTGAGCAAAATGTGAAAGGCAACCTTTCACATTTACCTCCAAGTGGGTTATTCAATTGGACATTCTGCGCACTTCCATTGTGCAATGCCTCGCTGGCATTTGGCTAAAAGGAAAAAGATATTTTCTGTAAAAACTTCAGCCTACTCTCCATCACTGCTGATTAACTAGGCCCTTCACTTTAAACAAGAGCTGTATTTGAGAAGGCTTGCTGTCACATCACTAAAAAGGGCTGCTTTGACACAGTTCTCCCTCTGCAAGCAGCCGGCTACAAAACTGCCCTGAGAGAGCAACCCTCCCTTAGCCTCTAATGCAGCCAAGCGTTCAAGTAGCAAGTCATCCTTTCCCAGTTGCTGGAATTTATAGGCACAGGCTTCCCTTGAAATCAAGTGCCTGAGTAACACTGAACTGGCCAGTGTTCAGCTAACAATCCAGGTGAGAGTGGTTGACAAAAATGTAAGAATTTTGGACATGACCTGATGCTGGGATTTATTTGGTACTAAGGAAGCACATCCTGGAGTCAGCTCCAAGAAGAATTTCACCTGCATAAGGTGAATTTCGACTCTCAACAGGCATGAGAGCCCTTTCTCTTGTCCTCAGCTCTAGATGCAATTCTTTGCAGGTGTCAAATGGAAGCAGTTTATCCTAGGTTAATCAGATATTACAAAATTTGGGTTGCTTGGCTGATCTCATCATTTAGTAAATAATGTATTGCATTCTGCTGGAGGTTAAAATGTTCATCAGCCTAAGTACATTTTTTAATGAAAACAACTACTGCCATCCAACTGCTTCATTCCGTAGGCAAAATTGCCTTAGAAAAAATCTGAAAAGCTATGATAAATGGACTGAAAGATGTGCACTAATTACCATGTGAAGGGAGACATCAATACCGAAGATAGAATATTACTTAATTGAAGAACTGATGTAATTTAGAACCAATGAAGATTCATGGCTTTGGCTGCTAAAAATGCTAAAATTTCTTTGTTTGGAAAAGCTTTGAAAATGGTGTGCATGTAGCTGGAGCTCTCCACTATGCATCACAGCTGAGAACAAAGAAATGGCTACTCCTAGTACTAAAAAGTATTGTTAGAGCGTTTCCTTTCTCCTGATATGTTCGGTGAGTGCAGGGCAAAGACAGAACAATGAGAAATCTATGCATTTTGACCAAGAGCCATGCCCAGAGCATGAATTTCCTGAGTGTCCCAGCATGGAGAACGGCTGACTTTCACTGGCACCTCCTCAATGGCATCCCTGAGAACCACTTCCATCAGAGAACTTCCCACTTCCGCTGGCACCTCCTCCGTGTCATCCCTGTGAGTCGTTTCCACCGGGGCAGCTGCCTCAAAGGGGCCCTTGGAGCACCAGGGGGGCCCCAGCCCTGCCCGACAGGTCCCGCGGGGTCAGCAGCACCTGACACCAACACCACGGCCAAGCCCCCACCCGCTGGCAACCCGCAGAGCCCGACAGCTGCCCCTCACCTGTTGGTCCTGGGACCCCTGGGTCACCCTGACGGGCATCGCAGTGCTCTTGGGGGCCCTGCGGGACGCAGTGCGGGTTGGGGCCCTGCAGAACGCTCTGGATCGTGCCCAGGCCCACAGCTCCGCCATCCCGCTCTGCCTCGGGTGCTCTGGCTCCCACACAGCCACTGATCCTGCTGAAAAATCTGCAAAATGCAAAATATTTGTTAGGAAAATGTGTTCTCTGATGTTTCTCCTTTGTGGCTTTCAAGACTCATCAGCAAGGAGGGAGATTATTCCCATGAAACAAGAAGTAGCCAACAAGCTCTAAGTGATGGCCAGGCCTTTGAAAGGCAGGGTGCTTCTTGGCTGAATTGCCTTGTGGAGGTGTAGGGCTTGACAGGCTTCAGTTTCCTCAGACACAGGGGAGGTTAGCAAGGCTTGGGAAGAAGGGTGTACCACTGATGGTGGACACAAAGAATGGAGAATTTATGGGCACAAGGACATTTGGCAGAATGCCCAAGGAAAGGAACAAACTGATAAAGCCAATGCAGAAACTGTGCTGAATCACCTCCTGTGAGGAAAAAGGCCATTCCAGCTGGGGCAGACCACGGCTATCCACTCAAGAAGCCTCTCACTAAGAAGAAGGGAGAGTCTGAGCATGCAGACTATTGAGCATGAGAAGTGAGAGGATCATTACACAACAGCAGACAGAATATTAATTATGAAGACAACTAGTGAACTTGCAGTCAGTGAACACTAATTCCTTTCTTTGCCAAAATGTAGAAATACAAAGACACTCTGGTTCTTGTGGTGCTGGCTTTGTGAATTTGTCCCTGAGCCCCCCACCTTTCTGCACAGAACTGTAAATAATTACCTCCACTCAGTGTGTGGATTGGCCTCTTGAACAGCGTGTGCTAGAACCAACCAAGCTGGAACAACACTCGCTATCGCTCCAACACCTCCGCTCTCGACGCAGCCGCTGAAGGGTCTGACCGGTCCTGCTGTGTGCTGGTGACAATGGCCACGTGTCCTTGGAAACGGGGAGTTCCATGTTCCAGGCTGGGCGGGATGTCACTGAGGAGCGGGACGCAACACAGTCGGGGCACAGTGAATTCACAATGGGCACACAGGGGAATGCCCTGCCTTGTCCCATGACCGACTCAGCTCATTTCCAAGTGCAGAAAGGGGTGCTCTGGCCACACCAGTTGCTGCAGTAGCTTTGCAAACCAGGGCTAATGAAGTGTTTCTGCACAAAAGTGCTGCACTTGGCCCTCTCTGAGGCAAAGGAGCAGCTTAACACCCCTAACCAGGGCAGCAAGGTGCAGCCCCCCCGCCCCAGCACTGGGTGATCCTGTCGTGGGCCAGTCAGTCTGTGAGGCTTCCAGCACATACACGGTCACTCAAATATTATCTCTTTGACAAAACCCCCCAGCCTTTCCTCATCCCAGTCTCCTAAAAGGAAACAAGCCAGCAGCAAGCCCAGGCCCCCATGTGCTGTGCAGGTGGAGCTGACCTGGAAAGGCCCACGCTGGCCCTGAGCACAATTACAGGCTGATAATTGTGCTGACTGCAGCTGGCCGTTGGAGTTACTGACACATGCAGATAAACATTTTATACTCAGTTTAAGATGGTTTTATTGTCATTTTCCCCCTACCCAAGATTATTCCTGATTTAAGCCAGCTGGCACCAAAAATAAGTGTTGTCCAGTCATTACAGGGAGAGGGAATAAGAGCATGCAGTTGAGAATGTGTTGAATATTACCATCCAAAGCGCATTTTCAATGACATCTTGTATTTGTTTTCAAGACCATGTCTATACCTACCCATGTCTGATTTCCTGGCTGTCCCACTCACAAGGACAGTGCAGTTTGGGGAAAGAAAGGGAGGCAGCAATTTGTCAAACACCAGAGCCCACACTTGTGTCCCTTTTTGGGAATGACTGGATGGTGTTGATTATGGATCCCCAGTTATGAACTATTGGAAAAGCCTGTGTAGGAATCATTAGAGGAATCCATGGAGGTGTTACACTGGACTCCAGAATGTCCAACAGCCTTTCTATATCTTTTAAAGGTTATTGGTGACAACCCCTGCTCTGCAGTTACCAGATTTGACTGACCCCTTTGCACTGCTCATACGGGAGTGCCTTTGCCTTGCACAGGAACTCCATATTTAGCTCCAAGAATGAAGGAATGAAGGAAGTAACCCTGTGGCATTTTGAGCCTATTTCTCAAAAAACATCAAAACAATGTATTAGAGGGATGGCAAATGCACCTCAGAGCAGGAGCCACCATGGTCCTTACTGAGAGAATGTACTTGAAAATAAATGGGGAAAAAAAGGGACAGTTTATGTGCCACACATGGTTTTGTCTGGTGTAGAGCAAAAAGGAGGTCACTGGTTATCCCTGAGCAGAAGCTGAAAGTAACAGGTGGTACTCCTGGAACAAAAGACCTTGAGACCCAGGCCCCTCAAAAACTTTCTTTGTCCTTGCTGCCTAGAGTGTGCCTAGAGTGACATGTGGGTCACCTTCCTGCCAGTTCAGTATGTGCAGGGCAGAGGGGGGAATGTCAATAAGCGATCGGTTGTCCCAAAGTCCCTTTTGCCGGGGCAGATGCCATGGGGGTCTCTCACCCAGAGAAAGAGCCAGGACCCGCAGGGCAGATCCTGTGTCCTGGATCCGGCCAGGACAGGGGTAATTTTTGCAGCAGCCAGGAGGAGCATGGCCAGGACCTTGGGGTAACTGGCTATCACCTGCCACGTGGCAGGGGGAAATGGAAGGGGTTTGTTTTTTTCTTTCTTTTCTTTCTTTTACTTTTCTTTTTTTTAAACAAAGTCTTTTCCCATTCTTTCTATTAGAAACCATTAACATTTTGTAATAGCCTTTCCTTGCAACCATAACCATTCCAGTATTCTGCATTTCCTTACTTTTTAAAAGTTACTTTCTCCAAAAAGAATCTTTGCAAGCTCACTTTGAACCCAAAACTGATGGTACACCTCCTGCTCCAGCTCCTCTTCCTGCTCCTGAGGGTAAGTCTGCTTTTCAAGCAATTGCAGTCACTGGGATGTGGGTCCCCAGCCAGCGTCTCCCTTCATGCTGCACGGCTTCTGTAGGCAAACAACACTTAAATATAAACATCAGGCGTAGGAATGTGCCCCCTGTTGACAGAGTAAACAAGTTACCCCATGTCTCCTCAAAAAGGAAAAAAGCCCAGAAGGTTCTCTCCTCAGTTTGGTTAAAAGACACCTCATAGGACCTTGGGGACTTCACCTCAAACTTAAGGATAGCTAATTGGACAGGAGCCAAAAAGTCCCACCTAAGCAATTCCCTAGAAAAAGAAGAGAACAAAAGAGTTCATCGCTTTTGTGAAGTGTTTTAGCAGGAGCAAGAACCTCTTGCCCTGGCTCGGGTTTTCTCGGTAAAGAGCTTTTTTATTTTGCCTTTTATTAAAACTTTTTGTTTCCAACACTGTCACAGGAACCATTCTGCTTCTTTATGCCACCTGAGGTAGCTGAGCTACCAAGGGTATAATGCTTATCTCTGAGAGCTTAGGAGACCTGGCTTGAAGAGAAAAAGCATTAATAAGGGAACATGAAAACTAGCGCTAAGAGAAACGTTTTCTGAGACTTTTTTCAGAAGAGAAAGGGGATGGTGAAAGCTAGCACAGGGCTTAAAATTACTACAGTAATTTTTTTTTTCTATTAGTCCCTATTTCCTTGGATATATTTGGTTTTAGTTTGGGTTTGGTAGCTTGGTTGGTTGAATTCTTTTTGTTTTGGGGAGTGATGGTGGTGGATGGGTGCATGTTTGGTTTATGGCTGTTTTTTGGGTTTTTTTTATGTTACTATTTCATATATCTTTCTTTGGTTTTTTTTTTTTTTTTTAAAGCAAAGATTTTTCCTTCCTTTATGTTATAAACCAATATTTGTAACAGCCTTTCCTTGCAACTACAACCATTTCAGTGTTGAGCAGTTCCTTGTTTCTTAAAATGAAAACATTTTTTAGACTGAAAATTACTTTCTCAGGATAGAATCTTTTTGGGGTTGAATTGGACACCAAGTAGCCAGAGCACCTCCTGCACATGCTCGTGACAGTGATGGTAAGTCTCTTTTTCAAGCAATTGTGGTCAATTGGATGTGGTTCCAAGACAGCATCTCCCTCCATGCTGCACGGCTTCTGTAGGCAAATACAGCAAAACTTACATGTCAACATAATGGAGCAATACAGAAGCAAACAGAAGCATTCTGAGCCATTTTTCAGAAGAGAAAGGGGATGGTGAAAGCTAACACAGGGATTAAAACAGTGATTTCTATGCAACAGGGTTGATAAAGGACTGACCCAAATTTGTAGCGAGCGTGGGTCTCCAGGACGGTTTGGATGGATGAGAGATCTCTGAAGTCAGGTCTTAGAAGATGTGGTTTATTAAAAGGGATGAAAGGCCCTGTTTGGAGTTGCCAGGCGCAACTCGTGGCAGGCCCAGGGAGAGAGGGAGAGGGAAAGAGAGGGAACGAGGGTTCCAGGTGAGGGTCCCAGGGGAAGGTCCAAGAGAGCGTCCAGTCCCTTGGGCACACCTTATCAGGGGGCTGCAAGGTGGGCTGGAACAGGACTTGGGCCAATGGGGTCCCAGATCTCTGATACTTCAGGGGAGGGTCACAGGTGTGGGATGAACCATACATTGGGGGTGAGACAGAGCATTCCATTTGACCTTTGGACCTATCTGCAGGTAAAGCGCATTGTTTAATCAGAAGGGGGGATTGCTTTCAACCTGGCTATACTATTGTTTTCTAGTTATTCAGTAGTCAAGGTTTGTTATTTCAAATCTAGTTCTCATCTCAATGTCTGGATTTTCCAAATCTTTTGCCAGGCAATCATATTTATAAGGTTTTCCTCTTTCATCTTCCCCAACACAAATTAACAAGAGGGATAATTGTTAGAGCTACCATTACTCATCACACACTTTAAGCAACCCGTACCATCAAGGCCAAAGCTAATATGGCTCTGTGTTAGATATTCCTGATGGATTACACATCCTTGCGTGAAGATGGAATTAGGATTTACAGCCAGTATTTATGCATATACAAGCATTGTGCAAGAACATTGCAGATTCCAAATGGAAACTAAATATTACCTGTACAGCAAAAACACTGCAATAACATGAGTACACTTCTCCCATCAGGTTCACAGGCAGCTTAACCAATTCTCTGCTTGCAAATAATCTCTTCTGGCATCTTTTGGGGTCCTAAACCAGGATTGTCACACCTAAATACTGTGGGACCATGAAAATTCCTCCAGATACAAACCAGTCTCCAGGTGACACAAGTGACTACAGCAGCCTCCAATAATGTAGCGGGACCCAGGTTTGCTGAGTTCTCTTTGTCATCGTGGGTTTGTAATTCAGACTCACAGAGGGGCTTGAGTTGGAAGGGACCTTAAAGACCCTCTAGATCCAGCCCCGTCTGCCACGGGCAGGGACGCCTTCCACTGGAGCAGGTGACTCAGAGCCCCTCCAAGCTGTGGCAAATAACCCAAGGACCCCTTTTTCTCTGTTTTGCAAGGTCAGCTTTCCATGCTCACATTCACAGATGGCTCCAGTCTCACACAGAGCATTGCTGGCTGGTCACTCTTATCTCCACAGCCCATCAGAGATCCTATTTTGGATGGCTCTCACTGCTCCCAAGGCCCCAGGGAGCAGCCACTGCCTCTCCTCTGTCACCCGAGGACACAAGGAAAAACGTTGCACTCAGCTTTGGTCACAATGAAGAGACTAATTTATTTCTTCTGACTCCAATCATTTCTAGTTTTCAAAAGGTGCCAGTGGATTGGAGGGTGAATGTGCCACCTCTCCAACGACACTGGACAAACTACCAGTCTATCAAATTTCTCTGCCTCTATGAAGGAATGCAAAACAAGAGGTTGTTTACAGCAAGTTGCCTGAGAAAATTCTCTACAAGAATGTAAACTCAGAAGGCTTTAGAAAATCCTGAGAAATCAAGGCAACACTCCTCCTTCTGCTTTCCCTTCCAGGATCAGTGATTTCCTGCTGCTTCCTCCATGTCTGAGACAACTGAAGAGATAAGGGGCTGAGGTTGCAGCTTCTGGCAGAGAGTTGATAACACTCAGCTGAGTATTTTATTCTCCTGCCACTGAGCTCTCAGGCTGCTTACACAAAAAAAAAATCCTCCTGGTGTGGAAAGGGGCTGGTGTGAGCAGCAGGAATTGTTGCTGGCTGGAACATTTCAAAGAGCTGGACAAAAGAAGCATTTTGTGGAAGGCCACCAGCTGCCCTCTGTCAGCAGCACAAGGTGTGAGGTCCCCCTTGAAGGCCATCCCTGCACAAGGACAGCCTGGCCTCCTCCAGTACCCAGAACACCTTTCAGGCTTTCGGGCTGACCTCGTCCCTCACTCTAGAGAAGCAGGTTGCTGTTGGAACTCTCATAGCCACAGCTACCGGCTGGATTGCCGTGTCTTACCACAGACAGCCCTGGAGACAACAGTATAGACAGGCTCCATCTGCAATAAAAGGGGACTTGGGTCCAGCTTTTCCCTTGGACCAGCGTGCAGCAAGCACACCTCAGCCTCATTCAGGTCTGTGTGGGCTGGTAGTCAGCTTCTGCTGGGAATGTAAAGCTTTTACCCTACTTTCCACAATAAAGAATGGAGCAAACCCAGCTGCACCAAACCCCAAATTTCACTCTAGCAATCACAATTTTCATTTTCCTCTATTCAAGCCTTGAAGAAAACAAACTTTACTTGAGTGAGCTGGAGGCACAGTGTCCTCCAAGGTCATTCTTGAGTAGGACAACATTCCAGGGGAAGCCTGGCAAAGCCAGAGTTTACTGATGCTCAGGAAGCTTTGCAAATGCTTCCACCTGCAGTGCTCTTGCACCCTCCTGAGCTCCTGGAGCCCTCAGTCACCCCAGGCACAGTTTGGACAGCAAGGGGATGGTTCCGTTTGGGACATGTGGGGACAGGAGGAGGGAAGACTTTGCAAACACTGTCACGAGGGCAGGGCTCTTTTCCTTTATGGTGCCAAGTGGTAGCACATAATCTTTGAGTAAATGTCAGGTGCTGAGGGGCACAAATTCTCAGTGAGAAGGACAGAGTGTCTCCACTCACACAGCAAGGTAAGTGAAGGGGAAAGCGCAATCTATCTTTCATGGGAGGTGTTCAGTTTTTAACAAAATATTTTTGCAGGAGACGTGCCTAGGCAGCGGTGATTGAGAGCATTTTATCAGACTCACAGAGCATCCCCACATCTGCTTTGCCACATTTGCTCTCTTTTTTTCATGGTGAATGATTTCTGCTGCCAGGGTGGCTCCTGCTCGGAGTTCTACTCCCAGTGGAGTCCCAGAGTCTCCTCAGCAGGCCTTTGCAGCGAGTTCTGAGCCAACGTGTGGCTCTGCTGCCATCCCAAACCTGCCCTTCCCTTGCCCAGCCTGAGTGCAAGTGGGGCATGTGCTGGGCATGGCTGGAGATTTTCATGGCCAAAATCCTCCTGCATTTACATCTGCTCCTGGCTTTGGGTGGCACAAATCACAAAACACCCACTGCAGTTGACAAATGGCATTTCCTGCAGATTGCTACAGCCGCACTGCTGATCGACAAACACACAAGAATCCATTTCATCCATTGGAAAATGTCATTTATTACAAATTGCTACACCCACACTGACAATACAGAACTATACAAATCTCAATTTAGGTTAAAACCGGGAATTTATTAGATTATTACAACCAGTCTAGGTAAAAATATACAAATACCAACTTCAGTTAATAAAACTTAATTTATTGCCAACCTCTACAGCAACTCACTATACACAAAGATCAATTACAATTTAACAACTTAATTTATTACATATTTCTACAAGTGTACAGCCCATATAGAAATACAGAAATACGCATACCCTCTCTAAATAGCCCTACACTAAGAATTCAATCAATAGACTTATACAACAATGCCCTCCATACATCTTAAAATAAAATTAAATACATATGTACATGCACATATACATAAATGCACATACAAGTATAACAGTCTACAGATGTAAATATAAACATCACATGCTACACACAACACACATACATACATATATATATATCAATAGATATAGAAACCAAACCCTTCTATAAATATACAAATATCACTGTTCTAAGGTAAATACCCATCCAACTGCATCAATACAAACATCACTGCAACATAACTTTAAACAGAACAGCAAGCAGAGGGATCCCAGCTGCCCCATCTTCAAAGCCTCTCCCTCGGGCTCTTCCTCCCGTGCAGAGCAGCTCTCCTGGACAGGGACGGCAGATGGCACAGCTGGGAAGCAAAGGGAGCACTGAGTCAGTATGGGGACGTTTTCCTTGGCAGCAGCTGCACTTCCATCAGGGAAGGGAAGATCTCAGAGCCTCCCCAGGAGGGTTAGAAAGAAAAAGCAGCCGAGCGGGCCAGGCTGTGGTGAGCGCAGCCGCGGCGGGACTGTCCCGCAGCCCCGGCAGCCCGGCACAGCCGGCACAGCTCCCGGGCCCTGCCGGCACAGCTGCCTTGCCCAAGGACAGCCCCTGTGCCGGCCGGGGCAGCTGCGCTGAGCAGCCCCAGCACGGGCAGGGCCCGCTGCTGCCCCGCCGGGCAGTGCCCACGGCCACAGCCCACGCCACCCTCAGCCCCACCCTGCCTCCCCGGCCCTGGGGCCTCACCCGGGCTCTCTCCAGCGTGGCAGCAGCAGGTCCCCGTTCCCTGCTCTTGCTGCTGGCCTTCAGCTTCTCCCTGCTGGCTCCCGTCAGTCTCCGGCTGTCCTCAAGGTCTCCCCTGCAGCTGTGGCAAAAGCGGAGGCTCTGCAACTGGTTCCAAGGCCTGGCAGAGCTGCAGTCCCGGAGCCCTCTGTGCTCCCTGCCGGCCCCCTCCATCCCCTCAGCCCCGCCATGCTCTCGGCAAACCCCCAGCCCCCTTCAGTTTCTTCAGCCCCTCACAGTCCTCTCAGCCCCTCAGTCCCTTCTGACCCATCCCGTCCCCCTAGACCCGCCACCCCTCGGCCTGTGCCACTTCCCTGTCACCTCAGTGCCACCATCGCCCTCGGCTGCCCCACAGCCCTCAGCCCCAGCAGCACCTCAGGGTCACCGTCCCTTCAGCGTCACCGCCCCCTCAGCCCCCTCAGTCTCACCGTCCTTCAGCAGCTCCTCAGGGGACAGTGCCTGGGGCCACCAGCAGCTCCCACCGCTCCAGGGACACCCGGGGCTGGAACTGCTGCTCCGCCCGGCCCGGCCGCCAGCTCCGACCCAGCACAGGGAGAGGGGACACAGGGGGCACGGGGGAAAAGCAAGAGGTGAGGGAGGAAGCAGAGCAGGAGAAGAGGTTAAAAAGAGGCCTACACCTATACAGATGTATAAAAAGAGGCCTACACCTATATGCATGTATAAATGTAACTACGGACATCTACAACTATAACTGCACATCTAAAAATGTAAATATATACACCTAAAACTAAAAATAAATTAACTAGACAGATCTCTGTCTATGTAGATAGATAAATGTAACTACATAAATCTATAAAGACAACAACATATATCAATAAATAGAACTATACACATCTATAAATATAACTAGAGACAGAGGAATTCTACCTGCCCAATGGTCACAGGCTCTCCCTCTGTCTCTTCCTGGCACACAGGGCAGCCCTCCTGGACACGTTGATTACACGGGATCTGGGAAGCAAAGGGAACACTGAGACAATACTGGCCCTTGTTCAAGCGCCCCTTGAGCACCAATTGTCCTTCTATCAGGGACATTAAAAGATGGCCTGAAAGGCAGACTCTCACTTGGCAATTTCAAGCCTGCTCTATAAAGAACAGGGATCCTTCCAAGTTGTCAAAACGGAAGTGTGTAAAGTATTTAAGTATTCTAATAAAGTCTCAGCACCCACAGTGCAAATGGCACCCACGAGAGCTTGAAACACAGACAGTCCCAGTGACAGAGAGACCACAGTCCTCACTGAAATGGCTGAAGGCTGCTGGGGGCTGAGGTATGAACCAGACTGGGACACCCAGCTTGGTGGCACAACTCCCACAAGGTCAGGTTTATTCCCTGCTCTCTTGCCACAGCAGAGGACTCAGTGCCCAAGCCTCTGGCGAAGCGTGGAGGGCAGGGCTCGGGCAGGTTGTGCATGTGCCTTGGAACTAAAGGCACCAGGAAGCACCAACCCTGCAGACAAGAACTCAACTCTTCTCGTCTCCCTTCCTGCCAGAGGCAGGCTCAAAGCAGCCGTCTCACACCTCTCTAAACCAACGGGGGCTCTGTCCTTACCAGGCTCCTCGGGCTCTGGGGAACTGTTCTCGCAGCTCTCGGTGCCAGATGAAGTTTCCTCTGCTGCAGCCCGGTTCACAGGCTCCCCTCCTGAAGACTCAGGGGCAACATTCTTATTGCCCTTGAAAGAACAACAGAAAAAAAAGAAAACTAAAGAACATTCAGTATTTTGCTGGAATCACATCAAGGATACAGTTACTCTCCTTCTCCATGTAACAGCGTTCAAAAGCTTTCAGCCCAGCCTCTTCCATTCCCCTCCAATGGGTTACCTGAGCAGAGGGAGACCTTTCAGGCAGGGATCTCCTGATCTCCCGGATCATTTGCTCGACGGCCAAGCCAAGATCCACTGGTGGCAATTGCTCTTCACCAGGTGCATTCAAGGCTGAGCCAGAGGCCGTCGATGCTGCACAACCTGCACTGCCAGGTGGAGCGCTGGGGGCTGAAGTGCCCGAGGTGGCTGCAAGAATCCAAAGACATTGGTCACACTCCACAATGTGGCTCTGAGACACTGATCTCTGTTGCTGCCTTGGATCAACCATCACAGGAAGCAGGCAGGAAAACCAGGCAGAGAATCTTTTGCCTTTCTAGGTGCCCCTTCTAAATAAGCTTGAGAATTTTGGGCCGAGAAGGACAGAGCCTTGTGGAAAAATACTTCAAACAGTCACTTTTCATGACCTTTTGGGGAAAAGCAAGGCTACAACTCTTTTCCTACCTCGCGGGTCGTAGGCTGGGGGCTGCTGCTCCCTGTGGAGCTGCTGGAAGCTGCAGGGCTGGATCCTGAGCACCTCCCGGTCGATCGGAGGCAGCTGCCCCCCGTAGAGCTGCTGGAAGCAGCTGCGAGGCCCCTCCCGCCCGAGCGGCAGCAGCGGCTCCCCGTAGAAACCGAAGAAGCCGCAGGGCGGGATCCGTAGCAGCTCTCGCTCGGCGGGGGGCGGCCGCTCCCCATAGAGCTCCTGGAAGCGGCTCGGTCCCTCCCGCCGGGCCGGCACCGGCCGGTCCCTGTGCAGCAGGTGGAAGCCGCAGGGCGGGCGCCGGGCGAGCAGCGGCCGCTGCCCGGGGGGCGGCTGGAAGCGGCCAGGCCGGGGGCTGCGCAGCTCCCGCCCGTCCGGCAGCGTCCGCTCTCTGTGCAGCAGCAGGAAGCCGCTGGGCGGGCGCCCGGGCGGCAGCGGCGGCCGCTCCCTGGAGAGCGGCTGGAAGCGACTGCGCCCGTCCCGCCCGTGCGGCAGCGGCCGCGCCCCGGGGAGCTGCTGGGAGCCGCGGGGCGGGCGCCTGCGGCCCTCCCGCCCCGCCGCCGGCCGCTGCCTGTTGGCCGCGCTCCGGCGCCTGATGCGGAGCAGGAGGTCGGGGCGGGTCGCGGCGAAAGCAGGGGTTGCCGTAGTGGAGCCAAGCCCCGGCATCGCCCGGCGCAGCTGAGCCAACCCGGCCCGGCACCCTGCGGAAGCCGTAGCGGTAGAGCTGGCGCACGAAGCTGCGGAACTGCGTGGCCCTGAAGGTGTGCGGGGCCGGGCCCCGGGCGTCGCCCGGGCTGAGCAGCTCCCGCTCGAAGAGGGAGCGGTGGATGAGCAGCCCCCGGGCCCGGCTGTCCCAGCGCACGGAGCGGACGCGGGGGCTGTTCGCCAGGCGCCACAGCTTGGCGGGGAAGGCGCTGGCTCTGAGCCCGGCGGGCAGCGGCAGCTCCGCCATGGCGCCGCTCGCCGGCTGTCGCCACAACGGCCCCGGCGCAACGGCCGCGGCTGCGCCGGCGGCGCGCGGCCTGAGGGGGGCGCTGCGCTCGGGCCCGCGCGCGCCCAGCCGCACTGGGCGGGGCCGTTCCTGGGCTGTTCTTGTCAGGTGCAGTTCAAAGGCTGCAGGCGCATTGAGGAAGACATTCTACCTATTTGCATCTCCAACCTTTGAAAAGCCCTTGTGTATGAAAAGCTCTGCATCAGCGCCAAAAGCTGATCGCAGTGAGACCCAGACGAATTAGCCTCAAGAGCTGCTCTTTGTTCCCTGCTCAGGGCTTGTTCTCTGATTTTGTGTGTCTGCTCCTTCCAGTGCAGGAACACAGGGAAGAGAAATTAGGATGTAAAACAAAGAAGTGGGATCCACAGGCCTGCACCTTGGTAGGTATAATAGATCTGGGATGTCCCCACATTCCTGACAAACTTGATGGGCAAGGCACTGAGGTCACTTTCGTTGCCTTCCCTTCCCCTGCCTCCCCCCTTCAGATAATCAGTTTTCTAGAAAGAGCTTTTTCTTTGTGTAGCATCTGGTACCTCACAACCTCCAACGTGACTTGTTTAGAACACGTGAATATTGCTCCTATCATCAAAACACTAGGAAAGAAGTATTTCAGGCCAATTTTGTAAGTATTTTTATCAAGGCTTTTATGTTCTTATCTCTACACAGGAGCCCAGAAACATGTTATAAAAAAAAAATTAAAATATTAGTCATATCTTAAACAAAAATGTTTTGCTTCAAAGCTCCAAACACCAAATCCTTCAACAAAACAGACCTCATCTAAAAGCAAAAATATAAATGGAAAACTGTCAACCACCTAATAACTACTATTAAGCAAGTATTATTTCTGGTGGCTGTCTGAGGAGTTTCTCCCATGTCAAATGCAAAATACGGATTGCTCTGAATTAGTGCATCACCAACTGTGCCTTTTCCCAAAAGACTCAACTTACTGCTGCCCAACAAAGACATGCTATTTTCTCCTTCAGCCACTGCTCCAGCCTGATCCCCTGGGGACAAGAGATTGCTGTGGGTTTCTGTGGGAAGGGGAGTGGCACAGGCACATCAGTGCCTGCAGACTGTGGCAGAGGGGAGGATCTGCTGTGACAGCAGGTGCACCGGAGACTGGAGATGAGGTTTTTTCTTTCTTGTCTAAGACACTGAATTTAGAGAATGTTTTCATAAAGAATACTGTCAACGCTTTACTCTTTTTACCCCAATACTTACTAGTCCTGATAAATGTTAATTACTTCCATACATTCTGTTTCTCGGTGGTTTAATTAAAAGCACAGAGAAACTCAGTTCTTTCAGAAATGAGCTTGAAATAAGCTGTTACTTTAGAACAAACCCAACATTTTCATTGTTTCTAAGTGTTAAAATTATGTCCACCGAGAGAAACTCAGTCACTTCCAAAGTGAGCTTGAAATAAGCTTTTGTTTTAAAACAAAACCAAGACTTTTTTCTTGCTAAGGGAGAACAGGAGTTTCCCAAACTCCTCCGTGGAACTAATACAAATTGTTTGAAGTATCCATTTCCTGCCAGGAGCAGAGGGATGCCAACCTGGGCAGAGTTCACACAAAGCTTATTTCAGTAGAAAGGTGATACAAGAGTGACTGGGGACGGACAGAGGGGCTTTGCAGCTCTGCTGGGGCTGCAAAGTTCAGGCTGCTGTTAACAGCTGTGAAAGGAACTCCTGCTGCTGTAGCCAAGGTGTTTGAAGATGCAGACAGTTGTCAGGGTCTGTCCGAAAATCCCTCATGTTTGCCTCACGACTGTCTCCAAGGACTGAGACCCTAGTCCCTGAAAGTAGCTCTAGCCTGGCTGAGGTGGAAAGTCTGCCAAGCCTTAAGGACTGGTATGCGATGCCAGGGGAACTCAGTGCGAGAACAATGGACTGGTCATGGTGGACTGAGCCCTAATCAGTTCGTCCTGTACCCTCGGTCCTGTACCCTTGGTCCCGCACCGACGCGACGGTTGCGACTGGTTCCGAAAACAACGAGTCCACACCCACCGTGTAGCCAGGAGAGCTGCCGCTTTGGCCAGATGCCACCCGCTTTGAGGAACCCTATAAAAGACTGAAGGAGTTTTGATGACTTTGTCCGGACCCCACCTGGAGAAGACAGCCTATGAGCATCTCGTCAAGCTCCGAGGGCCTCGTCTCTTCAGACTGGTAGCTATAATCCCCTTCCCCTCTTTCTCTATCTTTCACTCTATCTCTTTATTTCTCTCCCACTATCGCAGTTGTTGGCACTAAATAAAAGTGCATTTTTGTTTAAGCAAAGTGTTGTGTCCCCTGCTGTGTCTTTTGTGCTTTGAGATCTCCAAAAAGAACCTATCAGGGACCCTGCATGCATTTGCGGACCCTGACAATGGGTCCCACTGAGGGACACGACTGAGAAAGTGTCCCCAGGCCCCAGGCAGAGCAGAGAACTGGAGGCACTGATGACAGGTGGGGACAAAGAGAAGCCAAGTCTTGGTGCCCTGGGGCACAGCAGGGTCTGTGCCACCAAGGGCTGTCAGGAGACACCTTGTCCTGAGGCACTGGGGCCTCCTGGAAAAGCTCCAGCCATGAAGTTTTTGTGCCATCCTGGCCTCCTGTTCTCTCCTCCAAGGAGTCCATGAGGAGCCTGTGTTGGGGATGGACCTCAGTGGTCCCATTTATGCTTTGAGACACTTTGGGGTTTTCTTCTGACTTTGGCTCCTGGAAAGTTTTGTGCAATCTCCTCTCGGGCCCTGAGGTTCAAGGGCTCAGCTCCAAATGCACCACGGGGCTCATGAGGAACAAACAAATCCTGAGAAACCATCCCTGTGCCTTGATTTCCCTCTTGTCTGAGGCAGTTCATCAGGAAGATTTTGTATTGGCTTTGCTTCTCCAATTTGAGATTTCTCGGCAAATGTGTTAATTACTGTGGTGGGTTCAGTGTTGGCTAATTACCAGGGCACTCACTAGAATATACTTACTAATTTCTTGCTCTGAGATAAGATTAGGAGAAAGGCAAAGTGGGCTCAAAACTTTAAAAGGGTATAAAGAAAAGTTTATTTATAGTAAGTAGAATAAAGAGTAAGAAGAATCAGAACAAAACTTTCCGAACACTTCCTCTCTCCATACAACCTGACAATGTAAAGAGACAAAACCTAAAATTTTCAGTCAGCTTTCCACCTCTAGAATAGTCTTTCTTCAGTTCACTTAGGGAGAGAAGTTCCTGTTGTAAATGTTATGTGGACTTCTCCACAAGAAAACAGTTATCTCATGGCTTTTCATTTCCATGAAAAGCAGCTGCCTGCAATGGTGAAGTCCCTCCCATTTTTCACAGCTTTTCCCACAGCTGTGTTTATGGGCCATGCCAACTTATGAGGTATTAGTTTACAGATGAGCTGTTTAAGAGCAAAGGTTCTCTTCACTTATTTCTGAAATCATCTTCATCTCTGGAAACAGAGGTCTTCTTCTCTCCCTGGGGGCATAGGTTCTCATCACTCTGCTGTCTTTCATTGTTCAAACTTCTCATGGGATCACAGCTACTTCAACATTTCCTTACATTAGCATGGAGGCCTTTGCTGAACAAGTCATCTGCCAATTCTTTTCAATGTGTTATAGGGAAAAAGAGAGTCTGATGTATCAATTACATCCTTCTCCATAGCGTTACCAGAGGATTTCAGCCCCAAGATCAAGGCATCTCTTCATCCCTCCCATCTGGGACTCAACATCCTCTTCACTGACCTCGGTGTCTTCATGTTGCTCCTGTGTGTGCCTGCACTTTGTCCTTTTCTCTCACTCGAGGGAGGATGGAAGCACTGGAAGAGTCAATATCTCAGCCGGGGCCTGCAGATGGTTCCGTGACCCCGGCCGGGCTCGGTACTTGCGGCCGGAGCTGTTTTACCATGGAGGTTTCTGCAGCGGCTGCGCTGGGGCTGTGTCAGGCTGGGCCGCGCTGGGGCAGGGCCAGGATCTCAGCAGCCAGGCCAGAGCACAGCAGCAGCACGGCTGGGGCCCATGGCTTCTCCTCCCCCTGCCCGCTGGTTGCGGGCGAACCCCAAGGGCGGCAGAACCTTGGCCAAGCCGGCCCGGGGCTGCTCCTGGGGCCCGGCGGATCCTGGCTGGGCCCGGGCTGGCGGCGGGGCAGGGTCGGTAGCGGCCAGATGTCAGCAACCGCAGCCACGGCCCGGCCCGGCCTCGGCCCCGCGGCCTCCCCTGCCCTGCCCGGCAGCCGATGGGGCCTGGCGGCTCCCTGGGAAGGGGCCCGGCCCCACGGCAGGAGCCGCCCGGCCTGGCCTGGCTGAGACGGGGGCTGTGCCGGCCTGGTCACCTCTTTGCTGGCCAGAAGGGAAACAGACCCAGCCAGGCTTCTCCATCTTTAACTTGTGTCTTCACAGAGGCGTGTGCAGTTTCCTTAGTGGTTTAACAGATTGTCAGCTCTCAAAGCTAATTACTGATTGTTTTTTTTTTGTCAGACACAGAGGAAACTGCTAGCAGCTTCTCTTAGATCATCACTTCTGTGATGCAAAACCAGCACAACAGCACAGAGCACAGAGCTCCTTTGTCCATATGTAGTGGTCATGTGCCTGAGGCCCCAAAACCCCACCTTGAGAGATCTCTGGGCCCTCTCCAAGTTGTTTTCAAATGAAAACATTCAGCTCACAGCCTAAGAAAATCACCAGAGGACAGGGCCAGCCCGACATGTCTGTCCTGGCTACTTTTGTCTGGGAGCGATCCTTGGATATATGGAATTTGGGAGGGCAAATTCTAGTTTTTGCCATGGTCCTTGGCAAGAAGGCTGTATTTTTTTCCACAGGAAGGAAGGAACAGATCCCTCTGTTTCAGGGGCAGATGAGAGGTGACCACCAGAGGCAAAATCCAGCCAGAGCTGGCAGGTTTTTTTCTGAGAGATAACTTTGCAGGGAGGAAATTTTTAAGGGAGCTTACCAGTTTTAGCAATGGGCATCTGAAAAGAGGGACAGTTCTTTCCCATAGCAAGGAAAGCACAGAGCCCCAGTGCTCCAGGAGCTGATGAGAGACAGCCCTTGGCATTCTAACATTAGCCAGAGCTGTCAGGTGGCCCCTGGGAGGCCAAGCCAGCCAGACGTGTTCCATGTTCCCTCGGTTCCATGAGGCCCCACTGTGTCCCAATGGTCCCTTGCTTCCATGAGGCCCTGAGGTGTCACAATGCCCCCTTGGTGACACGAGGCCCTGAAGGGTCCTAATGGCCTCCATGGTTCCGACAGGCCCCACAGAGTCATAATGGTCTCTGGGTCCATGAAGCCCCGCTGTGTCACCATGGCCCCTTGGTTCCATGGGCTCCAGTGGTGCCACAATGATCCCCTTGCTTCCATGAGGTCCCCACCGTGTCACAGTGATCTCCATGGGAAGGAAAGAACCGAGCCCCAGTGTGGCAGGGGCAGCCACCAGAGGCCAAGGCCAGCCAGAATGGATGGTACTGGCAGATTTTGGCTGGGAACAACCTTTGGATATAGGGAATTTTAGAAGTGGAATCCCAATTTCAGACATGGACACCCGGAGGAGAAGCATAATTTTTTTCCATACGGAGAAAAGCACAGAACACCGGTGATTCAGGGGCAGATGAAAGGTGGCCACCAGAGGCCTACGCCAGCCAGACCTCTTTGTCCTGGTAGCTTTTGTCTGAAAGCAACCCTTGGATATAGGGAATTTGGGAGCTGGAACCCCAATTTCAGCCATTTCTGCATAGATAAGAAGGACGGTTCTTTTCCATAAGAAGGAAAGCACAGAGCCCAAGTGTTTCAAAGGCAGAAGAGGAGAGAGGTGGCTCCTGGGAGGCCAAGCCAGCCAGACTTGGTGGTACTGGCAGATTTTGTCATGGAGGGTTCCTTGGATATATGGAATTTGGGAGGAGGAATCTCCATTTTGACCATGGACACCTTGAGAAGAAGGACGGTTCTTTTCCATAGGAAGGAAAGCATCAAACCCCAGTATTTAGAGGCAGGTGAGAGGCAGCTCCCAAGAGGCCAAGGACACCCAGACCTGTCTGTCCTGGGAGCTTTCACTTGAGAGCAATGCTTGGATGTACGGAGTTTTGGAGGTGGGATCCTAATTTTGGCCATGGGCGCCTGGTCAGGATGGATGTTTTTTTCCTATAGGAAAGAAAAGCACAAAATCCAAGTGTTCTGGAAGAAGATGAGAGGTGGCCACCCTTAGGCCAAGCCAGCCAGACTTGTCTGTCCTGGCACCTTTCCTCTAGGGGCTATCCTTGGACACAGGGCATTTTGGAAGTGGAATCTTGATTTTGGCTGTGGGCGCCTGGACAGGAAGAAGAGTTCTTTTCATTAGCAAGGAAAGCACAGAGCCCCAGTGTTTCAGAGGCACATGAGTGCCAGTCCTCAGGAAGCCAAGGCCAGCCAGACTTGCCTCCCCTGGCAGCTTTTGTCTGGGAGCTATCTTTGGATATAGGGAATTCTGGAGGCAGATGCCCCATTTTGGCCATGGGTGCCTGGTCGAGATGGATGTTTTTTTCCCATAAGAAAGAAAAGCACATGGTCCCAGTGTCTCAAAGGCAGATGAGAGGTGGCCCCTGGGTGGCCAGGGCAGCCAGACCTGTTTCTCCTGGCAGATTTTATCTGGGAACAATCTTTGCATATAAGGAAATTTGGAGGAGTAATCCTGGTTTTGGCCCAAGGTCACTGGAGGAGAAGGCCAGTTCTCTCCCATAGGAAGGAAAGCCCAGAGCCCCAGTGCTTCAGGGCAGGTGAGAAGCAGCCATCGACATGCCAAGGTCTGCTGGACCTCTCAGGTGGTCCCCTGGAGGCCCAGCCAGCCAGACCTGTTCCATGTTCCCTTGGTTTCGTGTGACCCCACAGTGTCACATTGGTCTCCTTGGTTCCATGAGGCCCTGGAGTGTCACAGTGTTCCCCTTGCTTCTGCAGTGTCACAATGGCCCTGTGCTTCCATGGGGCCTTGCAATGTCACAATGGCTTCGTGGTTCCACAAAGCCCTGATGTGTCACAATGGCTCCTGGGCTCCATGCGCCCTCGCTGTGTCACAACGGCTCCTCTGTGACACTGCGGGCTCCACAAGGTCACCATGGACCCTTGGTTCCTTGGGGCCCCCGTGTTCACAATGGTCTCCTTGATTCCATGGGGCAGCACAGTGTCACAACTGACCCATGGCTCCATGAGGTTCTGTAGTGTCACCGTGGTCACTGTCAGAGGCTGGATGAGATCGATGTCCCGAGACACCTTGGGATGCTCGGAATGCCCGTGTGGGGCCAGGAGCGGGTCAGGCCTTGGTTTGTGGTGGGACAGAGCCCCACCCCCAGCCCTGGCCTGGCACAGCTGTCAATCACATGGAAGGGGCGGTGTTAACCCAGCTCTGATTGGCTGAGCTGTCAATCAATCACACAGCAGGGGCAGTGCTACCCCAGCTCTGATTGGCCCAGCTGTCAGTCAATCACACACCAGCAGCTGGTGCCTAACCTGGCTCTGATTGGACAAGCAACTGGCAGTCCCACCCCAGGGGCGGGCCCATGAAGGCCCAGGGGTTTAAAAGCCGGAGCACGAGGCCAGCCCATGGTCTGGATCCTGCCTTCTCCTGGGGTTCCTCTGTTAATGATGCTGGAACCTGAGCAGTTTGTATCTATGTGTGTGTCTTTCTACAGATCTTCTGTCTTTCTGTTGTTCTCTATTTCTTCTTCTTCTAATCCTGCTTACCTGGAACATTTTTGGGTAACTTATCATCTTAAGGGTTAAAGGTTTTTAGGTAAAGTGGGCTAAGTTAACAAAGTAATGCTATGGTAAGAGTTTTTTGCTGCAGTGGATGTTGTATGAAACCCTTTGCTCAAGTTCCTTGATTGTCTATATTTTGTCAGTAAAATTTTGTTATTTTGATCTCTTAGCTCTGTTGGTTAGAGCATGGTGCTGGTATCACTGAGGCTGTGGGTTCAATCCCTGTGTGGGCCATTCACTAAAGAGCTGGGTCCCTTCCTACCAAGAAAACTCTTTCATCTGGCCATGGTGAGAATATCTGGTTGGTGTTTCTCCTGTGCACCAAACTCAAGTAAAGAAACCTTTGGTGACCCCCAGCATTTCAGTGTTCTGGGGTGTTACAGCCCTGCAGGCTCACAATGGCCTCTTGTTTCCATGAGGCCCCACAGTGTCACGCTGGCCCCTTGGTTCCATGGGCCCCAACAGTGCCACAGTGATCCCCTTGGTTCCACAACTTCCCACAGTGTCACACTGGCCCCCTGGTTCCATGAGGATCTGGAGTGTCACACAGGTTTGTGACATTTGTCCTTGCTGCCCCTCAAATCCCACTGTTGAGAGCTGGCATGAAAAGTGCTGCATGCACAGCGGAGAGTCCTGGAAGGTGTTGGCAAGAGCATCCTGCGGGAACAGGGCTCTGGCTGGAACAGCCTGGTTTTGCTGCAGTGACCGCAGGCAGGAGTTGAGGCAGGTGAAGAGGCAGCGGGCAGCTTGTGTTTGTAGAGGGCCTGGGGCTGCCCCTCTGAACCTCCACCTGGAAACGCACTTGGGAGAATATGAGCTACAGCTGGAATGCCTGTCCTGAAAGGACCTGAAGCCATTCAGCCTTGCCAGCTTTTCTTGAGAGTGTGTTGATGTTCCCCAGGACAGCTACACATTTGGGGAAATGCCTTTGGAGGAAAGCGGCTTGCTTCTCAAGGAAAGTGCTTCCCAGGGAGCTCCCAGCGAGGCAGGTGCAAGTGTCCTCCTTTGGCTCTCTGTGGTCCTTTCACTGCCTGAGGCCCGTTGCACTTGGCAGAGGGGCAGGGCAAGGGAGAAGGCTGTGAAGAGCAGGTTTGGCATCCGCCTGGACCTGCAGAGACCAACCCAAGCACCTGCAGCAGGGTGTGTTCCCCGCTTTGGACGGAGGCGTGAGCAGGAGCATCTCTGTCCAGCCGTGAGCCCCAGAGCTCTCTCTGAGAGCTGTGAATCAAAAGGCCTTTACACACACACTTTTCACCTCTTCCCTGTCTGCTGTGTTTCAACTCTTGGCAATGTGCATGTGGCTCTTGCTTGGTGGAAGCTGCTGTGGCCCAGGGCCAGCACAGAGTTGGGCTGGGTGGGCCAGGCAGCGTGGAGAGTCTTGGCTGATCTTGGTGTGTCCCTGGCCTCAGAAAAGGCTGGGAAGGTTTGCCTCCCAAGGCATCCTGCTCATTGGCTCTCCCTGTGCACCCTGGAGAGAACAAGGTAGGCATTTCTGGCAGCTGGGCATCAGCAGGCCTGAAAGTGGGGGTGTGTTGTGGAGCGAGCCCAGCTGAGATACCCTGAGAGGAGCCCAGTGCTCCTTGCTCCCCTGTGCTGACACGTGAGTGTTTGTCTGGTTTCGGGATGGCCCTGGCTGTGTGAGGGGTGCTACGTGGACACGAGACAGCCGGTCCTGTCCCGCTGGGTCCCAGCAGTGCCTCACAGCTGTCCTGCATCCACGTCAGGATGCTGGCCAAGAGAGGTCCTGGAAGCTGAGGCAGGATTTTAAGCTTGCGCAGGTGCCTACAGGTCAAGGCCAACGGTGTTCCCTCAGGATACAGCAGTCCTGAGGGGTCTCCCTCATTCAAACAAATCAGCTCACAAATGCATTGTCAGCCAAAAGCCCTTTTATTGACCTGGCAGGAGGGCAGGGGTCTGCACCCACTGAAATGTTTCTTCACCATGTATAAATTTCAGTGGGTTGATGTAGGAGTTGTATCAAAAACACCATCCATCTTTACACTGCTGAGGTGATTCCATAGGCAGGCGGTTAGAAATACATTGTGTCAGATTCCCATACTTGAAGCTGATGTCCAGGCCCTGGCCAGGAGCGGTCTCGATGCCCCAAAGCAGCACAAAGTCTTCCTCAGGGCTTCCCTGCACAGGGCTGATTCCACACTTGCCCTTAGTTCTTCTGGTAGACTGTGTCTAAAGCTTTTTGTCAGGTCACTCTCATGTCAAGTTAGGCCACCAGGTTTTTGTTATGCTAACTGCTGCTAAGTACTTAGGCATGTCTGTGCTAATTACTTGTTTACTCATGTGAATTGCTTGTGCTCACTTATGTCAAACCAAGGCCTTGTTCCATCCCCAAAGGTGCCTGAGGCCACCCGCTCCTTGTGGCACCAGTTGCTTTCCTGTGGAATGTTCTACCTCCCCAGGGTAAAGAGGGAGCTGCAGAAAGAGCTTGCCAGGCTGCTCTCCATCCTTTCCCAGCACTCCTGGTGAAGTGGAGAAGTCCGAGCTGAGCGCAAAGGTGCAAATGGAACAGCCGTGCACAGGAAGGCTCGGTGGGAAGGATGATCCAGGATCCATAGGCCTGGCAGCCTGAGCGTGCTCCAGGGGAAGGCCTTGGAGCAGATCCTCCTGAGTGCCATCCCACGGCACCTGCAGGGAACCAGGGCGTCTGCTGGAGGGTGGGAAAGCTGGGACAGGGCAGCAGGCTGGGCTCCACTGGGATCAGCAGCAGCTGGAAATATCTCTGGGCATCTCCATTTTCTGCTGCTGCTCAGAAGAAACAATGAAGTGTGTTGAGAAGTTCTGGCTTCTCTTTCTCCTGGTGGATTTTTTCATTTGATTTGACATTCCAGAGGCAATTTCTGTGATGGCCTCTGTCAGTTGATTCAGCGGCAGCAGCAACAGGGCTGTGTTTGAGCACTGCAGAAGTGGCCTGTGCAGCTTTAATTCTCTGTGACTTAGTGCTCAGGGACTTGAGAGCATTTCAAGCTAATCATGATGCCTGTGACAAAAAGTCTGAGTTTCCTGTCACAAAAGCACTCTGGGTAGCACTGACAAAAAAAACAGAGAGCCAGACCAACCCTTGGTATCCCTCCATTTCCAGCTGCACAGGGAAAGGTAGAAGAATTCAGAGATGCTGACAATGAAACTGAAGTCTTCAAAAAGGCCACTTTATTGTTCAAGCACGTTGGAAGTTTGATCACCCTGAAACAGAGGAAGCTGAAATGAGCAAAGGGCTCCTGTGTGGGACCCGCAGGTCTGACTGCACTGGGGCACAGCGAGCCCTGTTTTCCCTATGGGCTCCCCAGTGTTCAGGCTGAGAACAGTGTCAAAGATGAGGCAGCAGCACAAACCGGACCTCAGTGAAAAAAGGCTGAGCAAAGTTCAGCCAACAAGGAGAAGTATTTTTGGGGGGATTCCTAATAAAAAAACATAGGAATGACACGGAAATCTTTCCCGTCTTGTCAATATCTTCTTTCAATAGTCCATGATTCCCAGAGTGAAGAAACGTCCAACAGCAGCTCCATCAGCCACTTCCTCCTGCTGGCACTGGCAGACACGCGGCAGCTGCAGCTCCTGCACTTCTGCCTCTTCCTGGGCATCTCCCTGGCTGCCCTCCTGGGCAACGGCCTCATCATCAGCGCCATAGCCTGCAGCCACCACCTGCACACGCCCATGTTCTTCTTCCTGCTCAACCTGACCCTCAGCGACCTGGGCTCCATCTGCACCACTGTCCCCAAAGCCATGCACAATTCCCTCTGGGACACCAGCACCATCTCCTACACAGGATGTGCTGCACAGGTTTTTTTTTTTGTCTTTTTCATGGGAGCAGAGCTTTCCCTCCTGACCATCATGTGCTACGACCGCTACGTGTCCATCTGCAAACCCCTGCACTACGGGACCCTCCTGGGCAGCAGAGCTTGTGCCCACATGGCAGCAGCTGCCTGGGCCAGTGCCTTTCTCAATGCACTGCTGCACACAGCCAATACATTTTCCCTGCCCCTGTGCCATGGCTATGTCCTGGGCCAGTTCTTCCGTGAAATCCCCCAGATCCTCAAGATCACACTGCAAACTCAGAGAAGCTGGGCTTATTGTACTAAGTGCTCTTCTATATTTAGGCTGTTTTGTGTTCATGGTTTTCTCCTATGTGCAGATCGTCAGGGCCATGCTGAGGACCCCCTCTGAGCAGGGACGGCACAAAGCCTTTTCCACCTGCCTCCCTCACCTGGCCGTGGTCTCCTTGTTCCTCAGCACTGCAGCATTTGCTCATCTGAAGCCCCCCTCCATGTCCTCCCCATCCCTGGATCTGTCACTGTCAGTTCTGTTCTCAGTGGTGCCTCCAGCCCTGAATCCCCTCATCTACAGCCTGAGGAACCAGGAGCTCAAGGCTGCAGTGTGGACACTGATAGACTGGATGGTTTCGGGAACATTAAACTGCTGGCCAATTTCTGCAAAACACTTCTAATAAATGTCGTCTTTGATACTTCTTGTTGTTTTCCTTTTGTAGGTTCTTTGTTTTATATATTAATGTTGTCCACAAAGAAACGTCAAGAGCCCCTGTTTGCATTGCACACAGCAGGCGGGAGCACCCCCATGCTGCTGCTGTGGGGACATGAACCTGAGGGAGCACAAATGCCATCAGCCCCTGGGGCCAGGAAAGGCTGGGGGATGCCAGGGAAACCACTCAGCTTTGTCCTGGCCTCTGCAGTCAGCCAGAAAGTTTGTTCCCATCAGCTGGGAGTTTCCTGTCCCACTGCAGACGCTGTTGCTCAGAGCCAGGGCTGCCTGGCAGCCACCCCCAAACTGCCCGGAGCATTTCCTTGGCTTCACCTTTGCTTTCTTTAATCTTCCTCCTACAAATTTATTTCTCTTCCTCACCCCTCTTCCTCCCCTGTGCACAGCCCATCCCTGTTTGCCCTTTACTCTCTGGCCCCACTCCCCATTCCAGTTCCTGACTTGGCACCATGGGAACAGCCCTTGGGGAGCAGGATCATCCCACAAGTGCTGCAGGAATTGTCTGCAGGCTCCTGCAGTGCCTCGTGCTGCTCCCTTGCCAGAGGCAGCCCAGGCCAGGGGGGCACATCTGGGCTGCTGTGTCTGGCTGTGGGGCTCCCTGTTCTGGGCAGTGAGGAGGGGCTGCAGAGGCTCTGCAGGACTGACAGGATGGGCTTTGGGGCTGTGAGGAGGAGCTGAGGGACTTGGGCTGCTGGAGCTTCTGAAGAGGAGGCCCAGGGCCCCCCCTGCAACTGCTCCAAGGGTGGTTTCAGAGAATCCCAGAATCAGCCAGGCTGGAAAAGACCTTGGAGATCATCAAGTCCAGCCTGTGCCCTGACACCGCCTTGTGTCCCCTGAGCCTCCTCTTCTCCAGGATCAACAACCCCAGCTCCCTCAGTCGCTCCTCACAGGACTTGTGCTCCAGACCCCTCACCAGCCTTGTTGCCCTTCTCCGGACATGCTCCAGCCCCTCCAGGTCCTTCCTAAATTAGGGGGCCCAGAACTGGACACAGCACTCGAGGTGCTGCCCAACCAGTGCTGAGCACAGGGGAAGAATCACTGCCCTGCTCCTGCTGGCCACACCATTCCTGATCCAGGCCAGGAGCCATGGGCCTTCTTGGCCACCTGGGCACACTGCTGGCTCATGTCCAGCCTGCTGTCCATCAGTCCCTGCAGGTCCCTTTCTGCCTGGCTGCTGTCCAGCCACTCTGTCCCCAGCCTGTAGCTCTGCAGGGGTTGTTGTGGCCAAAGTGCAGGACCCGGCACTTGGACTTGTTAAACCTCACCTTGTTGGATTTGGGCCCTGGATCCAGCCTGTCCAGGTCCCTGTGCAGAGCCCTCCTGCCTTCCAGCAGATCAACACCCCCAGACAACTTGGTGTCACCATGGTTCCATGAGGCCCCGGAGTGTCCCAATGATCTCCATGATTCTGTGAGGCCTCCCAGTGTCACAATGTCACTCTGGTGTCACAAAGTTCCTTGGATCCTTGGGCCCTGCAGTGTCAAAATGGCACCGTGGTGCCCCAGGGCCCTGCAGTGTCACAATGGATCCTTGGTTCCATGAGGTCTGGCAGGGCAGCAATGCTCTCCTTGGTTCCCGCTGTCTCCCACACCTCCCACTGTCAGGCTATAGAAGGACACCTGGCTGATGAAGGGGAGTGGGAGTGGGTACCTACTCGAGGAGGTAATAATAAAAATCCCTCCCAACCCCCTCTCCCAAGCCAGGGGCCACTTCAGAGTCAGTATGATCCCCTGGATCTGGAGAGTCAGCCAGATGGTTTAGAAGAAATCTATCTGCCCAGTGAGCCTCCCAATCATGATTCATCTGTGAGACAGATCAGCACCTCTAACATCAAAAAGGAAAGAAGGGTAATCGTGGTGGGTGACTCCCTCCTGAGGGGAACAGAGGGCCCCATATGTCGACCAGTCCCGCCCCACAGAGAGGTCTGCTGCCTCCCTGGGGCCCGGGTACGGGATATCACTGACACACTGCCTGGGCTGATTCAGCCCTCTGATTATTACCCACTGCTGATACCCTGGGCTGGCAGTGATGAGATTTGAAAGAGGAGTGTCAGAGCAATTAAAAGGGACTTTAGGGCATTGGGTCAGGTGGTTAATAGGACAGGGGCACAGACAGTCTTTTCCTCAGTCCCTTTGGAGTCTGAGAAAAACGCTGAAAGCAATAGGAGAGCTCACATTATCAACGAGTGGCTCAAGGGTTGGTGTCATTGGCCAAATTTGGGATTCTTTAATCATGGGGCAACTTTTACAGCACCTGGCCTGCTTGGACCAGACAGGCTCCATCTTTCTGTGAAGAGCAGAAGAATTTTAGCTCATGAACTGGCAGAACTTGTTGAGAGGGCTTTAAACTAGGTCAGAAGGGGGAGGGAGATGTAGCTGGGTTGTCTGGAAGCAGGCTCGTGGGTGGTAAGCCTGAGTTAGGGGTGAAATCAGCAGCCCAGCTGAGGTGCATGTACACCAATGCACACAGCATGGGTGACAAACAAGAAGAGCTGGAGGCCATGGTGCAGCTCCAGAGCTATGATGTAATTGCCATCACAGAAACAGGGTGGGACAACTCACATGGCTGGAGCGCTGCACTGGATGGCTGCAAGACAGGAAAGGGAGAAGAGGTGGAGGGGTGGCCCTTTACATTAGGGAGGCTTTTGATGCTACAAATGTTGAAACTCATGATGATGGAGTTGAATGTCTATGGGTGAGACTTAGGGGGAAGGCCAACAAGGCTGACATCCTACTGGGAGTCTGTTATCGTCCACCCAGCTGGGAAGAGGTGGACAACTCATTCTATAAGCAGCTAGAGAATGTTTCTGGATCATCAGCCCTTGTTCTTGTAGGTGACTTCAACCTGCTGGACATCTGCTGGGAACTCAATACAGCTGAAAAAAGGCAGACCAGGAAATTTTTAGAGATTGTGGAGGACAATTTTTTGTCGTAGCTGGTGAGTGAGCCCACCAGGAGAGGGACTATGTTGGATCTGCTGTTTTCAAATAGAGAAGGGCTGGTGGGAGATGTACTGGTTGGAGGTCACTTGGGGCACAGTGATCATGAAATTATAGAATTCTCAATATTTTGGTGAAGTCAGGAGGAACACTAATAAGACTCTTACATTGGACTTCTGGAGGGCAGACTTTGGCCTATTTAGGAGACTTTTTCAGAGAGTTCCTTGGGAAGCAGCCCTTAAAAACAAAGAAGTTCAGGAAAGGTGGGCAAGCTTCAAAACAGATATCTCAAGGGCTCAGGAACACACTGTCCCCGTGTGCCGAAAGATGAGTCGATGAGAGAAACATCTAGTCTGGATGAGCAATGAGGTTTTGAAGGAACTTATAAATAAAAAGAGGATGTATCATCTTTGGAAGGAGGGGCAGGTCTCTCCAGAAGTATTTAAGGGTCTTGCTAGGGTATATAGGAAAGAAATTATAGAAGCCAAAGCTCCGTTTGAACTTAAAATGGCAGCTTTTGTAAAGAATAATAAAAAATGCTTTTACAAATATATCAATGGTAAAAGGAAAGGTAAGACCGACCTTTGTTCTTTATTAGATGTGGAAGGGAATTTAATAACTGCAGATGAGGAGAAGGCAGAGGTGCTTAACGCCATTTTTTGCCTCAGTTTTTAGTGAGAAGATGATTTGCCTTCGGGACAACTGTCCTCCTGGGCTGGTTGATGGTGCCAGGGAGCAGAGTGGACCACTGTTATCCAGGAGGAGGCAGTCAGAGAACTGCTGAGCTGCTTGGATGTTCATAAATCCATGGGACCAGATGGGATCCACCCCAGGCTGATGAGGGAGCTGGCAGATGAGCTTGCCAAGCCGCTCTCATAAGGTCATGGAACAGTTCACACTGAGTGTCATCACACAGCACTTGCAGGATGGCCAGGGTGTCAGACCCAGCCAGCAGGGGTTTAGGAGGGCTAGGTTGTGTTTGAGCAACCTGGTCTCCTTCTATGACCAGGTGACCCTCCAGGTGGATGCAGGAAAGGCTGTGGATGTGTCTATTTGGAATCCAGCCAATCCTTTGGCACTGTCTCCCACAGTACACTCCTGGAAAAGCTGCAGCCCACGGCTGGGCCAGGAGCACTCTGTGGTGGGTTGAGAACTGGCTGGATGGCCGGCCCAGAGAGTGGTGGTGAGCAGTGCTGCATCCACCTGGGGACAGTCACCAGTGGTGTCCCTCAGGGCTCTGTGCTGGGCCAGCTCTGTTCTATATTTTTATTGACCACATGGATAAGGGGATTGAGGGTTTCATTAGTAAATCTGCAGATGACACTGAGCTGGGAGCGTGTGTCCATCTGTTGGAAGGTAGGAGGGCTCTGCAGGGTCACCTGGAACAGCTGGATAGATGTCAGAGTTCAATAAGATGAAGTTTAATAAATCCATGTGCCCAGTCCTGCATTTTGGCCACAATAACCCCCTGCAATGCTCTAGGCTGTGGACGGCGTGGCTGGACAGTGCCCAGGCAGAAAGGGACCTGGGGGCACTGGTCGACAGCAGGGTGGACATGAGCCAGCAGGGTGCCCAGGTGGCCAAGAAGGCCAATGGCTCCTGGCCTGGACCAGGTATGGTGTGGCCGGCAGGAGCAGGGAGGTCATTCTCCCCCTGTACTTGGCACTGGTGTGCTTGGCATTCCTCCCCTGTACTGGCACCATTCCTCGAGTGCTGTGTCCAGTTCTGGGCTCCCCAACTTAGGAAGGACATGGAGGGGCTGGAGCGTGTCCAGAGAAGGACAACAAGGCTGGTGAGGGGTCTGGAACACAAGTCCTGTGAGGAACGACTGAGGAAGCTGGGGATGTTTCGCTTGGAGAAGACTCAGGGGTGACCTTATCACTCGACAGCTTCCTGAAAGGTGGTTGCAGTCAGGTGGGGGTCGGTCTCTCTCCTCACAACAACTGACAGAACCAGGGGACAGTGTCTTAAGCAGGACCAAGGGAAATTTAGGTTGGATATTAGGAAAAAAGTTTTTTATGGAAAGAGTGATAAAGTACTGGAATTGTCTGTCCAGGGAGGTGGCGGAGTCACCATCATGGGATGTGTTTAAAAAAAGACTGGATGTGGCACTCAGTGCCATGGTTTAGCTGAGGTGGTGTTAGGGCATGGGTTGGACTTGATGATCTCAAAGGTCTCTTCCAACCCAGCAATTCTGTGATTCTGTTATTGTGTGACATCACAGACCAGGTTGTGACATCATATAGTTGGCTGTGACATCACTGGTTTATTATGTGACATCACAGAGCAGGCTGTGACATCACAGGATGCCTGTATGACATCACAGAGCAGAGCAAGCTGTGAGGTCAAAGAGTGTGATGTGACATTATAGGGTGGCTGTGTTCCATCACTGAAGGTGTTGTGACATCACAGGGTGGGTCTGTGAGCCCACAGAGGTGCTGTGTGACATGTTAAGTGAGTTCTGCTATCACAGAGCAGGCTGTGACATCACAGAGCAGGCTGTGACACCACAGAGGAGGTTGTGATGTCACAAAGTCAGCTGTGACATCACAGGCTGGCTGTGTGACATCACAGAATGGGCTGTGAGGTAACAGAGACGACTCTGCCATCATAGAAAAGGGCTCTGTGACATCACAGAGCAGCTGTGTGATGTCACAGAGAAGGCCTAGACAATACAGAGTGGGTTGTGACATCACAGAGCTGACTGTGAAATCACAGAGCAGGCTGTGACATCACAGCGAGGCTGCATAACATCACAAAGGTGGCTGTGACATCATAGAGCTGGCTGTGACATCACAGGGTGTCTGTGACATCACAGGCTGGGCTGTGACATCACAGGGCAGATTTTGTGTCATCACAGAGCAGACTGGGACCTCAAAGAGCAGGCTGTGACCTCACAGGACACCTGTATGAAATCACAGGAGGCCTGTTACATCTCAGAGTGGGCTGTGTGACATCACAGAGTCTGTGTGACATCACAGGGGCTGTGTGAGGTCACTGGGGAGGTCACTCCACCCCAGCTCCCCCTCCCAGTTCCCCCAGAGAAGTCCAACTCTGCTCGTGCACAGCGGGGTCCCCTGTCCCCCCGGGTCCCCCTGCCCCCGGCGCCGCAGCCTCCCCCAGAGGATGTTCCACGAGATCGACCCCAGAGCCTGACACGGGGACGGGGGCTGGGGCTGTGGGGGGTGGGACAGGGGGACAGGGACCCCCCGGCAGCGTCCCCGTGTCCCCCAGGGCCAGAGCCTGGGCCAGGGCTCCTTCACCCTGTTACCAACGAGGGCTTGAGAGCGCTGAAAAAATCCCCAGCAAGGGATCAGCAAAAACCAGATTTAATATTAAGCGACAGCACCACGAAGTTCCTTGGCAAGAGTCACTCTGCTCCTGACTGGACACTTCAGGCACACCAAGGAAACAAAGAAACAACAAAACCAAACAAACTCTCGGCAATCAAATGAGAAATGAGCTGAGACCTGGGGCTTTCATTGCTATGGAAAAGAACTCTCCTTCTCATCCAGGTGCTCATGGCCAGAACTGGGATTTCACCTCCAACACTGCCTGTTGTGACAGACTGGAGGAGATTGTTGGCTGGAAACATTTCATGTGTGGGGAGGAAGGGGCAGGTCCAGCCTTGCCCTGCCCTGGAACCCCAGCCCTGCCCTGCCCTGGAACCCCAATCCCCCCAGAGCCTCTATCCCAGCCCAGCCGTGTCTGCCAGTCCCTGGCACAGCACAGGCAATGCTCCACAGCCACCTCTGGAGCCCCCAGCCCAGCTCCTGAGTGACCAAATGACCCCAGGTCCCACCTGGGGGAAGGGCCCAGGAACACCAAGGGGTATTTATGGCTGAGCACAAGGCAAGCACACATCTTGACCCTACCTCCTCTTGGAATTTCCATCTGAACCAATGCTGGAATCCAGGAGTTGGTAGCTGAGTTTGTGCTTCTCTGCATCTTATTTGTCTTTCTCTTTCTGTGTCTAGTTCTTCTATTTTTGTCCCCTTGCAAATTTTGATTAACCTAAAATTGAAAAGGCTTAGAGTTTGTGAATTTGAATGGGCCAAGTGAATGCATTGAAAAGTGTATTTTGTTCATTGAATGTCACGCTAAACCTTTTGCCGAAGTTTCTCTGATCTTCTAAAGTTCCCAATAAAGGCTGTTTTATTGTTTTGAGCTCCGGAGAATCTCTTGTTGGTATTTCTCCAGTGCATCCAACTCAGAGGACACAAACAATTGCAATTCCTCTTACATGTCTCCTTGAGAGAGTTGTTTGGGGGATGGGAGTCAGGGCTTGTGTGTTCTGCTTGGCACAGCCCAGGCAGGGCTTTCACAGCCCCATTCCACACTCCATTTCCCAGCTGGAGCTGCTGGTGCCTCTGAGTTCTGCTGCCCCAGCCCCAGGGACGCTCTCCTTGTCTGCCCATTCCCCCACGGTCTCTGGGCAGGGATGGCCTCAGTGGGGGCTGCTGACATCCTCAGCAACTTGGAGCGCCCTGGAGCCACCTCCGGCCATGGACGGCGGCCAGCGGCGGGGAATGCCCCGGGGTGAGGAGGGAGGACACCAGCAGAGCATCCCCATGAGCCAACGACGAAGACAGTGCCAGGATCAGGCAGAAGGAGCATGGACCCCCACCGGAACATCCTCCAAAGGTAAGGTGTTTTCCAAAGTAAAATTGGCAAAAAATCTTATTAAATTCTGTGGCTGATCTTTGCTGTTCCCACGGGTCGCTCGCCACCCACACAAATCACAAAGTTCCCCCTCAAAAGTGGGACTGGGAGCACACAGACCCTTCCCCATAGTCTAGGGACCCCCAGAAGGCCCCTCCCTATGGACTGGCAACCCCAGAAATGGGGCTAGGACCTCCAGAGAAACCTCCCCATTACCCTAAAACCCCCCAAAATGGTGCTGGTACCCCCAGAGACCCATCCTCATGGGACTGGAACCACCACAGACCCATCTCCATGAACCTACAACCCCCAGAAATGGGAGAGGGACCCCCAGAGACCCCTCCCTATGGGCCTGGGATCCCCAGAATGGGGCTGGGACTCCCCCCATGTGAGACCCGCCCACTCCCCGCCTTGGGGTGGCGGCGTCAGAGCCCCGGGAGCGCCCCGGAGCCACCTCTGGCCACGGACAGCGGCGAGGAATGCCCTGGGGAGAGGGGGGAGGATCCCGCCAGAGCATCCCATGGGGCAGTGAGCACCGAGAGCGGCAGAGCATCGCCCTGGAGCGAGGACGATGGAACCGGGAGGACCAGGGGAACCAGCGGAGCATCCCCGGGGCTGAGGAAGGAGAACACTGACACAGCATCCCCCCAGGGTAACGAGCATTTAGGGATTTTAGGGATTGTAGAGTGTAGTTTAGTATGTCACATGGGTGAGAAGTTTGGGATTTACAATTTTTAGCATATTGTAGATGGGTACAGGAGCTGTCACATCTTCAGCAGAGGAGGACACACCTTCACCAGGAGCTGTCACAGCTTCACCAGGTGTTGGGGAATGGCTGCAGGAACAGGGTCATGGATTGACGGAACAATTGTTCCAGCAATCCTCTGTTTGAGACCCCAGACCTGAGCTCTGTGCCTGGGAGGAGCTCTGGCCTGGGAACAGCATTGTGTCTGGGTCTGGGAAACAGCACTGTGCCTAGCCTAGGAACAGTACACTGTGCATGTACAGATAGCAAAAAAGCAGCATATCCTTGAGATATGAGTTGTACAAGGATAAGACGCGCCGTCTGGGGAAGAGCTGCCGGCTTGCAAGGTACAAAGGCTGCACTTAAGGGTCAGATTATGGAAAGCGAAGTAGCTCTTCAATTACTTACAGAAACGTGATTTAGCTGACATAGATTTAGATAAAGATCCGCCAGCTTTGTACACCTATGGTCGGGCTCAAGGCTTATTTAAAGCCTCGGAGGATCTCTTTGATGAGAAAGAGTGGCATGAATTAGAGAATATTCTTTAGTTTAAGGTGATTGATGATGATAAGGCTGCCCGAAAGCTAATGAGGTCGTGGTGATCAGTCATAAATTGTTTGCAGATGTATCAAGCAGAAAAGAAAGTTTCTGCTGTTGCTACTGCCACTTTAGAAGGGGTTAAACCAGGAATGCATTCTTTAGAGGTTGATTACAATCCTATTCCTCCAGTAAGAAATATTATTGAAATTAAGAGCAGATCGAGTGATAAGCAACCTACTGCTCCCCCTGCTTTTAATCCTGCCTTTAATGCTGCTCAGTCAGCCACAGATCCCCTCCCCGGGAATGAACAATCAGTAATAAATGGTGAAAGACTTCCACAGGCTAAAAGAAAGCAGCTGCAGGATGAAACTGTTCAGAACAGCCACAAAAGAGTTTTAGTGACATCCGCTAGTAATCCTTTTAAGCAAGAACATCCTAAAAATTTACCAGGAATACACAGAATGAATTGGTTGAGTATCCAAAAAGAAGCAATAAGTAATAAAGATTATGACGTGTTCTACTATTTCTGACATAGATTGCCAAGCTTTTCCTGTTGCTTATACACCGAATGAAGGAGGGGGAGAAACAACCAATTATCATCCTGTGGATTGGAAATTGCTTTCACAATGGAGAGCCACAGTTAATGACTGTGGGCTACACGGGGAACCTGCAAAGCAAATGCTTAATTCCATATGGGGCTCAGGTTTACTTCTTCCAAAAGATATTAAAAGTATCATAAGAATAATTATGACACAGTCTCAGTTAATGCTGTGGCAAGCCCACTAGCATAAATTATGTAATCATTTTGCAAAGACTCCACAACAGCAGAATGACCCCTTATTTGGGATAACTGTTGAACAATTAATAAGTGTTGGGCAATTCACTACAATTGAAATGCAGGCACAAGTAGGGGCTAAAGTATGAAAAGCTACCATACCATTAACTAGAGAAGCAATCTCCAAGGTTAGGACAAAACCAGTATCTCCTTCTTCTATGTCTATTAAGCAAGGCAGAAATGAGCTTTTTACTTCCTTTGTGGATTGGGTGACCGAAGCTATCAATTTGGCTAATGTACAAGACTTCATGAAGAGAACCCTATTACGACAGGGTGTTTTAGAAAATTGTAATACCTCTACTAGAAGTATTCTTAACACAATGAGCATTGATGCAACAGTGGAGGAAATGCTAGAAAGAATGTCGAGGGTTCCTGCAGGTCCTCAGGCAATGTTAGTAGAAGCACTCAAGGATGTAGGGGAAGATTTGGTGCAAGCCCAAACACACGCCTTTGCTGCCCTGACTCCATTACAACCGACAAATAAGTTTAAACAACAACCTCGTATAAAGTGTTACCGGTGTGGGAAAATGGGACACTTTTGTTGCAACTGCAGAGAAAAGACAGTGTGGTGTAACAAATGTTCTGTGAACTCCCATTCCACTCAAGTTTGTAGGCGATCAAGAAACGCAACACGGAGCGCGAAGGGCCGCGGCGCAAAGATCCCAATGGCGGCTCCCGTGTGTAATGCTCCAGACAACTGCAGCCAGCCAGCTCTCTCCAGCCAGCCACCAGAGGGAGCCTCAGCCTGGACCTGGCAACCACAATAAACATTACCCTGATTGATCAAAAGCCTGTAAAAATCCCTGCTGGGGTCAAGGGACCGGTAATGCACAAAGATAAACCTTGTGGTGCTCTTCTTTTAGGTCGATCATCTGCTGGTTTGAAGGGTCTTTTTGTGTTACCTGGTGTTATTGATGCTGATTTTACGGGTGAAATTCTTATTGTTGCTATGACATTTTATCCTCCTTTGTTTATTTCTAAGGGCAGTAAAATCGCTCAGCTAGTGCCTACATTACAGTTGACAGAAGCTGCCTCGACCACCATACAGCAACAAAGGGTGTCGGCAGGATTTGGACCTACAGGAGGTATGGCACTTCTTTGTCTTCCCATGGAGGAGCGGCCCAAAGCTCCTGTTATTTTGGAGAATGGTCATCAAAAGCTGCAGCTAATGGCACTCCTCGATACTGGAGCAGACATCACTGTCATCAGCAAGGACTGTTGGCCTACCTCTTGGTCACTTTCCCCTATGATTTCTGGGGTTGAGGGGGTAGGGTTCTGCTTCAGTTTGCCGCAGTAAGGACAAAATTAGTTTATTACTGGATGGTCGCACTTGTGTGCAGTTTGTTACTGTTATGCCATTACCACCTAAAGTTGAAGCATTAATTGGCAGAGATATCCTTATACAATTAGGAGCTCGCCTGGTGACAAAAGATCGTTTTTAGTAGCGGTCACTACTTGGGCTTTCCCGATCCACCTAACCTGGAAATCTGATGATCCAGCATGGATCGAGCAGTGGCCGCTAAAAAGAGAAAGCCTGCAACAAGCACATGTTCTAGTTAATGAACAATTGAATCAGAGGCATATTAAACCTTCTACTAGTCCGTGGAACACTCCAATATTTGTAATCAAAAAGAAATCTGGTAAATTTTGTTTGCTTCATGATTTACGTGCAGTCAATGCTCAAATGGAGGCAATGGGGGCACTACAGCCAGGCCTCCCAAATCCAGCCATGTTACCTGAGGGCTGGAACCTCCTTATCATTGATTTAAAGGACTGTTTCTTTACAATTAGCATCCATCCAAATGATACTAAATCATTTGCACTTACATTACCTTCCCTGAATTGTGAGGCACCTGCAAGTCGGTATGAATGGGTGACCCTTCCTCAAGGAATGCGCAACAGTCCTACACTGTGTCAATTTTTTATGGATGCTGCCTTACTGCCCATTCGAACTGCTTGTCCTGATATGATGATATACCATTACATGGATGATATTTTGTTTGCACAGGAAGCTCCATTTACTGCTCAGCAAGAGGCCTTTATTTTCACAGAACTACATAATCACAATTTATGTGTTGCCCCAGAGAAAATTCAATGTTCTGCACCCTGGAAATATTTGGGCTGGGTAATTTCTGATATGCACATTCAACCACAAAAGGTTGCCCTGCAACTCGATTTGCACACTCTGCATGATATGCAGCGATTTATGGGTGACATTCAGTGGCTCCGTCCAGTTGTTGGTATTTCAAATGACGAACTTGATGAATTAAGACCATTGCTAAAAGGTACAGATCCCACTGCACCTATTCAATTGATTGATAGGCAGCGTGCAGTTGTGGCAAATATTGCTGATACTGTGGCCCAAAGAGCTGTTGATCGTAGAAATCCTGACTTACCTATAGACATTACTATTCTGTCTCATCCAAAACACCTTATGGGTGCTCTCACTCAGCAGTTAAAAGGTAAAAGAGGAAAACAGCAGGATACAAAGGCGTTAGAATGGGTGTTTGGACCTTTACAGCCTAGCAATTCTATTCAACCACGCGTGGAGGCACTTGCACTCTTGATTCGAAAAGGCCGGAAACGCGTGGTACAGATTACAAGGGAAGAGCCACAAAGAATTTTTGTTCCGATAAAACAGGCTGATTTAAACTGGTTTTTGCAACATTCTCCTGAATTACAAGCTAGCATTTTAGACTCTAATGCTGAAATTCAATTGTTACCATTGTCTTCACCTATTTTACGTTGGGTGTCCCCACAAAATTGGCTATTACAGCCAAAATATTGGGAAACACCATTGATTAATGCTGTTACTGTGTTTACAGATGCAGGTCGCAAATCTCGAAAAGCTGCCCTTACCTGGAATGAACAGGGGCAATGGAATCATGTCATAATAAAAGGACAAGAATCAGATACTCTACAGACATTGGAACTTTCAGCAATTGTGTGTGCATTTTGTCGATGGATGCATGATCCTATAAATGTTGTGTCTGATTCTTTGTATGCAGTTGGGGTAACGCAGCGTATTGAGGATGCTCTGTTATGAGAAGTGCAAAATCAGCGCTTGAATGCACTTTTCGCACAGTTGCAGTCTGCAATACGACAAAGATCTGCTCCATATGCTATTTTTCACATCAGGAGTCATAAGTGGGTGGAAGGATTAGGGGAAGGTAATGCTCATGCTGATAGACTGGTGTCAATAACCGTGCCTATGGACAATTTCACAAAAGCACGCAATGCCCATGCCTCGTTTCATCCAAATGCAAAAGGGCTACAGCGTTGCTTTGATATTACAATGGAAGAAGCCCGAGGAATTGTCAGAGCATGTCCAGACTGCAGTCATCACAATGGACCGGGTCTCAGCCTGGGGGTAAATCCTCGAGGTTTAGGCCCTAATGAATTGTGGCAAATGGATGTGACTCATCTAGCTGAATTTGGGCGTTTACGTTATGTCGATGTAGTTATTGACACTTACAGTCATTTCATTTGGGCTTCTCCACAAGCTAGAGAAAAAGCAGTTCATGTCATCCAACATTTAACACTGTGTTTTGCTATTTTAGGGGTACCTGGAGTTATCAAAACAGATAATGGACCTGCATATGTAGGGAAGAAAGTTAATCGCTTTTTGCAATTATGGGGTGTTAAGCATGTTACAGGTATACCACACTCTCCCACAGGTCAAGCCATTGTAGAAAGGGCAAATCAAACTTTAAAACAATACCTTGCAAAATTTAAAACAATTACTGATCCACAGGAGAGATTGGCAAAAGTGTTGTTCAATTTAAATCATCTTTGTATATTTGGAGTTCATGATATGCCCCCTGCATTTGTACATGGGACACTTGCAAAACAAAATGGTGCAGAAAAATCAATAACTGTAATGTATAGACATCCTGCTACAGGGATTTAGTCAGAACCAGCACCTGTAAATTACATGGGTAGAGGTCCTATATGTGTATCCACACCTACAGGTCCCTTGTGGGTTCCTAGCAAGTGGACATGTCCAGCTACAACACGGCCACCTCCAGCACCTCCACAGCCACCGCTGACACCTCCGCCGATGAACGAAGGCTCCACTGATGATGACTACGGCTTGAGCCTATTTGTCAGGAACTAAATGATGTTTTAAAGACTAATGTTCTTTGGACTAAGCATAACCTAGAAGGAGGACACTATTTCTAGACAGAATGATACCTTTGATTTTGCTACTGTTAATTTTGTTATATGCTGATGCTTGGGTTCCTACACAACCAAAACCAAATATGGGTCACTTTGGCTAATTTGACAAACCAGAGTACTATCTGTCTGTCTTTATCTTCACCTGGAAATCCATTTTCTACCTGTCTAGTAGGAGTACCTGTCGAAAATTGGCCTTGCCGTCAGAAGATATCAACCTGTAAGGTAACACAGCCTCAATATAATGTGGATAACTGGGATTCTTGGGTTCCTTACCTTTCTCTTGCTCCTCTTGGGCCACAGGAGTTAGAGCTTTTGGGATCAGTGAAGGCTGATGCATGCATTATTTTTAATTGGACTAGTGTACAGCAACAGAATCTCAACAGCAGGTATTCGATTTCAGCAAATTCCAGCCTTCCAATATATAGAAATTCCTCTTATTGCTGTAATTACACTTCAGCACATGTCTTAGTTTCCTCTACATCTCCACTGCAGCTACCTACTGGGTATTTCCTCATTTGTGGAGATCGTGCTTGGTCTGGTATTCCTTCTAGACTTAAAGGAGGTCCCTGTACTATTGGATGACTGTCTTTATTGACACCAAATATGTCTATGATATTAAAAGTATCCCGACATCATAGACAAACAAGGTTGACCCATGCATTTCAGAGTGATTGTAGAGATGATATAAAGTTTTGGTCCCCAGGAGCAATTGTAACTGCAGCTATTTTTGTTCCTGGCGCTGCAGCAGCAAAGGCACAAGCTACACTGAACAGATTAGGTTGCTGGCTTGCCAAACAGACTAATGCTACATCTGCTGCATTGTCTAATCTTTAGCTGCATGTTGACTCTGTTAGGCACGCTACTTTACAAAATCGTGCTGCTATTGATTTTTTACTATTGGCCCAGGGACATGGTTGTGAAGATTTTGAAGGTATGTGTTGCATGAATTTGTCTGATCATTCAAAGTCAATACATAAGCAAATCAGTGAATTGCATAGGCTTACTACTCAGTTACAACAAGCAGATGGATTTGGATTAGATGACTGGCTAAAATCCTTGGGCCTGGGACCATGGTTTCATTCTATCATTCAATATTTGATTATGCTTGTTTTAGTGATTTTGCTGTTTGTATGTTTATTGCCATGTATTTGTGCGTGCTTGCAGAGAGTCATGCATCAAATTGCTTCATCAGTTACCAATCAAACAATGCTTGTACAAAAGAAAAACGGGGGAATTGTTGAGGAATGGTTGCAGGAACAGGGTCATGGATCGATGGAACAGTTATTCCATCAATCCTCTGTTTGAGACCCCAGATCTGAGCTCTGTGCCCGGGAGGAGCTCTGGCCTGGGAAACTGGCCTGGGAAACAGCACTGGCCTGTGAACAGTACACTGTGCAAGTACAGATAGCAAAAGGCAGAATATCCTTGAGATATGAGTTGTACAAGAACAGGATGTAAAACAAGATGGACTTAGCAAAGTAAAAAGCTAGCAGATGAAAAACTTAGCTACAGCTGAAACCACACGTAGAAGAACATAAAACAATGCACCTTTATGAATTGACCAGTGAGAGCTTGTTGCTGATGTGACTCGCAAAAGACTATATAAACTGACTGGATCTTTGAATAAACTGGAGCTTGCTTATCAATCATATTGGTTGTGTGCTTGTCTTCCCTCACCGCCTGCGGCAACAGTGGCCTGATGCTGGCTCTCGGCCCAGGAGTCCCCGTGGCTCCAGCAGCAAGAGTGGCTGAGGGGTTCCTGCCTGCTCTGGGGCATTGCTGCAGGGGCCACTGCTGTCAGAGCCCCCTCTCTGCTGCTGACAGCTCTGCTCCTGGGGACACTGCTCTGCCCCAGCCCAGCAACAGCAGCAGTGCCCAGTGCCAGGAGTGCTGTCAGTGGGACCCCCTGTGCACAGCGACCCCCAGCCTCGGGCTGGCCGTGCCAGCACCCCCAGGGACCTCCAGCCCCGGGAACCCAGAACAAGTGGAAACCACAACTGTGCAAACGTTGCCTGCGCCCAAAGGAATTGCAAAGAGAAGTGAGATTTTAAACAGTATATTTTTTCCAAAAATCGGCAAAACCTAGGATTCACAGAACATGTTTCATTGTAACAATCCTTTTAACCACAACCATCTACAGAACATGTTTCCATGGGAGCCTATAGAGTAACAATCTACAAAGCATATTTACATGGGTGCCTACAGCCTAACAAGCTTCCAAACATATTTACAGAAAACCTCTAAGCTTCAGAACATATTTACAGAGGGGTCATATCTGTGGCCACCATCTCCATCAGTCCTGGCAGAAAGGATGCAGCAGAGCTGGACTCTGCTGCCAGCAGTGGCCCAGGTGGGCTGGCAGCTGGGCCCCAGAGGCTGGGACAGGGCTGGCAGGGCTGGCATGGCCCCCGGCAAGCGCAGGGCAGGCCGGGGGTGGTGCTTGTGCCACCATAATCCAAGGCTCACTCCGGGCACCGTGTCCCTGAGCGGGGCCATCCAGCCCAGCCCCAGCCTGGCGTCAGGGGACACACTCTGCCTGTGGGCTGGGCATGGGAAGCATCTGCCTCTCTTGCTCCTGGGGCTCCATCTTCATCCAAGTGTGGCAAGCACATTAATCTCTCTCTCAGGATTTTTATAAAGGTGCACAGAGAGAAGTGAAAGAGAAAAGAATTTCTATTTCTGCTCCTTGTTTTTTCCTTGTGGAATGTGTTTGGAGAATTGTTTACCTGGAGCGAATGCCTGGTTGGATCACTGTGGATTGTTTGGGCTTGATGGGCAATCAGATCCACCTGTGTCTGGACTCTGGCGAACAGGGCCACGAGTTGGGAGTGAGTTAGATATGATAGTTAGAGAAAGTAGCATGTAGTTTTTAGTATTTTCTTTTATATAGTATATTAATGTATCATAGCATAATTATAATAAAGAAATTATTCAGCCTTGTGAACTAAGTCAGACATCATCATTCTTCCCATTGGGTTCGCCGACATCAACAACAGCTGATTCCTCACATTTACATTTAAAAAGTGACATTTTGTTGTGATCTGGCCAGACTGTGCCAGTTTTGTTTCCCCAGTGGGCAGGGTCAGCACCAAAGACACAGACACCAACTGAAGGACTCAGTGTCATTGACTGTAGCTCAAAGCAGCAAAGAATCACAAAATGAGCAGCTCAGCAATGCACCCAGCCAGCAGCACCAAAGATTGCAGCAGTGATTAAGAAAGATCCAGCAGCAGTTACCCTCAGGCTTTACCATGCCCCAGATCCACACAGCAGCTGGGGAAGCTGTCACAGCCAAGGGCTGCAGAGCCACTCCTGGACACTGGGAATTCCTGCAGGTGCCTCCAGCCACAGGTGGGGCTCCAGCCTCGCTGGGAGAGGGCCCAGCTCTGACAGTGCTGAATGAACAAACTGACAGCGCTGCTGGTGCGGGAACATCTGGTTTCATCCTCCTCCTGGGTTCCTCCCAAAGCCTGGCCAGGGCCCAAGAGGAACCAAGGGAGGTGACTTTGACCATTCAGCCCCAGACAAGGCCAGATGTCAGATTTCATGGCCTTGTCTGGCTTCTAAACACAGAAAGGTCAATCCATGTTTCACTAATGAGTGGATACATCTATCACAGCGCTAATGACCATGCATATTTCATTAGTGAGCAGATACAAAGATAACCTTTGGTTGGAAGGTTCATCCAGAGGCCACCTTTGGCTCAGGGCCTCACTCAGGGCTGTTGTCCAGGCCTTGGCACTTCAGGGACGTGGTTTAGTGCTGGGCGCGACACTGCTGGGTGACCGGCTGGACTGGATGTGCTCAGAGGTCTTTTCCAACAGAAAGGATTCTGTGATTCCATGATTCCATCTGCTGCATTCAGCCAGGTCCATGTTAGCAGCATTCATTTGCTCAGAAAGTCTCCTCAGGCCCAGCTCTTGAGGCCTGAGGCTTCAGCTCCTTCAGCTCCTGGTGCTCAGCTGCTCGTGCTGAACAGGACGACTCGGGGAGAAGAACACAGTCCATCCAATTCCTTCTGGGACACGGAGAGGGGAGGCTGTGGAAACAGGAGCAGTGTTTGGTGTGGCCTCCTCTCTGCCCTGCACGCCTTTCAGCACTTTGAACCAGCCAAGAGCTTTCTCCAAGAGTGCAATGGAGCAGCTGTTCCTGCTGCCGGGTCTGACTCTCTCCAGTCTCTGACCTTGCCTGCTTTTGTCCCTCTTGCTGTGCCCTCTGCTCCCCCAGGGCTCGGTGGCTGCTGCCCAGGACTGTGGGACTGGCACAGATCCAGGGGTCGAGACCCTCCTTTCTCTGCCCTTGGAGCTGCCTGGGCACAGCAGCCTTTTCCATCTGGAAGCTCCCCATGGACAGGGAGTCCCCAGCTCCGTTCCTTGCACAAGCTCCAGGAGCCCAGGGCTGCCATCTCAAGTCCCTGCTGGCCCTGGGGGCTCCCAGGTGGGCACAAGTGGGGCAGCAGAGCCAGCAGGGAGCCTGCGAGTCTCTTCCAGCCCTGTCTGCTCAGAGTTTGGGCCTTGGAGCCTCAGGTGGCCAAAGGCAGCTGCTGCTGGTCCCTCTGTGTGCCCCCGTGTCCAGCAGTGCTGCTCCATCCGTCTGTGCCCAGCCACGGGGAAAAGCCTCAGCCCTGCAGGGCCAGGAGCTGCCGGGCTCTGCCTGAGCAGCTCAGCCAGAGGGAAGGGAGCTGCTCCCCACGGGAACCAGGAGCCAAGGGCTGGAGCACCTCGTTCTGGGGCAGAGCCCAAATTCTGTGAGGGAGTAACAGAGTTATTCACGTGCACTGGTGTGTCAGCACTGCAGGTGCTGTGCCTGCAAACACATGGCTCGAGATGTGCAAAAGAATTCTGCAACTCTTGGCTGGAGCAGGATGTCAGCAGTGCTGAACTCCAGCTTAGTCCAAAGCAAACACTTGACACCTCTGTTCATATCTGCTAGATTTTTTACATCGGGATATCCAGAGAAAAGCAAACAGAGGAGTAAATATTTTCATTGTTTATGAGAAATGCTTCTCATTTTGCTGAACATCTCTTTTTCAGGATGTGTTATCTTCTTAAAGAAAAAGGAAAAGAAAAATGAGAAAAATATGAAAAACAAGAAAAAAATTTGTAGTGAAAATCTTCTGTAACTTTGGATTAAGAGGTAACTGATCTTTTTAAAAGGAGAACTCATTTACTTTGTGCATGTTCTGATGGTCTGGATCCATCTTACGGACTGACCTCAGCATCCTTTTTTTAAAGACTGGGTTTTGTTTCCAATATTAAGATTTTTTTTTTAAATTGGAGTTGAAGCAATAGGAGGATGAGAGATGGATTGTGCACGACTGTGTCTTGAGGCCAAAAAAAATTGCAATTTGAAACCTGGACCTAAAGTATTGAAAATGAAACTTACAAATCCCAGTGCATTGTGTGACAGCAGCTTTTCCTATAGGATGTACAGCATCACAAAGACTTCACCAGTGGGGTTGGGAGGGCTTGGAGCTTTGTCCTGTGCCACCCTGGGATGTCATGAACCAGGACTTCACCTGCCACCAGCCCAGGTCACCCTCTGCCACCGCAGCTCCTTGGGCCTTGTGTCCCCAGAGCAGACACAAAGTGTTTCTGCTGCTCGCCCTTTGCACAAACCCACAGAGAGCTGGGATTTTTCCAAGGCTCGTGTCTCCATTGGGCCATATTCCCAAAGAACCAGCAGCACATCCTGATGAATACAGTGAGTTACGTGGATGGTTGTCAGCTCCACTTCCTGCCTAGAAATCCTGAAATTGCTTCTAAATGCTGCTCCTTCAGCTCCTGGACACCTTCTCACACAAAGATGGGAAAAAATCCCCTGGCCACCGGCTAAAAGGTAAGTTATGCCAAAGTTAGAGCCCTGGGGGAAATCTCTGTCCCTCCCTGACGTTTTAATGTATCTGTACATGGGGGTGTGCATGGATGCGTTTTGTATACAAAGGAAGGAGCGTGCAAGCAACGGGACTGACACTTTCAGGGCCCATGCTATTCCATACCCATGGGCACAGAGACATTATGGAAACCCTGGCACAGACAGGGCCTTCTGTCCATGGGTACAGAGACATCCAAGAGCCCCTGGCACACACAGAGCCTTCTGTCCATGGATACAGAGACATCCAAGAGCCCCTGGCACACACAGAGCCTTCTGTCCATGGGTACAGAGACATCCAAGAGCCCCTGGCACACACAGAGACTTCTGTCCATGGGTACAGAGACATCCAAGAGCCCCTGGCACACACAGAGCCTTCTGTCCATGGGTACAGAGACATCCAAGAGCCCCTGGCACACACAGGCCTGGCACACACAGGCCTGGCAGCACAGGTGGCTTTCCCCACAGGCTGCAGGAGATGAGAACACAACATTTGCCAACACTGACTGCAAGCCACAGCTCTGGGTGCTCCCCGTGAACCTCAGCTCTGGGACCACTGTCTGTCCCAAGCTTCAGGGGCTGCAGTGGGAGCCTGGCTGGGCTCTGCCCTGGGGCCATCCTGCAGGGACAGCTGCAAACAGGGAGCATTCCCTTGCCACAAACAGCCAAGCCAGGGCTGCAGGGCAGCTGCTCCAGCCTGGACTGCACTGCTGAGTGCTGTGCTCTGGGGCTGGGGCTCCCCGCACAGGGGACTGGACTGGTGTGCCAGAGGAGACAGAGAAGCTGCAGCTTCACCCTAACTGAGGTGGGTGTGGGGGCAGGGACGAGTGGGGAGGCTCAAGGGGATTCACAGAGCTCATCCTGCTGCAAGGACAAGGAAAAGGGAGTGGGAACTCAGCAGTGAGGAGAGCTGAGGGCTGGAGAGCAGCTCTGAATGACACTAAAATCCCACTGGACCTCTGAGACATTGCTGCTCCTCAGCCCGTGACAGGATGAGTCCCTAAGCCTGGGGCTCAGCCTTCCTCGTGGTGAGGGGCACCAAGGAAGGCAACAGTGTGATGGAGACTGCCATGGGCTGGGAACTCACTGGGGGACAAGAGGAAGCAGTTGGGAAGTAAAAGGCAGGTGGGGGACAGAACTGTTCAGAGAAGGGTTGAGATACAGCTTGAGCAAGCTGCAAAATGTCATTTGGGATCATCCCAGATTGATTTCATTTCAGAAGCTATTGAAAAAGTTTATTTTGGGGTGGTGTCATGTTTTCCCTGGGAGGCGTACACTCTGCAACCTTGAGCTGTGTTGCTGAAATGCTCCAGCAGGTCTGTGCTGCAGGTCACCCCATTTCTTCTTTGGCTGATTGCGGCCCGGTGCTGAGCTCCAGCAGAGCCCTGGCAGAGCCCAGAGCAGCCTCAGCACCCGCAGAGCCCGGCTGCAAGGAGAGAAACCAGAAAGCGCCCGTCAGCTGAAGGCTCCTGTCCCCTTGTCCCAGCCGCCCGCGGTGCCCAGGCCATGCTGGCCGTGCCCAGAGCTGTGCCCAGACTGCCCATCCCTGCTGCCTTTGGGAGCAGAGCAGGAGGGCAGGACATGTGCCCAGCCTGCAGCCAGCCACGGCACATCCAGCCCTCAGCAGCTGCCCAGAGCAGGATGCTCCTGTGCTCGCTGCCATCTCCCCAAAGCTCTGATCCCACCATGCCAAGCAGACGGGACCCACCTGACGCCATCCCCCGCTGGAAGAAAAGCTGGTCCCAAACGATGTCCTCAGCCTTCTCCAAGGGCACGGCCCATCCACGCCACAGCTGCTCCCAAGCACTTCCTGATCCAGACTGGACCCCACCTGGAACGCTTCCTCTAGAAAAACACACAACAAATTACTGAAAATAGATTACAGACAAAAAGGGGAACAAGAAAAAAGGTCAAAAATCATATTACTGTCAGGGACTTGAGGAAGGCCCAACCCCTGCATGCCAGGGAAAAACCCACCCACAGGTAAGGGAAGCCCAGGCTTTCTCCCTTCCCCCCTGCACTGCCCCCCAAAATAACGGTGACCCCAAAGCAAACAGGGGCAGTGGAGCAGCCCAAGCCCTTCCTTGCCTGCAGAGCAAAGCAGCCCCTGCACAGGTTCTGGAGTCCCACCTCTGCTCCCACCATGGGGGTTTGTTTGTGTCGGGCTGGCTGCCCCAGCCCCAGCCCGGGGCACGGTGGGTGCTGGGGCTGTTGGCAGGGCTAGGAGCCCACTCCCATTTCATCACCACCCCAGCCCATCCCCCAGCCCTGCCAAAAGCAGCCTGGCAGCCGACTGAAGGATCAGCTGCATCCGCCCCAGCAAAGGGGGAACCTTTGGTTCCTGGCCAGGCTGTGCAATGCCCAAATCTGGGAGCATCCCCCTGCGTGTGGACTCACCTGCAAATTCCCTGTGGAGCCTGGCTTTGGAGAAGGTGCCAGAATCGAAGTCCATCATCCTCAGCTGCCGGTGGCCAGGTGGAGGAAGAGGTTGTCATCCTTGATGTCATCCTTGCTGTCCCCAGCAGCAGCAGCCCCACCTGGTACAGCTCCTCCAGGGGCTCCTTCTCCTTCCCTGGGGGTGAGCCCAGGCTGTCTGGGTTCTGTCCAGGGCCCCAGCTGTCAGGGAACCATGACAAGCAAAACCAGCTCAGATGGCAGCCACCAGTGCTGGGCAGAGCAGCTCAGCTCCAGCACAAGGGCTGCATGTTCCCATCTGATGACCCCTGGGCAGTGACACAGGCAGGACAAAATGTCTGGGTTCCTTTGCTTCTGATTGCCAAGGCATGTGTGGAGCTGCAACTTACCAGGGCCTTGCATCAAAGTGTGCCTGTGGCTCTCTCCCTTCTTCTAGGGCAGATGAATATCCTGCAGCCAGGGATCACATAACAGCTCTTCTAACGAGGGCCTGTCCGAGTGCAGCATGGATAAACACCGCCTGATCACATCTTGGCACTCTGGGCAGAGAAACCAGAACCCGCCGGTCAGCTGGAGAAGGCTCCTGTTGGCTTTGCCCCACTATTCCCATGCCCAGGCCATGCTGGATGTGCTCAGAGCTGGGCCTAAACTCCCCCATCAATTCCCTGTTTTGGAGGAGAGCAGGAGAGCGGGACATGTGCCACCTTCTCAGCAGCTGCCAGAGCAGGATGCTCACGAGCTGCTGCTGTCTCCCAGCACTGGCATTGCCCCCGTGGCCAGAGATGAGGATCCACCTTGACAGAGCCGTTGTGGCAGTGAGAGCTGATGGTCCCAGCTGATGTTCTGGCTCCTCCTGAAAGGGTGCTCCCCGCAGACCATCTGGTGCAGCAGGATGCCCAGGGACCAGATGGTAGCTGGCTTGCCGTAGTAAAATCGAAAGTGGGTCCATTCTGGGGGCCTGTATGACCGTGTTCCTGTGGAATACAGATGGGGTTCATCAGGGGGATGCTGCTGCTCCCAGAGCCTGGCCCCAGCATCCCTGGGCGTGTGGGGGCTGCCCCAGTGGCACACGGGGTGACCGCTGCCCTCTCGCCAGCACCTGGGACTTGTGTACAGACTCGGGGTTGGAAAAGAAGCCACTGGGGTTGGAAGAGGGCAGCAGAAGTCCTGGCAAGGCCCAACCATGAGGAGGAAAAACCCACCCAGTGCTTGGGAAAACCATGCCTTCATCCTCCCTGCCTGCACTGCCCAAAAACATCATGAATCCAAAACAAACCAGGTGAGTGGAGCAGTCCAAGCCCTTTCGCACCTGCACACCAAACCAGCTGGGACACAGGTTCCGGCCCCCCTCTCTGCTACCCCCACCCACCCGTGTTTTTGTTGGGCTGACTGCCCCAGCCCCAGCCCCAGTCTTGGGCAGAGTGGTGGGCAAAGGCTGCCAGCAGGGCTGGAAGCTGGCTCCCCACCCAGCCCTGCTCAAATGCAACTCAGCTGAAATCTCAGTGCCATGAAGGGCAGCAAAAGGAGAATCCCCGCTGCCACACCCATCTTGGGCTGTGAGATATTGGGCCATGAGATGCCAGGACCGAGAGCACACCCCTGCGTGGGCTCACCTGCAAAGCGAGTGTAGGCTGTGTCTTGCAGGTAGGTGCCACAGCCAAAGTCGATCAATTTGGCCTGCCCAGTGGCCAGGTCAACCAGGATGTTCCCTGGTTTGATGTCCCTGTGCAGGACTCCACAGCTGGTGCAGTGCTGCACGGCCTCCAGCACCTGGCGGAACAGATCCCGCGCCACCTCCTCGGACAGGAACCCCCGTGCCCGAATGAAATGGTGCAGGTCCTGAGAGTGCTCTGGGCGTTCCAGCACGATCAAGATGTCGTTGGGGAGCTCAAGCCACTCCAGCAGCTGGACAACACCGGGGAAGCCAGTGGAGACCTTCTCCAGCAGCACGATCTCCAGGGGTGCGCTGGTGCCGTCGGGCTGCGGGAGGAGCACGATGCCATCAGTGGGGCTGATGCCATGCCGGGGGTCAGGAACTCCTCACCCAGCCCGGGATGCCCTTCGCCCTGCGCTGGCCCCACGCCCGCTCTCCCTCGAGGTGTCCTGGTGGCTCCCACCCTGCCGGGCCTCGGCTCATCCCCGCCCGGCACGGCCCGGCTTCTGCCGCTGGCCCCGCTCACTCACCAGCTCGCCCCAGTGCCGGACGCGGTTCCTTGGCACCCTTTTGATGGCCACCTGCAAGCCAAGAGCAGCAGCAGGCTGAGCTCACCACCCACCCTGCGCAGCCCCAGCTCCATCGCCATCCTCCTCCCCCTTCTCCTCCTCCCCCTCCTCCTCCGCCCCCTCCTCCTCCTCTTCCCCCCCCCTCCCGTCCTCCTCCCCCTCCCTCTACTCCTCCTCCTCCCGTTCTCCTCCTCCTCCTCCTCCTCTGCCCGCCGCCAGCCCCGCCGCTCACCGGGGCGCCGTCGGAGAGCCGCGTTGCCGCGAAGACGCTGCCGAAGCCGCCGCTGCCCAGCAGCGAACCCAGCCGGTACCGCTCCTCCAGGCCCTGCTGCGCCTTCCCTGCGGGCGGGACGCGGCTGTCAGCGCTCGGCCCGGGGCCAGGAGCGGCCCCCGAGCGCCCCCCGACCGCCCCGGGCCGGCCCTCCCCAGGCGTTCGCTCCCGGCAACGGGACAGCGGCGGCTCGGGGGCGGCGGCCGCGCCGCCGAGCGGCGGAGCTCGGGCCGGGGAAGCCGCAGCGGAGGCGGCGGCAGCGGCAGCGGCCGCGCCGCGTGTGTCCTCCGCGGGGCCCGGGAGGAGCCGGGGCCGGGGCCAGGCTCGGGCCAGGCGGAGCCAGAGCGAGGCGATGCCGCCCCAGCCCCAGGCAGCGATGCCCGCCCAGAAGCGCCACCGCCAGCACGGCCAGAGCCGGGCGGAGGCGAGACCCCGGCGGGACGGCCGGGGGCGGGGATGGGGCAGCCCCGCCCGGAGCCGGGGGCGGGCCGGGGGCATGGCCCGGCCGGGAATGGGGAGAGAGAGAGACTGGGAGAGGAGGGGACAGCGGGAAAGGGAGAGCGGGAGACGGTGCAGGACAGCGGGAGAGGGAGAGGAGAATCAAGAGGGAGTCTCTGCTTTGGCTGCTGCTGCTGCTGCTGCTGCTGCCGCCGCTGCTGCTGCTGCTGCAACTGAAGCTCCGGGGCCGTTTGTCCCCGTGTCCGTTTGTCCGTTGCCCGCTCACCCCCACGCCCAGCCCCCCACTCCCCTGGGAAAGCCCCTGAGCCTGTCCAAACACGGGAACTTTGCCCTGTTCAGCCCAGACCCAGAGTCTGGACTCCTGCATGGGGGCAGAGGTATCTCCTCAGTCGCTGCTGTGTATTGTCCCCGCTGAGGATCAAACCCTATCGGGGCACATTCCCTGGCTGGAGGATTCCCTGGTCCTGGTCCTGCACTTATGGCTCCAGTGTTGCTTTCCAGCAAAAACTGGAAGGCAAACTGTGTAGCTCATCGTACTTTAGAGTGTCTAAAACTCGCTAAGTCACTGATCTTAGAGGTGAGATGCATTTGGAATTAATGGGATGGAGAAGTAGTGCAAGATGGAAAAAGGGAGCAGAGAAATAAATAGAGGAAAACATCTTGGACTGTTTCTTTCAATTTTCATTTCACTTGTGGAAAGCTGTTTCAGTTTTCCAGGAATCTTTTCCACAGTCCTGTTTGCTCTTCTCAAGAACCTTTCCTGGAGAACCACGTTGAGCTCTGGTCACAAGATGTGCCACCAACTGCAGCTTCTCTTGGCTTTCCACAGCGGGTGTGCAGCAGGACTCTTGCAGCAGAGCAGGACAAAGGTTTGGAGAACTTGACAGCTTGTCCTTTCTCTTCCTGGAGAGCTGGGGAGTTGTGCCATTGGTGAGGTTTTCATTGTGACTGTTCCAGCCTTGGGAAACAGGAGGTGGAACCAGGACTTGTTAGGGAATACAAGCCTGACTGAATGCAGAGAAGGAATCTCCAGAGCCCGCAGCCAGAAATGGAGAGTTGTGTGATAATCATTCCCACATCTCCATGGACACCTGGAAAGTGATCTAGAACATGAAAATGGGACAGAGGGGGTTTGTTTCTGTGTTCAGTTTGGGTGATTCTACATCTCCAGTGCTGGTATAAATCAAGAGCACAGTCAGTTCATGATAAACATCAGAACAGGCTGGACCTCTGAGAGTAGGTGATGGAAAGAATTTGAAAAGGAGAAATGCAGGGAATGACTTGGTGGACTTTGTCTGGAAGAAGGGTAATTTGTTCTAATTATTTCTAGTCCATTGCTTCTGCTTTTGTCCTTCTTACAAGGCCATTTGCATCCCAGATTCCTCATGAAATGAGATCCCTGAGCTTCTGGAACTGCCTGAAAGATGCCCTGTTCTTGCAGGGACACTCAGGCTGAAACAGGAAGCAATTTTGAAGCAATTGTATTAAACAAAAACCAGTTCTTAAGCAGAGATTGATGTCACTGCCCCCGACCAACCACCATGGGCAAATCTCTGGCTCAGCCTGGAGCAGTGACCTTGAGGGGGTGTCCGCACTGCAGGGAGGAATCTCCACAGCCTCCAAGAAGGGAAATGTCAGGAGACACTGCCATTAAAATTTGGGACGGGGCTTTTCTAGTCTGAAGTGCTGCCCTGTCAGTCAGATGTGCCCAGGCTGGGCCAGCTCAGCAGCTCTGCAGGAGCTCTCAGTGGTGTCACTTGGTTGTTCCTTTCTCTGGGGATTTTTCCAGCCCTGCCACAGCTTCAGCTCCCTCTGAGGATGTGGAACTTTGGGATGGAGGAGTCAGGCTGGTTTGAGCATTATTCACCCCAACAGCAGCATGACCCCCTTCCTTCATTTCCCACTGGGGCTTTGCAAACAGGGCCTTGCGGGAGTGGTTTGAGCCCATTGCAGGCAGAGCCTCCTGCTCCAGCAGGAACTGCCTTTCCTGTGCCAGGAGCAGGGCAGGTCCCGCTGGAGGAAAAGCCCCAGGCCAGCCCCAGCACATGGGCAGAGTGCGGTGCTGGGAGCTGTGCCAGGGAGAGCCTGAGGCACCAAAGGCGCCTTGGCAGCAGCAGCTGCTTGCAGGGCATGGCCAGAAGCCTCCCTTGGCAAGCCGGCCTGGTGGCCAGCACTGCAGAGCTGCTGCCTCAGGGCTCAATTCTGGCTGGGCTCTGCCCCAGCCCACAGAGTGTGACCTCAGCCCTGACTCTGCCACGGCCCTTGTGCCTGAGCCCTGCAAAGCCCAAAGGTCACCTGTGCCCCCCTGGCTGTGCCAGCCCCTGGGGCAGGGGGAGGAAAGGCAGAGGAGGGGCTGGGTTTGGCTGTGGGATGTGGGGTCCAGCAGAGACCATGAGGAGTCAAGGCAGTGGATGGAGTGCACTGAGCAGCCCCTTCTGCCCATGCAGTCCTGGAATGGTTTGGATGGGAAGAGCTCTGCAGTGCTCATCTCATCCAAACCCCGCCATGAGCAGGGACATCTTTCACCAGATCAGGTTGTTCAGAGCTCTGTCCCAGCTGGACTTGAATGTTTCTAGGAGTGGGGCACTGACCACCTCCCTGGGAACCTGTCCTGGTGTATCACCACCCTCATCATCAAAAATTTCCTCCTTATCTGTTCTTATCTGAACCTCCCTTCCTTTAGTTTAAAACCACCCCCCTTTGTCCCGTTGTGACAGGCCCTACTAAAACCTTTGTCCACCCTTGTATTTCCAATGAGCTGGGTTTCCATGGCAACTGCCAGGACAGGTGACCCAGGTGTCACCCCCAGTGAGGGCTGCCATGGAAACAGTGCCCAGCACTGCCCCTTTCTGTCTGGCTGACCTGGCCTTTGGCCCTGGCCCTGGCGTTTGCTGCTGGTTCCGCGGCGCCTGACCGGCCAGCGCGGCACAGGGCAGGTGGCCATGGCACAAGCCCCCAGCAAGGGATCCCCTCTGGCTCTGGGCAGTGACAGCAGCCCTGAGCAAGGGGCCAGGGCAGGTTTCCATGGCGAGCAACCATCACAACGGCTGCAGGAGCAGAGTGACTCTTGCCAAGGAACTTTGCCTTGCTGTCACTTAATATTAAATCTGGCTTTTGCTGATCCCTTGTTGGGGATTTTTTCAGCGCTCTCAAGCCCTCGTTGGTAACAGGGTGAAGGAGCCCTGGCCCAGGCTCTGGCCCTCGGGGACACGGGGACGCTGCCGAGGGGTCCCTGTCCCCCTGTCCCAACCCCACAGCCCCAGCTCTCATCCCCGTGTCAGGCTCTGGGGTCGATCTCGTGGAACATCCTCTGGGGGAGGCTGCGGCGCCGGGGGCGGGGGTACCCGGGGGGACAGGGGACCCCGCTGTGCACGAGCAGCGTTGGACTTCTCTGGGGGAACTGGGAGGGGGGGCTGGGGTGGAGTGACCTCCCCAGTGACCTCACACAGCCCCTGTGATGTCACACAGCCCACTGTGAGTTGTAACAGGCCACCTGTGATTTCATACAGGTGTCCTGTGAGGTCACAGCCGGCACTTTGAGGTCCCAGTCTGCTCTGTGATGTCACAAAATCTGCCCTGTGATGTCACAGCCCAGCCTGTGATGACATAGACACCCTGGGATGTCACAGTCAGCTCTATGATGGCACAGCCACCTTTGTGATGTTATGCAGCCTCGCTGTGATGTCACAGCCTGCTCTGTGATTTCTCAGTCAGCTCTGTGATGTCACAACCCACTCTGTATTGTCTCAGCCTTCTCTGTGACATCACACAGCTGCTCTGTGATGTCACAGAGCCCTTTTCTATGATGGCAGAGTCTTCTCTGTGGCCACACAGCCCGTTCTGTGATGTCACAAAGCCAGCCTGTAATGTCACAGCCGACTTTGTGACATCACAACCTCCTCTGTGATGTCACAGCCTGCTCTGTGATGTCACAGCCTGCTCGGTGATGTCACATAATAAACCAGGGATGTCCCAGCCAACTGTATGATGTCACAACCTGTTCTGTGATGTCACACAATCACAGAATCACAGAATTGCTGGGTTGGAAGAGACCTTCAAGGTCATCAAGTCCAACCCATGCCCTAACACCACCTCAGCTAAACCATGGCACTGAGTGCCACATCCAGTCTTTTTTTAAACACATCCCATGGTGGTGACTCCACCACATCCCTGGACAGACAGTTCCAGTACTTCATCACCCTTTCCATAAAAAACTTTTTTCCTAATTTCCAACCTAAATTTCCCTTGGTGCAGCTTAAGACACTGTCCTCTGGTCCTGTCAGTTGCTGTGAGGAGAAAGACCGACCCCCACCTGACTGCAACCACCTTTCAGGGAGTGTGGAGAGTGATAAGGTCACCTCTGAGTCTTCTCCAGGATAAACAACTCCAGCTCCCTCAGTCATTCCTCACAGGACTTGTGTTCGAGAACCCTTGCAATAGATAAGAGAAGTCTCTTTGTTCATCATTAATCAGGCAAAGGAAGAGGTTTTTTGTGAATAACAGGAAACCCGAGGATATGCTGACTCCTTAAGTTGATTGTACAACTAGGGTCGGGAGGTGTGTAACCATCTATGGAAAGATTGTTACAGGGTCATAAACCCCCAGTGAGGAAGAGGAGGAGAGCCTTCATCCAGACGACCACCAGAGAGCAGGTGGTGACCCCCTAGCAACTGGAGGCGCACGCACAGAGTACTCCTGGAAAAGCCACAAACGCGGAAGAAGGGGGAGAATAAAGGACCGTGGGAAAAGGGAAGCGGTGTGAGCCTTGGCGGAGCACTGACTCCCCGGCTGCACCCAGCGCTGTTTGCTTGTCATTGCTTGCTGTAATCAATAAAATTCTTTTTATCAATCCCTAAAGGATCAGACTAATTATTTACTTTAACTTAGAACACCCGTTCCCTGCTCTGGCTGCTGCCCCATCTTCAAAGCCTCTCCCTCGGGCTCTTCCTCCCGTGCAGAGCAGCTCTCCTGGACAGGGACGGCAGATGGCACAGCTGGGAAGCAAAGGGAGCACTGAGTCACTATGGGGACGTTTTCCTTGGCAGCAGCTGCACTTCCATCAGGGAAGGGAAGATCTCAGAGCCTCCCCAGGAGGGTTAGAAAGAAAAAGCAGCCGAGCGGGCCAGGCTGTGGTGAGCGCAGCCGCGGCGGGACTGTCCCGCAGCCCCGGCAGCCCGGCACAGCCGGCACAGCTCCCGGGCCCTGCCGGCACAGCTGCCTTGCCCAAGGACAGCCCCTGTGCCGGCCGGGGCAGCTGCGCTGAGCAGCCCCAGCACGGGCAGGGCCCGCTGCTGCCCCGCCGGGCAGTGCCCACGGCCACAGCCCACGCCACCCTCAGCCCCACCCTGCCTCCCCGGCCCTGGGGCCTCACCCGGGCTCTCTCCAGCGTGGCAGCAGCAGGTCCCCGTTCCCTGCTCTTGCTGCTGGCCTTCAGCTTCTCCCTGCTGGCTCCCGTCAGTCTCCGGCTGTCCTCAAGGTCTTCACTGCAGCTGTGGCAAAAGCGGAGGCTCTGCAACTGGTTCCAAGGCCTGGCAGAGCTGCAGTCCCGGAGCCCTCTGTGCTCCCTGCTGGCCCCCTCCATCCCCTCAGCCCCGCCATGCTCTCGGCAAAGCCCCAGCCCCCTTCAGTTTCTTCAGCCCCTCACAGTCCTCTCAGCCCCTCAGTCCCTTCTGACCCATCCCGTCCCCCTAGACCCGCCACCCCTCGGCCTGTGCCACTTCCCTGTCACCTCAGTGCCACCATCGCCCTCGGCTGCCCCACAGCCCTCAGCCCCAGCAGCACCTCAGGGTCACCGTCCCTTCAGCGTCACCGCCCCCTCAGCCCCCTCAGTCTCACCGTCCTTCAGCAGCTCCTCAGGGGACAGTGCCTGGGGCCACCGGCAGCTCCCACTGCTCCAGGGACACCCGGGGCTGGAACTGCTGCTCCGCCCGGCCCGGCCGCCAGCTCGGACCCAGCACAGGGAGAGGGGACACAGGGGGCACGGGGGAAAAGCAAGAGGTGAGGGAGGAAGCAGAGCAGGGGAAGAGGTTAAAAAGGGGCCTACACCTATACAGATATCAATCTATGTAACTAAACCCCAATATATTAATATAAATATGCCTATCTACAAATATAACTATATATATGTAAATGTAACTATACACATGTATAAATGCAACTATGGACATCTACAGCTATAACTGCACATCGAAAAATATAAATATATACACCTTAAACTAAAAATAAATTAACTAGACAAATCTCTGTCTATGTAGATAGATAAATGTAACTACATAAATCTATAAATACAACTACATATATCAATAAATAGAACTATACACATCTATAAATATAACTAGAGACAGAGGAATTCTACCTGCCCAATGGTCACAGGCTCTCCCTCTGTCTCTTCCTGGCGCACAGGGCAGCCCTCCTGGACAAGTTGATCACATGGGATCTGGGAAGCAAAGGGAACACTGAGACAATACTGGCCCTTGTGCAAGCGCCCCTTGAGCACCAATTGTCCTTCTATCAGGGACATTAAAAGACGGCCTGGAAGGCAGACTCTCACTTGGCAATTTGAAGCCTGCTATATAAAGATCAGGGATCCTTCCAAGTTTTCAAAACGGAACTGTGTAAAGTATTTAAGTATTCTAACAAAGTCTCAGCACCCACAGTGCAAATGGCACCCACGAGAGCTTGAAACACAGACAGTCCCAGTGACAGAGAGACCACAGTCCTCACTGAAATGGCTGAAGGCTGCTGGGGGCTGAGGTATGAACCAGACTGGGACACCCAGCTTGGTGGCACAACTCCCACAAGGTCAGGTTTATTCCCTGCTCTCTTGCCACAGCAGAGGACTCAGTGCCCAAGCCTCTGGCGAAGCGTGGAGGGCAGAGCTCGGGCAGGTTGTGCATGTGCCTTTGAACTAAAGGCACCAGGAAGCACCAACCCTGCAGACAAGAACTCAACTCTTCTCGTCTACCTTCCTGCCCGAGGCAGGCTCAGAGCAGCCGTCTCACACCTCTCTAAACCAACGGGGGCTCTGTCCTTACCAGGCTCCTCGGGCTCTGGGGAACTGTTCTCGCAGCTCTCAGTGCCAGATGAAGTTTCCTCTGCTGCAGCCCGGTTCACAGGCTCCCCTCCTGAAGACTCAGGGGCAACATTCATATTGCCCTTGAAAGAACAATAGAAAAAAAGAAAACTAAAGATCATTCAGTATTTTGCTGGAATCGCCTCAAGGATACGGTTGCTCTCCTTCTCCATGTAACAGCGTTCAAAAGCTTTCAGCCCAGCCTCTTCCATTCCCCTCCAGTGGGTTACCTGAGCAGAGGGAGAGCTTTCAGGCAGGGATCTCCTGATCTCCTGGATCATTTGCTCGACGGCAAAGCCAAGATCTCCTGGTGGCAATTGCTCTTCACCAGGTGCATTCCAGGCTGAGCCGGAGGCCGTCGATGCTGCACAACCTGCACTGCCAGGTGGAGCGCTGGGGGCTGAAGTGCCCAAGGTGGCTGCAAGAATCCAAACACATTGGTCACACTCCACAATGTGGCTCTGGGACACAGATCTCTGTTGCTGCCTTGGATCAACCATCACAGGAAGCAGGCAGGAAAACCAGGCAGAGAATCTTTTGCCTTTCTAGGTGCCCCTTCTAAATAAGCTTGAGAATTTTGGGCCGAGAATGATAGAGCCTTGTGGAAAAATACTTCAAACAGACACTTTTCAGGACCTTTTGGAAAAGCAAGGCTACAACTCTTTTACTACCTCGCAGGTCGTGGGCTGGGGGCTGCTGCTCCCTGTGGAGCTGCTGGAAGCCGCAGGGCTGGATCCTGAGCACCTCCCGGTCGATCGGAGGCAGCTGCCCCCCGTAGAGCTGCTGGAAGCGGCTGCGAGGCCCCTCCCGCCCGAGCGGCAGCAGCGGCTCCCCGCAGAAACCGAAGAAGCCGCAGGGCGGGATCCGTAGCAGCTCTCGCTCGGCGGGCGGCGGCCGCTCCCCATAGAGCTCCTGGAAGCGGCTCGGCCCCTCCCGCCGGGCCGGCACCGGCCGGTCCCTGTGCAGCAGGTGGAAGCCGCAGGGAGGGCGCCGGGCGAGCAGCGGCCGCTGCCCGGGGGGCGGCTGGAAGCGGCCAGGCCGGGGGCTGCGCAGCTCCCGCCCGTCCGGCAGCGTCCGCTCCCTGTGCAGCAGCAGGAAGCCGCTGGGCGGACGCCCGGGCGGCAGCGGCGGCCGCTCCCTGGAGAGCGGCTGGAAGCGACTGCGCCCGTCCCGCCCGTGCGGCAGCGGCCGCGCCCCGGGGAGCTGCTGGGAGCCGCGGGGCGGGCGCCTGCGGCCCTCCCGCCCCGCCGCCGGCCGCTGCCTGTTGGCCGCGCTCCGGCGCCTGATGCGGAGCAGGAGGTCGGGGCGGTCGCGGCGAAAGCAGGGGTTGCTGTAGTGGAGCCAAGCCCCGGCATCGCCCGGCGCAGCTGAGCCAACCCGGCCCGGCACCCTGCGGAAGCCGTAGCGGTAGAGCTGGCGCACGAAGCTGCGGAACTGCGTGGCCCTGAAGGTGTGCGGGGCCGGGCCCTGGGCGTCGCCCGGGCTGAGCAGCTCCCGCTCGAAGAGGGAGCGGTGGATGAGCAGCCCCCGGGCCCGGCTGTCCCAGCGCACGGAGCGGACGCGGGGGCTGTTCGCCAGGCGCCACAGCTTGGCGGGGAAGGCGCTGGCTCTGAGCCCGGCGGGCAGCGGCAGCTCCGCCATGGCGCCGCTCGCCGGCTGTCGCCACAACGGCCCCGGCGCAACGGCCGCGTGGGGATACCATAGGGACAGAGCCAACGCGGGGATTTGGAGCCTGGGGGTGCTGGCACCAAAGTCCTGCTCTTGAGAGGGGTGCAGGGACACAGGGGCTGTCAGAGGACAATGAGAGACAGGGGACATGAGGCCATAATGGGCCAAGCAAGATCCTGCCCAGCATGGCAGCAAAGACATTTCCTCCCCGTGGCCTTGGCACTCCAGGGCACCCCAAAAAGGGCCGAGGAGTCCTGTGTGTAACCAGGAGGGATGACTGACATCACTGTGGGTCCCAGCATTCCCCAGTCCCTTGCTGGCCATTCAGTGCACACTGGGGCCGCTGGGCATGTGTGGAACATGGGGATGGGGTGCACAAAATTAAAGGGGGACCCCAAAGTGGAAGGAGTGGAAGCCAAAATCGCTGGGTGGAGACCCCCAAAACGGAGGTGTGAAATCCCAAAATGGAGGGAGGAACCCACAAAATTGGGGCAACGCCCCAAAAACCCACATGAAGCTGTTCTCTCCCTTCATTGTTTACCAGCAAGAGTTCCATCTGAAACATGGGGTTAGAAGTAGAAGATATTAATCATAGAAATTAGAAGGTATTGAATATTGAATATAGGCATATAAAATAATGGATATTGCTTAGGGCCACATCCTTAGGTTACGTGAGAATATACCGTATCCTGGCCTATGGGAAAGGAAGAGACTACGTGCAGAGCAGCAAGGAGAGACCTGATAAGGAGAAGGAATGTATATGGAAAACAGGATACAGGGTGTAAAGACAACTGAAAAATGAGGCCCCTTATGTTCTGGAAACAGATGGATCCTGGCCCCTGGCTTGGACCGTGGCCAAGGAATCAATGGGCATGTGCAAAGCAGTGGGGTCGAAAAGTCAGCCTGAAGAAGACCATTCTTTACTTCATCCCTTTTACGACCCCCGAAGCCTGGGACGACCACCAGAGACAGCTGCGCAGGCGCAGAGGACCGACAAGCTGATTAGCATACAGAGCGGAGAGGGAGGGGAGCCAGGAAATGACCCATGGGGAAACTTAATGCATATGTAACACTCCAGGGGATAAAAGAACACGTGTGTAAGCAAGGGGTATGCAAGTATTTGGGAAATGTCCCACATGCGTCCGGCCGAATAAACATACCTACTTTAAAACTCACTCTGTCTCTGAGTTTTAGGGTCTGGCTCCGCGTGTCACATCTACCAACTCTAATTTCAGCAAATAATTCCAAGTGTTTTAGCTGAAACTCATTCCGAGCAAACTTTGTAGAAGTGATCACAGAATCACAGAATGTTCTGTGTTGGAAGGGATCCACCGAGTCCAATTCTGAAGAAAATGGCTTGCTGGCGGGGTCAGCACCAAAGACACCCACCCCAGCTTAAGGAAGAAGTGTCATTGACTGTAGGGCAAAGCAGCACAGAAGTACAAAAGGATAAGCTAAGCAATGCACCTGATTATTACTAGAAAAGATTGCCTGTAGGGATTCAGAAAGAGACATCACCAGTTACCCTAATACTTGACCATTGTCCCGACACACACGTCAGCTGGGGATGCCCTGTCACACCAAGGGATTGGAGAAGCACTCCCAGTAACTGGGAATTCCTATGTGGTTCGCCCACCCTCAGGCGAGGCCGCCAACTTTGCCGCGAGAGGGCCCAGATTTTATACTGTTGAATAAACAAGCTACCACAACTTCTAGTGCGGGAACATCTGGTTTCATCCTCCTCTTGTCCAGGGCTCAGGGAGGAGCTAAGGGAGTTTGCTTTGAGCCTACACCTTCAAACAAAGCCAGATAGAGATGTGATAAATGAATATGATTTGTGCCAATAATTGTAACTATATCGATATTTTAGAAAATATTTGTTAAAAAGTAATAGGGGAAAGTGATATGTAATTAGCATCACAAAACAGCTGTTTGCAGATGTTCATAAGATCCAGGATGGAGTATTGAGATATTTTCGCACAAAAGGCCTTGGGAAGGACAAAGCTGGGAAAAACTCCAAGAGTGGAATTGACATTGAGACGAATGAAAGTCCAGGCATCTTCTTCTTAGGCAAGATTGGCCTTGAAGACAATTAAGCTGTCCATATGGCCCTGGGCGCAAGGCTGGTGCCCCACAGGACAGGGGTGCCACCCACGGTGGGGCACAAGGGGAAGGCTGAGGAAGCAGAGCGCAGAGACTGTGTGGGGGAAATAACAACAATTTATTTATTTTTCTAAAAATAAGGAGTTGAAGAGCCTTGCTAGTTCTACTGCTGGGGTGGGGAGAGTTTGAGGCCTTTCTCTTTAGGGACCGCCGGGGCCACCCAGGCAAGCAGTGCCTGCCTTGGGTGGGACCAGAGGGTCTGAGGCTGGTGCTTTGGACAGATGGATCAGAGGGACCTGCCTCATCCTGGGGCTGGTCCTGCTCTGGGGACACCGGCACAACTGGGGGATGGCTTTGACCCCTGCTGGGGGTGGCCTCCGTTGTGGCAGCTTCCTCTTCTTCCTCTGTGGGCACTTGAGGGCTGCTGGGTAGAGTCCAAGAGCTGGGTCTGGGGCTGTTAGGGCTGGAGGAGTTGGGGTTGTTTGGGCTCGAGAAGCTGGGGGAACTGTGGCTGTTGGGTCTGGAGAGGCTGGGGGAGCTGGAGAAGATGGAACTGGAGCTGCTGGAGCAGCTGCTGGCTGCTGGGCTGTCATCCTCATCTGCGGCAGCGTGGGAGTGCAGCAGACTCTGGGCCCCTGAGCTGCAGTGTCTCACAATGATGTCGATGGTGCTCTGGACCAGTGGCACTGTGTGTTCCTCCAGGAAGCCCTGCAGACTCTGGATCATGTCCTCCTGGTCTGCCCCACGCACACAGAGAACATACAGGATGGCACTCTGTGCTCCTTGCCATCCACCACTGCTCCCTTTGGATGGCCTCCATCCTCTGGTTCAGCCAAGTCCGCACAGAGTCCAGAAGTTCCCGTCGTCGACAGAAAAGTCCTGCCCAGACCTTGGGCAGGACAACGCCGACAGCTCTGGCTGGTGTCTCCTGAGGAGAAGAGGGATGGGCCGGCACAGGGCCATGGGGGCTGATCTCGTCCTGGCCGCCGGGAGCTCGCTCTGATGAGCTCGTGGCTGCTGGCAGCTGCTCAGGGGCTGTGATGACAATCTCTAGAGAGTCACCGGCATCATCAGAAAACCTGACAGTCTCTATTGCTCCTCTGCACAGTGAGCATGATGGATTTGTCTGTGCCCACCGCAGGATGCAGCTCCGGCAGAACTGGTGGTCACAGGGCAGAGTAGAAGCCACGTCATCCCAGGTGTCCTGGCAGATGGCACAGTTGCCATCTGTCTCTGTGGCCATATTTGGCTGCTGCAGCACGTTGGGGAGGGCTGAGGATCAGGAGCTGCTCTCTGTTGCCGGTGTCACACCCTGCAGGAGAGGGGAGGAAGGAGAAGGACACCCTCCCACCTCCCTAAAGCCCTGCCTTTTTCTCCCTGTGCTTCCTGTCTTTCTCCTTATCTTCTGCTTGGAATTTTCAGAGGATTTATTCTTATTTTCTCTTGATCAGTGCTAAAATGCATGTTTCTCTTCCAAGTTTCAGTTTGTTTAGTGATCCTGTCGAGCCTTTTCTCAGAAGCCTTTTTAATGAAATTTAGAGTCAATTTCAGCAATTTTGGTGATTCCCTGTGTGATTTACACAAGTCTCCTGTTAATTAGGGCACCACTTAGGAAGGTACAAAGAGAAAAAGGATGTTTCTGTATGTCAGTTCAGTAGTGGAATATTCATGGATAGAGAGAGTGATTAGCTGAATTTTACACGTACTCCTAACCTGAAAGTGCAACAGCTAACTTGGGGAGCAATTAGAGCCAGATCTCTTCTTCTACCAGCCGGAATTCAAATGTAAAGGAAATACAGCAGGGTGAGAATGTTAGTGCTCAGCTCCTAAAGTGCCTTGTTAAGGTGTTGTTAGAGTAATGGAGATAAAAATCTGGGTTCCCATTCCTAATTGTCAGTTTCATTGACTCTGAAAACAGCAGAGATGTGCACATCACACTTATCAATCCATTTGGGGGTGTTTTAGGTTTGTAATGTAATAGCTTTTTAGATCTCTAGACAATGCTTCCAGGAGTCTAAATGACTGAATGACTTTCTCCTTTTCTCCTCAGTCTTTGCATTCCTGTGCACCAGAGATCTTCAGTGAATGAGTTCCACTCTACTCCAAGCTGAATCTCTCAGCTGTGTTTACAGTGGTTGTCTGTGGGTCTCTTCTGCACCGCGCAATTTTAAAATCTTCATTCCTTTCAATCTCTGTTTTCCCGCTCTCTGTGTTATCACACTTGTTCAGCAAGTTTTCTTTCCAAGAATACTAATCACAATATCCCAAAGGAATAAAAAATGGTTGGCCAGAATTGGGATTTCACCTCCAACACTGCCTGTTGTGACAGACAGGAGGAGATTGTTGGCTGGAAACATTTCATGTGTGGGGAGGAAGGGGCTGGACCAGCCTTGCCCTGCCCTGGAACCCCAATCCCCCCAGAGCCTCTATCCCAGCCCAGCAGTGTCTGCCAGTCCCTGGCACAGCACAGGCAATGCTCCACAGCCACCTCTGGAGCCCCCAGCCCAGCTCCTGAGTGACCAAATGACCCCAAGTCCCACCTGGGGGAAGGGCCCAGGAACACCAAGGGGTATTTAAGGCTGAGCACAAGGCAAGCACACATCTTGACCCCACCTCCTCTTGGAATTTCTATCTGAACACTGCTGGAATCCAGGAGTTGGTAGCTCTGTGTGTGCTTCTCTGTATATTTTTTGTCTTTCTCACTTTCTGTGTCTCTTTCTTCTATTTCAGTCCTCGTGCAAATGTTGATTAACTTAAAATTGAATGAGCTAATAGTCTGTGAAGTTGAATGGGCCAAGGTAATGCTTTGGGAAGTGTTTTTGTTGATTGAATGTCACGCTAATCCTTTTACCAAAGTTTCTCTGGTTTTCTAAAATTCCCAGTAAAGGCTGTTTTGTTGTTTTGAGCTCATGAGAATCTCTTGTTGGTATTTCTCCAGTGCATCCAACTCAGAGGACACAAACAATTGTAATTCCTCTTAAATGTCTCCTTGAGAGAGTTGTTTGGGGGATGGGAGTCAGGGCTTGTGTGTCCTGCTTGGCACAGCCCAGGCAGGGCTTTCACAGCCCCATTCCACACTCCATTTCCCAGCTGGAGCCGCTGGTGCCTCTGAGTTCTGCTGCCCCAGCCCCAGGGACGCTCTCCTTGTCTGCCCATTCCCCCACGGTCTCTGGGCAGGGATGGCCTCAGTGGGGGCTGCTGACATCCTCAGCACCTTGGAGCGCCCTGGAGCCACCTCCGGCCATGGACGGCGGCCAGCGGCCGGGAATGCCCCGGGGTGAGGAGGGAGGACACCAGCAGAGCATCCCCCCGGGGCAACGACGAAGACAGTGCCGGGATCAGGCGGAAGGAGCACGGACCCCCACCGGAGCATCCTCCAAAGGTAAGGTGTTTTCCAAAGTAAAATTGGCAAAAAATCTTATTAAATTCTGTGGCTGATCTTTGCTGTCCCCACGAGTCGCTCACCACCCACACGAATCATAAAGTTCCCCCTCAAATGTGGGACTGGGAGCACACAGACCCTTCCCCATAGTCTAGGGACCCCCAGAAGACCCCTCCCTATGGACTGGCCACCCCAGAAATGGGGCTAGGACCTCCAGAGAAACCTCCCCATTACCCTAAAACCCCCCAGAATGGTGCTGGTACCCCCAGAGACCCATCCCCATGGGACTGGAACCACCACAGACCCATCTCCATGAACCTACAACCCCCAGAAATGGGACAGGGACCCCCAGAGACCCCTCCCTATGGGCCTGGGATCCCCAGAATGGGGCTGGGACTCCCCCCATGTGAGCCACGCCCACTCCCCGCCTTGCCCCTCCGCCAGCGTCAATCCAACCAATCAGCGCCTGGAACAATCAGTGCAGGAACGCCTTCTGCATCATCCAATCAGATCGCACTCTTATTCTGGCCCCACCCCTTCATTGTGACATCACAAGCGGCCTTGACACTCAGCCCCTCACCACTATGACATCACTGCACTCCCATTGGCTGTCGGCGGGAGGGCGGGGCTTGCCCGGACTATAAAAGGCGTGTGCTGGCACACAGGGCTCAGTGCGGGCCCGGCGATGGGAGCGGCGGCGTTGGCGGCGTCAGAGCCCTGGGAGCGCCCCGGAGCCACCTCTGGCAACGGACGGCGGTGAGGAATGCCCTGGGGAGAGGGGGGAGGACCCCGCCAGAGCATCCCATGGGACAGTGAGCACCGAGAGCGGCGGGGCATCGCCCTGGAACGAGGACGATGGAACTGGGAGGACCAGGGCAACCAGCGGAGCATCCCTGGGGCTCAGGAAGGAGAATACCAACATAGCATCCCCCGGGGGCAACGGGCATTTAGGGATTTTAGGGATTGTAGAGAGTAGTTTAGTATGTCACATGGATGAGAAGTTTAGGTTTTACAATTTTTAGCATATTGTAGATTGTTATAAACGCCAATCACTTGGTTTTTAAAATTTTAAAAGTTTAATAATAATAAAATGGTTATAAAAATAGTAATACAATTAGAGTAATGAAAATTTAGAGTTAGGACAATTACAAGACAATAAAAAGCAAAGAATTACAGACGTCCGGATGCTCTCGGGCACTTACGCCCGATAAGCATGCCTTGTGAACAAAGGAATAATCTTTAAAAGCAGTAGCCTGTTGCATATTCATACATCTCATACATGATGCATAAATTCCTTGCAAATTAAGAACTTTTCTGGTTTTTGTCAACTTCTTCCCCTTAATCCTGGTGGTTCCATAAAGCCGGAGAGAAGGTGGAAGTATGTTTGTCTTTTCCGATAAGGAGGCAGTAATTCTTTATGGGCCCCCATCATTGTCATCTCTGTGTGAAGAGTTTCTTCATTATCTCATCTCTTGCTTGAGCTAGTAAAAAAAACCCCCACATATATAGCCTCTATTTTAACTACAAAACTACATTTACCATACTATTAAAATGTTAATACAGCACTTCTAATGAATATAACATAATACATATAGTATTCAATTTAATATTTGCGAAAAGCCAATCATAAAATATGCATTTTTCACAGATGGGTACAGGAGCTGTCACATCTTCAGCAGAGGAGGACACACCTTCAGCAGGAGCTGTCACAGCTTCACCAGGTGTTGGGGAATGGCTGCAGGAACAGGGTCATGGATCGATGGAACAATTGTTCCAGCAATCCTCTGTTTGAGACCCCAGACCTGAGCTCTGTGCCCGGGAGGAGCTCTGGCCTGGGAAACTGGCCTGGGAACAGCATTGTGTCTGGGTCTGGGAAACAGCACTGTGCCTAGCCTAGGAACAGTACACTGTGCATGTACAGATAGCAAAAAAGCAGCATATCCTTGAGATATGAGTTGTACAAGAACAGGATGTAAAACAAGATGTACCTAGCAAAGTAAAATATATCAAGCTAGCAGATGAAACACTTAGCTGCAGCTGAAACCGCACGTAGGAGAGCATGTAACAATGAACCTTTATGAATTAACCAATGAGAGCTTGTTGCTAACATTGCTTGTGAAAGACTGTATAAACTGACAGGATCTTTGAATAAATCAGAGCTTGCTTATCAATCATATTGATTGTGTGCTTGTCTTCCCTCACTGCCCACGGCAAATCTTGGCACCCAGAACAGGGACCCTTGCAACCCTCAGGGGTCCCGGTGCCTCTCTGACTAAGGCGGTGAGCCCGGAGCAGCGCTGAATATGCAGTGTTCAGAGGGCTGGAAGTCTACTCGATGCTGGCATAAGGAGTCCTCTCGAGCCTGGGTCAGTGCAAGACTTGCCATCTGGGGAGTCAGGACAAGACTCGCCATCCGGGGAAGAGCTGCCGGCTTGCAAGGTACAAAGGCTGCACTTAAGGGTCAGATTATGGAAAGCAAAGTAGCTCTTCAATTACTTACAGAAACGTGATTTAGCTGACATAGATTTAGATAAAGATCCGCCAGCTTTGTACACCTATGGTCGGGCTCAAGGCTTATTTAAAGCCTCAGGGGATCTCTCTGATGAGAAAGAGTGGCGTGGATTAGAGAACATTCTTTAGTTTAAGGTGATTGATGATGATAAGGCTGCCCGAGAGCTAATGAGGTCGTGGCGCTCAGTCATAAATTGTTTGCAGAAGTATCAAGCAGAAAAGAAAGTTGCTGCTGTTGCTACTGCCACTTTAGAAGGGGTTAAACCAGGAATGCATTCTTTAGAGGTTGATTACAATCCTAGTCCTCCAGTAAGAAATATTATTGAAATTAAGAGCAGATCGAGTGATAAGCAACCTACTGCTCCCCCTGCTTTTAATCCTGCCTTTAATGCTGCTCAGTCAGACACAGATCCCCTCCCCGGGAATGAACAATCAGTAATAAATAGTGAAAGACTTCCACAGGCTAAAAGAAAGCAGCTGCAGGATGAAACTGTTCAGAACAGCCACAAAAGAGTTTTAGTGACATCTGCTAGTAATCCTTTTAAGCAAGAACATCCTAAAATTTTACCAGGAATACACAGAATGAATTGGTTGAGTATCCAAAAAGAAGCAATAAGTAATAAAGATTATGACTTGTTCTACTATTACTGACATAGATTGCCAAGCTTTTCCTGTTGCTTATACACCAAATGCAGGAGGGGGAGAAACAACCAATTATCATCCTGTGGATTGGAAATTGCTTTCACAATTGAGAGCCGCAGTTAATGACTGTGGGCTACATGGGGAACCTGCAAAGCAAATGCTTAATTCCATATGGGGCTCAGGTTTACTTCTTCCAAAAGATATTAAAAGTATCATAAGAATAATTATGACACAGTCTCAGTTAAGACTGTGGCAAGCCCACTAGCATAAATTATGTAATCATTTTGCAAAGACTCCACGACAGCAGAATGAGCCCTTATTTGGGATAACTGTTGAACAATTAATAAGTGTTGGGCAATTCACTACAACTGAAATGCAGGCACAAGTAGGGGCTAAAGTATGAAAAGCTACCATACCATTAACTAGAGAAGCAATCTCCATGGTTAGGACAAAACCAGTATCTCCTTCTTCTATGTCTATTAAGCAAGGCAGAAATGAGCTTTTTATTCCTTTGTGGATTGGGTGACCGAAGCTATCAATTTAGCTGATGTACAGGACTTCATGAAGAGAACCCTATTACGACAGTGTGTTTTAGAAAATTGTAATACCTCTACTAGAAGTATTCTTAACACAATGAGCATTGATGCAACAGTGGAGGAAATGCTCTGTGTGCTCCCCGTGAACCTCAGCTCTGGGACCACTGTCTGCCCCAGGCTTCAGGGGCTGCAGTGGGAGCCCGGCTGGGCTCTGCCCTGGGGCCATCCTGCAGGGACAGCTGCAAACAGGGAGCATTCCCTTGCCACAAAGAGCCAAGCCAGGGCTGCAGGGCAGCTGCTCCAGCCCGGACTGCACTGCTGAGTGCTGTGCTCTGGGGCTCGGGCTCCCCGCACAGGGGACTGGACTGGTGTGCCACAGGAGACTGGGAAGCTGCAGCTTCAGCCTAACTGAGGTGGGTGCGTGGGCTGGGAAGAGTGGGGAGGCTCAAGGGGATTCACAGAGCTCATCCTGCTGCAAGGACAAGAAAAATGGGAGTGGGAACTCAGCAGTGAGGAGAGCTGAGGGCTGGAGAGCAGCTCTGAATGACACTAAAATCCCACTGCACCTCTGAGACATTGCTGCTCCTCAGCCAGTGACAGGATGAGTCCCTAAGCCTGGGGCTCAGCCTTCCTCGTGGTGAGGGGCACCAAGGAAGGCAACAGTGTGATGGAGACTGCCATGGGCTGGGAACTCACTGGGGGAAAAGAGGGAGCAGTTGGGAAGTAAAAGGCAGGTGGAGGAGAGAACTGTTCAGAGAAAGACTGAGCTACAGCTTGAGCAGGCTGCAAAATGTCATCTGGGATCATCCCAGATTGATTTCATTTCAGAAGCTATTGAAAAAGTTTATTTTGGGGTGGTGTCATGTTTTCCCTGGGAGGTGTACACTCTGCACACTTGAGCTGTGTTGCTGAAATGCTCAAGCAGGTCTGTGCTGCAGGTCACCCCATTTCTTCTTTGGCTGATTGTGGCCCAGTGCTGAGCTCCAGCAGAGCCCTGGCAGAGCCCAGAGCAGCCTCAGCACCCGCAGAGCCCGGCTGCAAGGAGAGAAACCAGAAAGCGCCCGTCAGCTGAAGGCTCCTGTCCCCTTGTCCCAGCCGCCCGCGGTGCCCAGGCCATGCTGGCCGTGCCCAGAGCTGTGCCCAGAGCTGTCCATCCCTGCTGCCTTTGGGAGCAGAGCAGGAGGGCAGGACATGTGCCCAGCCTGCAGCCGGCCACGGCACATCCAGCCCTCAGCAGCTGCCCAGAGCAGGATGCTCCTGTGCTCGCTGCCATCTCCCCAAAGCTCTGATCCCACCATGCCAAGCAGACGGGACCCACCTGATGCCATCCCCCGCTGGAAGAAAAGCTGGTCCCAAACGATGTCCTCAGCCTTCTCCAAGGGCACGGCCCATCCATGCCACAGCTGCTCCCAAGCACTTCCCCAACCAGACTGGACCCCACCTGGAACGCTTCCTCTAGAAAAACACACAACAACTTATTGAAAATAGATTACAGACAAAAAGGGGAATAAGAAAAAAGGTCAAAAATCATATTACTGTCAGGGACTTGAGGAAGGCCCAACCCCTGCATGCCAGGGAAAAACCCACCCACAGGTAAGGGAAGCCCAGGCTTTATCCCTTCCCCCCTGCACTGCCCCCCAAAATAATGGTGATCCCAAAGCAAACAGGGGCAGTGGAGCAGCCCAAGCCCTTCCTTGCCTGCAAAGCAAAGCAGCCCCTGCACAGGTTCTGGAGTCCCACTTCTGCTCCCACCATGGGGGTTTGTTTGTGTCGGGCTGGCTGCCCCAGCTCCAGCCCCAGCCCGGGGCACGGTGGGTGCTGGGGCTGTTGGCAGGGCCAGGAGCCCACTCCCATTTCATCACCACCCCAGCCCATCCCCCAGCCCTGCCAAAAGCAGCCTGGCAGCCGACTGAAGGATCAGCTGCATCTGCCCCAGCAAAGGGGGAACCTTTGGTTCCTGGCCAGGCTGTGCAATGCCCAAATCTGGGAGCATCCCCCTGCGTGTGGACTCACCTGCAAATTCCCTGTGGAGCCTGGCTTTGGAGAAGGTGCCAGAATCGAAGTCCATCATCCTCAGCTGCCGGTGGCCAGGTGGAGGAAGAGGTTGTCATCCTTGATGTCATCCTCGCTGTCCCCAGAAGCAGCAGCCCCACACGGTACAGCTCCTCCAGGGGCTCCTTCTCCTTCCCTGGGGGTGAGCCCAGGTTGTCAGGGTTCTGCCCAGGGCCCAGAGCTGTCAGGGAACCATGACAAGCAAAACCAGCTCAGATGGTGGCCACCAGTGCTGGGCAGAGCAGCTCAGCTCCAGCACAAGGGCTGCGTGTCCCCATCTGATGACCCCTGGGCAGTGACACAGGCAGGACAAAATGTCTGGGTTCCTTTGCTTCTCATTGCCAAGGCATGTGTGGAGCTGCAACTTACCAGGGCCTTGCATCAAAGTGTGCCTGTGGCTCTCTCCCTTCTTCTAGGGCCGATCAATATCCTGCAGCCAGGGATCACATAACAGCTCTTCTAACGAGGGCCTGTCCGAGTGCAGCATGGATAAACACCGCCTGATCAGGTCTTGGCACTCTGGGCAGAGAAACCAGAACCGGCCGGTCAGCTGGAGAAGGCTCCTGTTGGCTTTGCCCCACTATTCCCGTGTCCAGGCCATGCTGGATGTGCTCAGAGCTGGGCCTAAACTCCCCCATCAATTCCCTGTTTTGGAGGAGAGCAGGAGAGCAGGACATATGCCACCTCCTCAGCAGCTGCCAGAGCGGGATGCTCACGAGCTGCTGCTGTCTCCCAGCACTGGCATTGCCCCCGTGGCCAGAGATGAGGATCCACCTTGAGAGAGCCGTCCTGGCAGCGAGAGCTGATGGTCCCAGCTGATGTTCTGGCTCCTCCTGAAAGGGTGCTCCCCGCAGACCATCTGGTGCAGCAGGATGCCCAGGGACCAGATGGTAGCTGGCTTGCCGTAGTAAAATCGAAAGTGGGTCCATTCTGGGGGCCTGTATGACGGTGTTCCTGTGGAATACAGATGGGGTTCATCAGGGGGATGCTGCTGCTCCCAGAGCCTGGCCCCAGCATCCCTGGGCATGTGGGGGCTGCCCCAGTGGCACACGGGGTGACCGCCGCCCTCTCGCCAGCACCTGGGACTTGTGTACAGACTCGGGGTTGGAAAAGAAGCCACTGGGGTTGGAAGAGGGCAGCAGAAGTCCTGGCAAGGCCCGACCATGAGGAGGAAAAACCCACCCAGTGCTTGGGAAAACCATGCCTTCATCCTCCCTGCCTGCACTGCCCAAGAACATCATGAATCCAAAACAAACCAGGTGAGTGGAGCAGTCCAAGCCCTTTGTCACCTGCACACCAAACTGGCTGGGACACAGGTTCCGGCCTCCCTCTCTGCTACCCCCACCCACCCGTGTTTTTGTTGGGCTGACTGCCCCAGCCCCAGCCCCAGTCTTGGGCAGAGTGGTGGGCAAAGGCTGCCAGCAGGGCTGGAAGCTGGCTCCCCACCCAGCCCTGCTCAAATGCAACTCAGCTGAAATCTCAGTGCCATGAAGGGCAGCAAAAGGGAGAATCCCCGCTGCCACAGCCAGCTTGGGCTGGGAGATGTTGGGCCATGAGATGCCAGGACCGAGAGCACACCCCTGCGTGGGCTCACCTGCAAAGCGAGTGTAGGCTGTGTCTTGCAGGTAGGTGCCACAGCCAAAGTCAATCAATTTGGCCTGCCCGGTGGCCAGGTCAACCAGGATGTTCCCTGGTTTGATGTCCCTGTGCAGGACCCCACAGCTGGTGCAGTGCTGCACGGCCTCCAGCACCTGGCGGAACAGATCCCGCGCCACCTCCTCGGACAGGAACCCCCGTGCCCGAATGAAATGGTGCAGGTCCTGAGAGTGCTCTGGGCGTTCCAGCATGATCAAGATGTCGTTGGGGAGCTCAAGCCACTCCAGCAGCTGGACTACACCGGGGAAGCCAGTGGAGACCTTATCCAGCAGCACGATCTCCAGGGGTGCGCTGGTGCCGTCGGGCTGCGGGAGGAGCACGATGCTGTCAGTGGGGCTGATGCCGTGCCGGGGGTCATGAACTCCTCACCCAGCCCGGGATGCCCTTCGCCCTGCGCTGGCCCCACGCCCGCTCTCCCTCGTGGCGTCCTGGTGGCTCCCACCCTGCCGGGCCTCGGCTCATTCCCGCCTAGCACGGCCCGGCTTCTGCCGCTGGCCCCGCTCACTCACCAGCTCGCCCCAGTGCCGGACGCGGTTCCTTGGCACCCTTTTGATGGCCACCTGCAAGCCAAGAGCAGCAGCGGGCTGAGCTCACCACCCACCCTGCCCAGCCCCAGCTCCATCGCCATCCTCCTCCCCCTTCTCCTCCTCCCCCTCCCTCTACTCCTCCTCCTCCTGCGCCCGCCGCCGGCCCCGCCGCTCACCGGGGCGCCGTCCGAGAGCCGCGTGGCCGCGAAGACGCTGCCGAAGCCGCCGCTGCCCAGCAGCGAACCCAGCCGGTACCGCTCCTCCAGGCCCTGCTGCGCCTTCCCTGCGGGCGGGACGCGGCTGTCAGCGCTCGGCCCGGGGCCAGGAGTGGCCCCCGAGAGCCCCCCGACCGCCCCGGGCTGGCCCTCCCCAGGCGTTCGCTCCCGGCAACGGGACAGCGGCGGCTCGGGGGCGGCGGCCGCGCTGCCGAGCGGCGGAGCTCGGGCCGGGGAAGCCGCAGCGGAGGCGGCGGCAGCGGCCGTGCCGCGTGTGTCCTCCGCGGGGCCCGGGAGGAGCCGGGGCCGGGGCCAGGCTCGGGCCAGGCGGAGCCAGAGCGAGGCGATGCCGCCCCAGCCCCAGGCACCGATGCCCGCCCAGAAGCGCCACCGCCAGCACGGCCAGAGCCGGGCGGAGGCGAGACCCCGGCGGGACGGCCGGGGGCGGGGATGGGGCAGCCCCGCCCGGAGCCGGGGGCGGGCTGGGGGCATGGCCCGGCCGGGAATGGGGAGAGAGAGAGACTGGGAGAGGAGGGGACAGCGGGAAAGGGAGAGCGGGAGACGGTACGGGACAGCGAGGGAAGGAGAGGAGAATCAAGAGGGAGTCTCTGCTTTGGCTGCTGCTGCTGCTGCCGCTGCTGCCGCCGCTGCTGCTGCTGCTGCAACTGAAGCTCCGGGGCCGTTTGTCCCCGTGTCCGTTTTTCCGTTGCCCGCTCACCCCCACGCCCAACCCCCCGCTCCCTGGGGGCAGCCCCTGAGCCTGTCCAAACACGGGAACTTTGCCGTGTTCAGCCCAGACCCAGAGTCTGGACTCCTGCACGGGGGCAGAGGTATCTCCTTGGTCGCTGCCGTGCATTGTCCCCGCTGAGGATCAAACCCTGTCGGGGCACATTTCCTGGCTGAAGGATTCCCTGGTCCTGGCCCTGCACTTATGGCTCCAGCGTTGCTTTCCAGTGAATACTGGAAGGCAAACTGTTTAGGTCATGGTACTTTAGTGTCTAGAACTCGCTAAGTCACTGATCTTAGAGGTGAGATGCATTTGGAATTAATGGGATGGAGAAGTAGTGCAAGATGGAAAAAGGCAGCAGAGAAATAAATAGAGGAAAACATCTTGGACTGTTTCTTTCAATTTTCATTTCACTTCTGGAAAGCTGTTTCAGTTTTCCAGGAATCTTCTCCACAGTCCTGTTTGCTCTTCTCAAGAACCTTTCCTGGAGAACCAGGTTGAGCTCCTGTCACAAGATGTGCCACCACCTGCAGCTTCTCTTGGCTTTCCACAGTGGGTGTGCAGCAGGAGTCTTGCAGCAGAGCAGGACCAAGGTTTGGAGAACTTGACAGCTTGTCCTTTCTTTTCCTGGTGAGCTGGGGAGTTGTGCCATTGGTGAGGTTTTCATTGTGACTGTTCCAGCCTTGGGAAACAGGAGGTGGAACCAGGACTTGTTAGGGAATACAAGCCTGACTGAATGCAGAGAAGGAATCTCCAGAGCCCGCAGCCAGAAATGGAGAGTTGTGTGATAATCATTCCCACATCTCCATGGACACCTGGAAAGTGATCTAGAACATGAAAATGGGACAGAGGGAGTTTGTTTCTGTGTTCAGTTTGGGTGATTCTACATCTCCAGTGCTGGTATAAATCAAGAGCACAGTCAGTTCATGATAAGCACCAGAACAGGCTGGACCTCTGAGAGTAGGTGATGGAAAGAATTTGAAAAGGAGAAATGCAGGGAATGACTTGGTGGACTTTGTCTGGAAGAAGGGTATTTTTTTTTAATTATTTCTAGTCCATTGCTTCTGCTTTTGTCCTTCTTACAAGGCCATTTGCATCCCAGATTCCTCATGAAATGAGATCCCTGAGCTTCTGGAAGTGCCTGAAAGATGCCCAGTTCTTGCAGGGACACTCAGGCTGAAACAGGAAGCAATTTTGAAGCAATTGCATTAAACAAAAACCAGTTCTTAAGCAGAGATTGATGTCACTGCCCCCGACCAACCACCATGGGCAAATCTCTGGCTCAGCCTGGAGCAGTGACCTTGAGGGGGTGTCCCCACTGCAGGGAGGAATCTCCACAGCCCCCAAGAAGGGAAATGCCAGGAGACGCTGCCATTAAAATTTGGATGGGGCTTTTCTAGTCTGAAGTGCTGCCCTGTCAGTCAGATGTGCCCAGGCTGGGCCAGCTCAGCAGCTCTGCAGGAGCTCTCAGTGGTGTCACTTGGTTGTTCCTTTCTCTGGGGATTTTTCCAGCCCTGCCACAGCTTCAGCTCCCTCTGAGGATGTGGAACTTTGGGATGGAGGAGTCAGGCTGGTTTCAGCATTATTCACCCCAACAGCAGCGTGACCCCCCTCCTTCATTTCCCACTGGGGCTTTGCAAACAGGGCCTTGCAGGAGTGGTTTGAGCCCATTGCAGGCAGAGCCTCCTGCTCCAGCAGGAACTGCCTTTCCTGTGCCAGGAGCAGGGCAGGTCCTGCTGCAGGAAAAGCCCCAGGCCAGCCCCAGCACAGGGAAGGCCTCGGGCACAAGGGCAGAATGCCGTGCTGGGAGCTGTGCCAGGGAGAGCCTGAGGCACCAAAGGCGCCTTGGCAGCAGCAGCTGCTTGCAGGGCATGGCCAGAAGCCTCCCTTGGCAAGCCGGCCTGGTGGCCAGCACTGCAGAGCTGCTGCCTCAGGGCTCATTTCTGGCTGGGCTCTACCCCAGCCCACAGAGTGTGACCTCAGCCCTGACTCTGCCACGGCCCTTGTGCCTGAGCCCTGCAAAGCCCAAAGGTCACCTGTGCCCCCCTGGCTGTGCCAGCCCCTGGGGCAGGGGGAGGAAAGGCAGAGAAGGGGCTGGGTTTGGCTGTGGGATGTGGGGTCCAGCAGAGACCATGAGGAGTCAAGGCAGTGGATGGAGTGCACTGAGCAGCCCCTTCTGCCCATGCAGTCCTGGAATGGTTTGGATGGGAAGAGCTCTGCAGTGCTCATCTCATCCAAACCCCGCCATGAGCAGGGACATCTTTCACCGGATCAGGTTGTTCAGAGCCCTGTCCCAGCTGGACTTGAATGTTTCCAGGGACGGGGCACTGACCACCTCCCTGGGAACCTGTCCTGGTGTATCACCACCCTCATCATCAAACATTTCCTCCTTATCTGTTCTTATCTGAACCTCCCTTCCTTTAGTTTAAAACCACCCCCCTTTGTCCCGTTGTGACAGGCCCTACTAAAACCTTTGTCCACCCTTGTATTCCCAATGAGCCGGGTTTCCATGGCAACTGCCAGGACAGGTGACCCAGGTGTCACCCCCAGTGAGGGCTGCCATGGAAACAGTGCCCAGCACTGTCCCTTTCTGTCTGGCTGACCTGGCCTTTGGCCCTGGCCCTGGCGTTTGCTGCTGGTTCCGCGGCGCCTGACCGGCCAGCGCGGCACAGGGCAGGTGGCCATGGCACAAGCCCCCAGCAAGGGATCCCCTCTGGCTCTGGGCAGTGACAGCAGCCCTGAGCAAGGGGCCAGGGCAGGTTTCCATCGCGACCAACCATCACAACGGCTCCAGGAGCAGAGTGACTCTTGCCAAGGAACTTTGCCTTGCTGTCACTTAATATTAAATCTGGTTTTTGCTGATCCCTTGCTGGGGATTTTTTCAGCGCTCTCAAGCCCTCGTTGGTAACAAGGTGAAGGAGCCCTGGCCCAGGCTCTGGCCCTGGGGGACACGGGGATGCTGCCGGTGGGTTCCTGTCCCCCTGTCCCACCCCCAACAGCCCCGGCCCCCGTCCCCGTGTCAGGCTCTGGGGTCGATCTCGTGGAACATCCTCTGGGGGAGGCTGCGGCGCGGGGGGCGGGAGGACCTGGGGGGACAGGGGACCCCGCTGTGCACGAGCAGTGTTGGACTTCTCTGGGGGAACTGGGAGGGGGGGCTGGGGTGGAGTGACCTCCCCAGTGACCTCACACAGCCCCTGTGACGTCACACAGCCCCTGTGATGTCACACACACCCCTGTGATGTCACACAGCCCAGTCTGAGATGTAACAGGCCACCTGTGATTTCATACAGGTGTCCTGTGATGTCACAGCCTGCTCTTTGAGGTCCCAGTCTGCTCTGTGATGTCACAAAATCTGCCCTGTGATGTCACAGCCCAGCCTGTGATGCCACAGACACCCTGTGATGTCACAGCCAGCTCTATGATGTCACAGCCACCTTTGTGATGTTATGCAGCCTCGCTGTGATGTCACAGCCTGCTCTGTGATTTCTCAGTCAGCTCTGTGATGTCACAACCCACTCTGTATTGTCTCAGCCTTCTCTGTGCCATCACACAGCTGCTCTGTGATGTCACAGAGCCCTTTCCTATGATGGCAGTCTTCTCTGTGGCCTCACAGCCCGTTCTGTGATGTCACACAGCCAGCCTGTAATGTCACAGCCGACTTTGTGACATCACAACCTCCTCTGTGATGTCACAGCCTGCTCTGTGATGGCAGAACTCACTTAACTTGTCACACAGCACCTCTGTGGGCTCACAGACCCACCCTGTGATGTCACAACACCTTCAGTGATGGAACACAGCCACCCTATAATGTCACAGCACACTCTTTGACCTCACAGCTTGCTCTGCTCTCTGATGTCATACAGGCATGCTCTGATGTCACAGCCTGCTCTGTGATGTCACATAATAAACCAGGGATGTCACAGCCAACTATATGATGTCACAACCTGTTCTGTGATGTCACACAATCACACACTCACAGGATTGCTGGGTTGGGAGAGACCTTCGAGATCATCGAGTCCAACCCATGCCCTAACCCCACCTCAGCTAAACCATGGCACTGAGTGCCACATCCAGTCTTTTTTTAAACACATCCCAGGATGGTGACTCCACCACCTCCCTGGACAGACAGTTCCAGCACTTTATCACCCTTTCCATAAGATACTTTTTTCCTAATATCCAACCTAAATTTCCCTTGGTGCAGCTTAAGACACTGTCCTCTGGTCCTGTCAGTTGTTGTGAGGAGAGAGACTGACCCCCACCTGACTGCAACCACCTTTCAGGGAGTGTAGAGAGTGATAAGGTCACCTCTGAGTCTTCTCCAGGATAAACAACTCCAGCTCCCTCAGTCATTCCTCACAGGACTTGTGTTCCAGACCCCTTGTAATAGATAAGAGAAGTCTCTTTGTTCATCATTAAACAGGAACTCAGACAAAGGAAGAGGTTTTTTTGAATAACAGGAAACCCGAGGATACGCTGACTCCTTAAGTTGATGGTACAACTAGGGTCGGGAGGTGTGTAACCATCTATGGAAAGATTGTTACAGGGTCATAAACCCCCAGCGAGGAAGAGGAGGAGAGCCTTCATCCAGATGACCACCAGAGAGCAGGCGGCGACCCCCTAGCAACTGGAGGCGCACGCGCAGAGTACTCCCGGAAAAGCCACACTCGCGGACGAAGGGGGAGAATAAAGGACCGTGGGAAAAGGGAAGCGGTGTGAGCCTTGACGGAGCACTGACTCCCCGGCTGCACCCAGCGCTGTTTGCTTGTCATTGCTTGCTGTAATCAATAAAATTCTTTTTATCAATCCCTAAAGGATCAGACAAATTATTTACTTTAACTTATAACACCCGCTCCCTGCTCTTGCTGCTGCCCCATCTTCAAAGCCTCTCCCTCGGGCTCTTCCTCCCGTGCAGAGCAGCTCTCCTGGACAGGGACGGCAGATGGCACAGCTGGGAAGCAAAGGGAGCACGGAGTCAGTATGGGGACGTTTTCCTTGGCAGCAGCTGCACTTCCATCAGGGAAGGGAAGATCTCAGAGCCTCCCCAGGAGGGTTAGAAAGAAAAAGCAGCCGAGCGGGCCAGGCTGTGGTGAGCGCAGCCGCGGCGGGACTGTCCCGCAGCCCCGGCAGCCCGGCACAGCCGGCACAGCTCCCAGGCCCTGCCGGCACAGCTGCCTTGCCCAAGGACAGCCCCTGTGCCGGCCGGGGCAGCTGCGCTGAGCAGCCCCGGCACGGGCAGGGCCCGCTGCTGCCCCGCCGGGCAGTGCCCACGGCCACAGCCCACGCCACCCTCAGCCCCACCCTGCCTCCCCGGCCCTGGGGCCTCACCCGGGCTCTCTCCAGCGTGGCAGCAGCAGGTCCCCGTTCCCTGCTCTTGCTGCTGGCCTTCAGCTTCTCCCTGCTGGCTCCCGTCAGTCTCCGGCTGTCCTCAAGGTCTTCACTGCAGCTGTGGCAAAAGCGGAGGCTCTGGAACTGGTTCCAAGGCCTGGCAGAGCTGCAGTCCCGGAGCCCTCTGTGCTCCCTGCTGGCCCCCTCCATCCCCTCAGCCCCGCCATGCTCTCGGCAAAGCCCCAGCCCCCTTCAGTTTCTTCAGCCCCTCACAGTCCTCTCAGCCCCTCAGTCCCTTCTGACCCATCCTGTCCCCCTAGACCCGCCACCCCTCGGCCTGTGCCACTTCCCTGTCACCTCAGTGCCACCATCGCCCTCGGCTGCCCCACAGCCCTCAGCCCCAGCAGCACCTCAGGGTCACCGTCCCTTCAGCGTCACCGCCCCCTCAGCCCCCTCAGTCTCACCGTCCTTCAGCAGCTCCTCAGGGGACAGTGCCTGGGGCCACCGGCAGCTCCCACTGCTCCAGGGACACCCGGGGCTGGAACTGCTGCTCCGCCCGGCCCGGCCGCCAGCTCGGACCCAGCACAGGGAGAGGGGACACAGGGGGCACGGGGGAAAAGCAAGAGGTGAGGGAGGAAGCAGAGCAGGGGAAGAGGTTAAAAAGGGGCCTACACCTATACAGATATCAATCTATGTAACTAAACCCCAATATATTAATATAAATATGCCTCTCTACAAATATAACTATATATATGTAAATGTAACTATACACATGTATAAATGCAACTATGGACATCTACAACTATAACTGCACATCGAAAAATATAAATATATACACCTTAAACTAAAAATAAATTAACTAGACAAATCTCTGTCTATGTAGATAGATAAATGTAACTACATAAATCTATAAATACAACTACATATACCAATAAATGTAGCTATACACATCTAGAAATATAACTAGAGACAGAGGAATTCTACCTGCCCAATGGTCACAGGCTCTCCCTCTGTCTCTTCCTGGCACACAGGGCAGCCCTCCTGGACAAGTTGATCACACGGGATCTGGGAAGCAAAGGGAACACTGAGACAATACTGGCCCTTGTGCAAGCGCCCCTTGAGCACCAATTGTCCTTCTATCAGGGACATTAAAAGACGGCCTGGAAGGCAGACTCTCACTTGGCAATTTGAAGCCTGCTATATAAAGATCAGGGATCCTTCCAAGTTTTCAAAACGGAACTGTGTAAAGTATTTAAGTATTCTAACAAAGTCTCAGCACCCACAGTGCAAATGGCACCCACGAGAGCTTGAAACACAGACAGTCCCAGTGACAGAGAGACCACAGTCCTCACTGAAATGGCTGAAGGCTGCTGGGGGCTGAGGTATGAACCAGACTGGGACACCCAGCTTGGTGGCACAACTCCCACAAGGTCAGGTTTATTCCCTGCTCTCTTGCCACAGCAGAGGACTCAGTGCCCAAGCCTCTGGCGAAGCGTGGAGGGCAGAGCTCGGGCAGGTTGTGCATGTGCCTTTGAACTAAAGGCACCAGGAAGCACCAACCCTGCAGACAAGAACTCAACTCTTCTCGTCTCCCTTCCTGCCAGAGGCAGGCTCAGAGCAGCCGCCTCACACCTCTCTAAACCAACGGGGGCTCTGTCCTTACCAGGCTCCTCGGGCTCTGGGGAACTGTTCTCGCAGCTCTCGGTGCCAGATGAAGTCTCCTCTGCTGCAGCCCGGTTCACAGGCTCCCCTCCTGAAGACTCAGGGGCAACATTCATATTGCCCTTGAAAGAACAATAGAAAAAAAGAAAACTAAAGATCATTCAGTATTTTGCTGGAATCGCATCAAGGATACGGTTGCTCTCCTTCTCCATGTAACAGCGTTCAAAAGCTTTCAGCCCAGCCTCTTCCATTCCCCTCCAGTGGGTTACCTGAGCAGAGGGAGACCTTTCAGGCAGGGATCTCCTGATCTCCCGGATCATTTGCTCGACGGCAAAGCCAAGATCTCCTGGTGGCAATTGCTCTTCACCAGGTGCATTCCAGGCTGAGCCGGAGGCCGTCGATGCTGCACAACCTGCACTGCCAGGTGGAGCGCTGGGGGCTGAAGTGCCCAAGGTGGCTGCAAGAATCCAAACACATTGGTCACACTCCACAACGTGGCTCTGGGACACAGATCTCTGTTGCTGCCTTGGATCAACCATCACAGGAAGCAGGCAGGAAAACCAGGCAGAGAATCTTTTGCCTTTCTAGGTGCCCCTTCTAAATAAGCTTGAGAATTTTGGGCCGAGAATGATAGAGCCTTGTGGAAAAATACTTCAAACAGACACTTTTCAGGACCTTTTGGAAAAGCAAGGCTACAACTCTTTTACTACCTCGCAGGTCGTGGGCTGGGGGCTGCTGCTCCCTGTGGAGCTGCTGGAAGCCGCAGGGCTGGATCCTGAGCACCTCCCGGTCGATCGGAGGCAGCTGCCCCCCGTAGAGCTGCTGGAAGCGGCTGCGAGGCCCCTCCCGCCCGAGCGGCAGCAGCGGCTCCCCGTAGAAACCGAAGAAGCCGCAGGGCGGGATGCGCAGCAGCTCCCGCTCGGCGGGCGGCGGCCGCTCCCCATAGAGCTCCTGGAAGCGGCTCGGCCCCTCCCGCCGGGCCGGCACCGGCCGCTCCCTGTGCAGCAGGTGGAAGCCGCAGGGCGGGCGCCGGGCAAGCAGCGGCCGCTGCCCGGGGGGCGGCTGGAAGCGGCCAGGCCGGGGGCTGCGCAGCTCCCGCCCGTCCGGCAGCGTCCGCTCCCTGTGCAGCAGCAGGAAGCCGCTGGGCGGACGCCCGGGCGGCAGCGGCGGCCGCTCCCTGGAGAGCGGCTGGAAGCGGCTGCGCCCGTCCCGCCCGTGCGGCAGCGGCCGCGCCCCGGGGAGCTGCTGGGAGCCGCGGGGTGGGCGCCTGCGGCCCTCCCGCCCCGCCGCCGGCCGCTGCCTGTTGGCTGCGCTCCGGCGCCTGATGCGGAGCAGGAGGTCGGGGCGGTCGCGGCGAAAGCAGGGGTTGCTGTAGTGGAGCCAAGCCCCGGCATCGCCCGGCGCAGCTGAGCCAACCCGGCCCGGCACCCTGCGGAAGCCGTAGCGGTAGAGCTGGCGCACGAAGCTGCGGAACTGCGTGGCCCTGAAGGTGTGCGGGGCCGGGCCCCGGGCGTCGCCCGGGCTGAGCAGCTCCCGCTCGAAGAGGGAGCGGTGGATGAGCAGCCCCCGGGCCCGGCTGTCCCAGCGCACGGAGCGGACGCGGGGGCTGTTCGCCAGGCGCCACAGCTTGGCGGGGAAGGCGCTGGCTCTGAGCCCGGCGGGCAGCGGCAGCTCCGCCATGGCGCCGCTCGCCGGCTGTCGCCACAACGGCCCCGGCGCAACGGCCGCGTGGGGATACCATAGGGACAGAGCCAACGCGGGGATTTGGAGCCTGGGGGTGCTGGCACCAAAGTCCTGCTCTTGAGAGGGGTGCAGGGACACAGGGGCTGTCAGAGGACAATGAGAGACAGGGGACATGAGTCCACAATGGGCCAAGCAAGATCCTGCCCAGCGTGGCAGCAAAGACATTTCCTCCCCGTGGCCTTGGCACTCCAGGGCACCCCAAAAAGGGCCGAGGAGTCCTATGTGTAACCAGGAGGGATGACTGACATCACTGTGGGTCCCAGCATTCCCCAGTCCCTTGCTGGCCGTTCAGTGCACACTGGGGCCGCTGGGCATGTGTGGAACATGGGGATGGGGTGCACAAAATTAAAGGGGGACCCCAAAGTGGAAGGAGTGGAAGCCAAAATCGCTGGGTGGAGACCCCCAAAACGGAGGTGTGAAATCCCAAAATGGAGGGAGGAGCCCACAAAATTGGGGCAACGCCCCAAAAACCCACATGAAGCTGTTCTCTCCCTCCATTGTTTACCAGCAAGAGTTCCATCTACCAACTCTAATTTCAGCAAATAATTCCAAGTGTTTTAGCTGAAACTCATTCTGAGCAAACTTTGTAGAAGTGATCATAGACTCACAGAATGTTCTGTGTTGGAAGGGATCCACCGAGTCCAATTCTGAAGGGAATGGCTTGCTGGCAGGGTCAGCACCAAAGACACCCGCACCAGCTTAAGGAAGAAGTGTCATTGACTGTAGGGCAAAGCAGCACAGAAGTACAAAAGGATAAGCTAAGCAATGCACCTGATTATTACTAGAAAAGATTGCCTGTAGGGATTCAGAAAGATACATCACCAGTTACCCTCATACTTGACCATTGTCCCGACACACACGTCAGCTGGGGATGCCCTGTCACACCAAGGGATTGGAGAAGCACTCCCAGTAACTGGGAATTCCTATGTGGTTCGCCCACCCTCAGGCGAGGCCGCCAACTTTGCGCCAAGTGAGAGGGCCCAGATTTTATACTGTTGAATAAACAAGCTACCACAACTTCTAGTGCGGGAACATCTGGTTTCATCCTCCTCTTGGCCAGGGCTCAGGGAGGAGCTAAGGGAGTTTGCTTTGAGCCTACACCTTCAAACAAAGCCACATAGAGATGTGATAAATGAATATGATTTGTGCCAATAATTGTAACTATATCGATATTTTAGAAAATATTTGTTAAAAAGTAATAGGGGAAAGTGATATGTAATTAGCATCACAAAACAGCTGTTTGCAGATGTTCATAAGATCCAGGATGGAGTATTCAGATATTTTAGCACAAACGGCCTTGGGAAGGACAAAGCTGGGAAAAACTCCAAGAGTGGAATTGACATTGAGACGAATGAAAGTCCAGGCAACTTCTTCTTAGGTAAGAATGGCCTTGAAGACAATTAAGCTGCCCATATGGCCCTGGGCGCAAGGCTGGTGCCCCACAGGACATGGGTGCCACCCACGGTGGGGCACAAGGGGAAGGCTGAGGAAGCAGAGCCCAGAGACTCTGTGGGAGAAATAACAACAATTTATTTTTCTAAAAAGAAGGAGTTGAAGAGCCTTGCTAGTTCTACTGGCAGGGGGGCCTCTTGCAGGGGTGGGGAGAGTTCGAAGCCTTTCTTTTTAGGGACCTCCGGGGCCACCCAGGCAAGCAGTGCCTGCCTTGGGCAGGACCAGAGGGTCTGAGGCTGGTGCTCTGGACAGATGGATCAGAGGGACCTGCCTCATCCTGGGGCTGGTCCTGCTCTGGGGACACCGGCACAACTGGGGGATGGCTTTGACCCCTGCTGGGGGGGGGTCTCCGTTGTGGCAGCTTCCTCTTCTTCCTCTGTGGGGACTTGAGGGCTGCTGGGTAGAGTCCAAGAGCTGGGTCTGGGGCTTTTAGGGCTGGAGGAGTTGGGGTTGTTTGGGCAGGAGAAGCTGGGGGAACTGTGGCTGTTGGGTCTGGAGAGGCTGGGGGAGCTGGAGAAGATGGAACTGGAGCTGCTGGAGCAGCTGCTGGCTGCTGGGCTGTCATCCTCATCTGCAGCAGCGTGGGAGTGCAGCAGACTCTGGGCCCCTGAGCTGCAGTGTCTCACAGTGATGTCGATGGTGCCCTGGACCAGTGGCACTGTGTGTTCCTCCAGGAAGCCCTGCAGACTCTGGATCATGTCCTCCTGGTCTGGCCCACACACACAGAGAACATACAGGATGGCACTCTGTGCTCCTTGCCATCCACCACTGCTCCCTTTGGATGGCCTCCATCCTCTGGTTCAGCCAAGTCCGCACAGGGTCCAGAAGTTCCCGTCGTCGACGGAAAAGTCCTGCCCAGACCTTGGGCAGGACACCGCTGACAGCTCTGGCTGGTGTCTCCTGAGGAGAAGAGGGATGGGCTGGCACAGGGCCATGGGGGCTGATCTCGTCCTGGCCGCCAGGAGCTCGCTCTGATGAGCTCGTGGCTGCTGGCAGCTGCTCAGGGACTGTGATGACAATCTCTAGAGAGTCACCGGCATCATCAGAAAACCTGACAGTCTCTATTGCTCCTCTGCACAGTGGGCATGATGGATTTGTCTGTGCCCACCGCAGGATGCAGCCCCAGCAGAACTGGTGGCCACAGGGCAGAGTAGAAGCCACGTCATCCCAGGTGTCCTGGCAGATGGCACAGTTGCCATCTGTCTCTGTGGCCATATTTGGCTGCTGCAGCACGTTGGGGAGGGCTGAGGATCAGGAGCTGCTCTCTGTTGCCGGTGTCACAGCCTGCAGGAGAGGGGAGGAAGGAGAAGGGACACCCTCCCACCTCCCTCAAGCCCTGTCACCTGCCCACGTCTGACCAGGGGACGTTTCCTGTCAGTGCTGCAGGTACGCTCTGCCCCAGCCAGGCAGGGCTGGGGAAACCCTGCTGGTTGCTCTGGGACTGGCACTGGGACCTGCCATGAACAGGCACCACTCAGCACCAGAGAAACCTGGCTTGACCCTCCACACCTCGCAGTCAGGCTCGGTAGGAGTTCAGGCCAGAGCCAGACTGGCACCGGCTCTGCCCACATCTGTATTTAAGCAGCGAGGGGGGACATGTCACAATCCTGCGCTCGCTGATGTCACCCTCCATCAGGAGGCCATGTCCACGCCAGTGCATGTTGATAGGAGAAAGAGGAAAACTTCTGCACTTCCATATTGCTCTGCCTTGGCCACCTGTGTCATGTGTCCATGGCCGTGTCTCATCCCTGCTCCTGACACCTTGCCAAGGTTTTCTGTGAGGAGCGGAGTGGTGGGAGCTGCCAGCATGAACGGCCTGTGGCTGGATGATGTCTCCTTCTGTCACTGCCTTTCCGTGGCAGTGCTGGGATTTGGAGAACCTGGGTGCTGGTGGCCAGCCCGGGGTGAGAGTGTCCCCCACCCCGTGGGACAGGGTTGTGTCCCTGCTTCAGGGAGAAGCAGGAAGGAATGTTTTGCTCCAGCCCCATCCACTCCCGCCGGCACTTGCCCACAGTGCCGGGTCCCTCTCCACTTCCCAAGTTTCTGTGTTTCTGGAGTTCAGTGCCTTTGTGCTCCTTTCCAGAGCCTCAGGATGGACCTGGAGTTGCTGTCCCAGCAGAGTGGGGTACAAGGGCCAGAGGAACCCTGTCGTGACTCTGGAGAGCCCAGGACCCATCACCGCGTGGGCCATGCTGTGCCATCATCCCTTCCTGCCTCTGGCTATTGTCATCCCTGAGAGTCATCAGCCCAAGCAGTTCTTTCTTCACTTGGAACTAACTGCTCCTGGTTTGAGGCTTGGCTGGTGTGAGGCAAGGATGCTGTGTGCAACCACCATGTGGCTCTGCCTCAGGGTGCAGAGATGTCTCTTCAAACCTGTGCAAATGGAGGATGTCCATTGCCATACTTTGGTGCCTAAAAATACACATGGAAAAAGACGGAAGTTTGTTCATCAGGACTTCTTTGTGTTGTTATGGGGAGGGTGTTTCTCCTTGCTTGAGAAAGTGCCTCTTAAAATATGCAGTTATATTCAATTTCATTTGGAATTGGACTTTTAACGGTCTAAATGTGCAGGCAGCAGCTGGAATTTCAGAGTACCAAAATATTCCCTTTTTCCTGGGGTAACTAATGCACCCCAGGAGGTGCATTTCATGCTTTAAGAGGAGTCTTGGCCAAGGTGCTGGTTTGATCTTGAGTTCCTTGCACATCTGTGGCCCAGAATATCCCCCCATTAACTTGCTACCATGATCCCATTTCATTTCTTTGTCTTTCCTGTCCCATGGGCCCTGAAATGATGAAATGACAGAAAGGGTGGGGATGGAAGGGACCTTTAGAGATCATCTAGTCCAAGCCCCCCGCTATTCTCGGGACCACTCTTCACTAAACCTTGCTCCTCAGACCCTCATCCAACCTGACCCTGAACACTCCCAATGAGGGCACATCCACAACAGCCATGGGCATCCTGTTCCTGGCTTTCCCTCGAGTAGAGGGGCAGAACTCCCTCCCTTGACCTGGTGGACATCCCTCTTTAGACACAGCCACAGAGGGCTTTCAGGGCTGCAAGAACACAGCTCATAGCCAATGTTTCCTTCTCAAGGATCTCCCAGTCCTTCCCCACAGGGCTGCTCTCAATCCATGCATCACCCCTGCTGTTCTGCTAAGTTCTGGAATATGCCTTTCTAAAGAGGAGGCATTTCACACACTGGGAAAAAAGTTGTAGGTCTAAGGAAAGGAGGCTGAGCCAAGGGGTGGCATTGAAATACAGGTGGGGTAGACATTCCTCTTTGATGAGAGGAATGGTTTGCAGGTTTGGGGTGCAAAATGTAACATTTGGGGAAGGAGAAAAAGGCACAGAAATTCAGGCTTTCAGCAGCTGAGAGGTGGCAGTATTAGAACACACAGCAGCTGGTGAAAGCCATCTCTCTCCTTCAGGTTCTCGCTGGGTGGGAAGGTGCTGGGAGTTGTGGTGGCTGCACTCACCCTTTGCTGGGAGGATGATCTGTACCAGGGGAGAGCAGAAAGCTGCCATGGTGAGCAGAACATGCGCAGAGCATTACAGTTCAGAGAATGATACTGACCCTGAAGTGCAAAAAGCTTGAAAGCATCTCATTCTGTGCAGCACTGTTGTACAAATTTTCTCTTCTAGAACATGCCCCTTTTCGTATTCTGCAGATGAATTATCTGTTTTTATTGAATACATGGGGGTTTTTTCTTAAGGTTTTTGGGAGAACTCTCAAGTTTATTTTTATTTGCAATTTGCATCCAGCATTTATACAGGTTTTTAAGTTGTTCTTTTGTAAATACTTGGGGAACAAATATCCAACCATTTTTTATTCCTTTGGGATATTGTGATTAGTATTCTTGGAAAGAAAACTTGCTGAACAACTGTGATAACACAGAGAGCAGGAAAACAGAGATATAAAGGAATGAAGATTGTAAAATTGCGCTGTGCGGAAGAGACCCACAGACAACCACTGTAAACACAGCTGAGAGATTCAGCCTGGAGTAGAGTGGAACTCATTCACTGAAGATCTCTGGTGCACAGGAATGCAAAGACTGAGGAGAAAAGGAGAAAGTCATCCAGTCATTTAGACTCCTGGAAGCATTGTCTAGAGATCTAAAAAGCTATTACATTACAAACCTAAAACATCCCCAAATGGATTGATAAGTGTGATGTGCACATCTCTGCTGTTTTCAGAGTCAATGAAAGTGACAATTAGGAATGGGAACCCAGATGTTTATCTCCATTACTCTAACAACACCTTAACAAGGCACTTTAGGAGCTGAGCACTAACATTCTCACCCTGCTGTATTTCCTTTACATTTGAATACAGGCTGGTAGAAGAAGAGATCTGGCTCTAATTGCTCCCCAAGTCAGCTGTTGCACTTTCAGGTTAGGAGTATGTGTAAAATTCAGCTAATCACTCTCTCTATCCATGAATATTCCACTACTGAACTGACATACAGAAACATCCTTTTTCTCTTTGTACCTTCCTAAGTGGTGCCCTAATTAACAGGAGATTTGTGTAACTCACACAGGGAATCACCAAAATTGCTGAAATTGACTCTCAATTTCATTAAAAAGGCTTCTGAGTAAAGGCTTGGCAGGATCACTAAACAAACTGAAACTTGGAAGAGAAACATGCATTTTAGCACTGATCAAGAGAAAATAAGAATAAATCCTATCAAAACTGCAAGTAGGAGATAAGGAGAAAGACAGGAAGCACAGGGAGAAAAAGGCCCTGTCAGATGACCTGTGGAAGGTAACTTTGTGCCCCAGCACTGTTGAGGACGTTCCCTGCCATTGGTGCAAGCAGCTGGAGACATAAATACTGATGGATTTGGGGGTCACAATCTTGGTAGTGCAGTGTCACCGTAGAGCAGGACGGGAACGAAAATTACTCCAAATCAAAGGCAAAGAGAATGAACTCTGATTTATTTCAGAGTTCATATTTCAGAGTGCATATTTCAAATGCACCACTCTATTTTATAGAGAACATCGTGTGGACTAATTTCATTGGTCCTAGAGTAAAAACATCTCACACCACTGGTGTGCAGTGAATGACGCACGGTGGCAGAACCTATCTATAAACAATGTGAACAACAAGAGAGATTAGAGAATTATTTACATTCTCTCCCAACTGTCTCCCAGGCTCTCGCCTGGTTAGAAAACCTTCTCTTTTTCTCTCTGACTGAACTGAGAATATCCACAGAGGACATGGTTTGGGACCAGCTTTTCTTCCAGCGGGGGATGGCGTCAGGTGGGTCCCGTCTGCTTGGCATGGTGGGATCAGAGCTTTGGGGAGATGGCAGCGAGCACAGGAGCATCCTGCTCTGGGCAGCTGCTGAGGGCTGGATGTGCCGTGGCCGGCTGCAGGCTGGGCGCATGTCCTGCCCTCCTGCTCTGCTCCCAAAGGCAGCAGGGATGGGCAGCTCTGGGCACAGCTCTGGGCACGGCCAGCATGGCCTGGGCACCGCGGGCGGCTGGGACAAGGGGACAGGAGCCTTCAGCTGACGGGTGCTTTCTGGTTTCTCTCCTTGCAGCCGGGCTCTGCGGGTGCTGAGGCTGCTCTGGGCTCTGCCAGGGCTCTGCTGGAGCTCAGCACCGGGCCGCAATCAGCCAAAGAAGAAATGGGGTGACCTGCAGCACAGACCTGCTGGAGCATTTCAGCAACACAGCTCAAGTGTGCAGTGTACACCTCCCAGGGAAAACATGACACCACCCCAAAATAAACTTGTTCAATAGCTTCTGAAATGAAATCAATCTGGGATGACCCCAAATGGCATTTTGCAGCTTGCTCAAGCTGTAGCTCAGCCCTTCTCTGAACAGTTCTGTCCCCCACCTGCCTTGTACTTCCCAACTGCTCCCTCTTTTCCCCCAGTGAGTTCCCAGCCCATGGCAGTCTCCATCACACTGTTGCCTTCCTTGGTGCCCCTCACCACGAGGAAGGCTGAGCCCCAGGCTTAGGGACTCATCCTGTCACTGGCTGAGGAGCAGCAATGTCTCAGAGGTCCAGTGGGATTTTAGTGTCATTCAGAGCTGCTCTCCAGCCCTCAGCTCTCCTCACTGCTGAGTTCCCACTCCCTTTTCCTCGTCCTTGCAGCAGGATGAGCTCTGTGAGTCCCCTTGAGCCTCCCCACTCTTCCCAGCCCACGCACCCACCTCAGTTAGGCTGAAGCTGCAGCTTCTCTGTCTCCTCTGGCACACCAGTCCAGTCCCCTGTGCGGGGAGCCCCAGCCCCAGAGCACAGCACTCAGCAGTGCACTCCAGGCTGGAGCAGCTCCCTCCCAGCCCCAGCCCAGGGACCCCTCCAGCCCCGGGGCTTGGGGCACTGTCAGCACCCGCTGCTGCAGCCACCGCTTCTGCTGGCCCTGACAGCAACACCCCAACTGGGGCTGATCCCGAGGGAGCAGCAGCAGGGCCTGGATCTGATCCCTGACTCTGGGGCAGGCCTGGACAAATGACCCCCCAGCAGCAGCAGCACGTGGAGCTGACTTTCCGCACAGCCCCTGCCACTCTTCCCTCCCGTGTGCAGCGGTGTCACAGCAGCCTGAGGCACCTGGGAGCCCCCAGGGCCAGCAGGGACTTGAGATGGCAGCCCTGGGCTCCTGGAGGTTGTGCAAGGAACAGAGCTGGGGACTCCCTGTCCATGGGGAGCTTCCAGATGGAAAAGGCTGCTATGCCCAGGCAGCTCCAAGGGCACAGAAAGGAGGGTCTCGACCCCTGGATCCGTGCCAGCCCCACAGTCCTGGGCAGCAGCCACCGAGCCCTGGGGGAGCAGAGGGCACAGCAAGAGGGACAAAAGCAGGCAAGGTCAGAGACTGGAGAGAGCCAGACCCGGCAGCAGGAGCAGCTGCTCCATTGCACTCTTGGAGAAAGCTCTTGGCTGGTTCAAAGCGCTGAAAGGCGTGCAGGGCAGAGAGGAGGCCACACCAAACACTGCTCCTGTTTCCACAGCCTCCCCTCTCCGTGTCCCAGAAGGAATTGGATGGACTGTGTTCTTCTCCCCGAGTCGTCCGGTTCAGCACGAGCAGCTGAGCACCAGGAGCTGAAGGAGCTGAAGCCTCAGGCCACAAGAGCTGGGCCTGAGGAGACTTTGTGAGCAAATGAATGCTGCTAACATGGACCTGGCTGAATGCAGCAGATGGAATCATGGAATCACAGAATCCTTTCTGTTGGAAAAGACCTCTGAGCTCATCCAGTCCAGCCGGTCACCCAGCAGTGTCGCGCCTAGCACTAAACCACGTCCCTGAAGTGCCAAGGCCTGGACAACAGCCCTGAGTGAGGCCCTGAGCCAAAGGTGGCCTCTGGATGAACCTTCCAACCAAAGGTTATCTTTGTCTCTGCTCACTAATGAAATATGCATGGTCATTAGCGCTGTGATAGATGTATCCACTCATTAGTGAAACATGGATTGACCTTTCTGTGTTTAGAAGCCAGACAAGGCCATGAAATCTGACATCTGGCCTTGTCTGGGGCTGAATGGTCAAAGTCACCTCCCTTGGTTCCTCTTGGGCCCTGGCCAGGCTTTGGGAGGAACCCAGGAGGAGGATGAAACCAGATGTTCCCGCACCAGCAGCGCTGTCAGTTTGTTCATTCAGCACTGTCAGAGCTGGGCCCTCTCCCAGCGAGGCTGGAGCCTCACCTGTGGCTGGAGGCACCTGCAGGAATTCCCAGTGTCCAGGAGTGGCTCTGCAGCCCTTGGCTGTGACAGCTTCCCCAGCTGCTGTGTGGATCTGGGGCATGGTAAAGCCTGAGGGTAACTGCTGCTGGATCTTTCTTAATCACTGCTGCAATCTCTGGTGCTGATGGCTGGGTGCATTGCTGAGCTGCTCCTTTTGTGATTCTTTGCTGCTTTGAGCTACAGTCAATGACATTGAGTCCTTCAGTTGGTGTCTGTGTCTTTGGTGCTGACCCTGCCCACTGGTGAGACAAAACTGGCACAGCCTGGCCAGATCACAACAAAATGTCACTTTTTAAATGTAAATGTGAGGAATCAGTCCCATCAGAAATTCCCAGATGGGAAGCCCTTCCCTGGAGTTCCCTGGCTCTGGAGTGGGCTGAGGTCAGAGCACCCTGTGAGCAGTGGGGCACTCTGTTAAAAGAGGCTGAACCCCTGGATGTCTTCAAATGCATCCAAAAATTGCATGTGGAAGAAGGAAAAGAATTGTGGGTTTGGGAATATGTGGGTGAAGTTTGTAAATGGCACATTGGAAACAGCACCAACAGAAGGAAGAATTGCTTTTGGAATGCTCCCACATGGAGGGACAGAGGAAGGTTAAAACTTGAGCTCAGGTTCATTTGTGCAAGTGAAATATAATATTATTATTATTATTATCATCATTAATAACAGTTATATAAAAATAGAACATGATTATACATTTTTTTTCAGATAGAATTAAAAATTGATAATGTGAAATAAGGCTGACAATGCTAATATGTCACCTTTGGCTGCTCACTGTGACACTGAATACCCTACAGAAAAGGACTGGCCAAGACCCAAATGTCACAATAGAACTTTGTGAATTGTGTATAATGAATAAAGGAGGAAGGGATGTTGTGGAAACCCAGGACACCGGGAGGATTTCTCTGTCTGCTCTGGGGTGTCCTGACCCCCAGGGGAGCACTGACTTTGACCCTCATTCATGGAGAAAACTTCCAAAGCCTCAAGGTAAACTAGAAACCACAAAAGTGTGAAATAGATTGTAGAGAGGAGTTTAGTATGTCACATGGGTAAGAAATTTAAGCTTTAAGATTTTTATTACATTATAGATGAATTCAAGATTGTTATAAATGAATGCTCCAATTTATTAATTAAAGAAAATTTATTAAATTGTCCAAATATAAATTTAGAGAATAACAACGAAAAGCCACTATCAAAAAAGGTCAGTGCCGAGCCCGGGATCATCGCTGGGTGAGACACAGGTTTGACCACTACAGCATAGGGTCCCCTATGTTCACCCCGACTGTTCTGTCCAAGTGATTTATATATGGTTTTTCTTGCCTGAGGCAAAGTCGCTTTCTTCTTTTCTGGGCTGCACCTATTCATGTGGAGTTCCTTCACTGTGGCAAGTTGAACAGAACCCGTCCGATCGATCGTGCTCCTGGAGTTCGGTATTCAGATGTATCTCCCTGATGGTTCTGGTTATCTCACTCTCAACTACTTACAGCGTGTTTCTCGTTGGGCGTTCCAAACATGTACATGTCACTTAGGGCGTGTAAGTGGTGCCATTGTGTTCAGCTGGATAAGATATACAGAAGTTTATTACATACAACAACTTGCAGAGTAAAATCTCGGACACTTTGTTATATATGGGATTTGACGCAGAAAAAGGGAATTAGAGAAAGGGAATTAGCTCATAAAATGAGAAAAAGATGAGAATGGAGATGCGTGAGGGAAAGAGAATGAAGAGAGAAACAAAAAGATTAGCATATAGAATAGCATGGTAGGTTAGTGAACAAATTTTGGAATAGCAACAGCAAACCGTTTTACCAGCTCAAATGTGCAGCTACCAATAAAACAAAAGCAACCAGCAAAGCAGTTCAGTAATGTTTTACTTTCTAAATGTCCAGAGGGATTCAGCAAATCGGTACAAACATTCTGAAATACCTTGGCTAATGCTGGAGAATAGGAGGGGAACAGAAGCCCCGTGTTTTAAAAATTCTGCACTGGGGCATTGAGCAGTCACTGTGGTGGTGAGATGGTTTCTCCTTGAAGCTGATGAGGGACAAAGCAAACCTCCAGCCAGCCACCCTGCTGAGAGCTTGGCAGTAAAGAGCCTGCAGCCAAGTAGGTGCTTTTCATCAGAAGAATCCAAAATAGTGTGCCAATATCCAAACCTGACCACTGATTGGTTTGACCCAACTTCCTGAAAAAATTCATTTCCATGTCAAACCACGACAAATATGTAAAATGTAACATAAGATACCTGAAAAATGATGAATGCCAAAGGATCTGAGTATTAGATCTTTCCTCAAAGAGAATCCTTTTTGCTAACATCTACATGCCAGGAGCTGCAGTGTAGCACCAGGGAGACAAAGGAACCCACCAGTGCTGAAAAGCACCCATCTCTGAGCCGGCCACATCCATTCGTTTGCAAATTAGGCCCTTTTCTCCCTGCTGCCAGCTGCGGTTTTGAAATACTGTGAAGCAACCTTCCCGTCCTTGGTGGGGTGCTTAAAAAAACTTACAGAATATTTCTTACCAATATAACGTATTTCATACATCTATTTCTCACAAGCACGAATTATCTAAAATACACATAACAATTCCATGACTCCATCTGCTGCATTCAGCCAGGTCCATGTTAGCAGCATTCATTTGCTCAGAAAGTCTCCTCAGGCCCAGCTCTTGAGGCCTGAGGCTTCAGCTCCTTCAGCTCCTGGTGCTCAGCTGCTCGTGCTGAACTGGATGACTCGGAGAGAAGAACACAGTCCATCCAATTCTTTCTGGGACACGGAGAGGGGAGGCTGTGGAAACAGGAGCAGTGTTTGGGGTGGCCTCCTCTCTGCCCCGCACGCCTTTCAGCGCTTTGAACCAGCCAAGAGCTTTCTCCAAGAGTGCAATGGAGCAGCTGCTCCTGCTGCCGGGTCTGGCTCTCTCCAGTCTCTGACCTTGCCTGCTTTTGTCCCTCTTGCTGTGCCCTCTGCTCCCCCAGGGCTCGGTGGCTGCTGCCCAGGACTGTGGGACTGGCACAGATCCAGGGGTCGAGACCCTCCTTTCTGTGCCCTTGGAGCTGCCTGGGCACAGCAGCCTTTTCCACCTGGAAGCTCCCCATGGACAGGGAGTCCCCAGCTCTGTTCCTTGCACAACCTCCAGGAGCCCAGGGCTGCCATCTCAAGTCCCTGCTGGCCCTGGGGGCTCCCAGGTGGGCACAAGTGGGGCAGCAGAGCCAGCAGGGAGCCTGCGAGTCTCTTCCAGCCCTGTCTGCTCAGAGTTTGGGCCTTGGAGCCTCAGGTGGCCAAAGGCAGCTGCTGCTGGTCCCTCTGTGTGCCCGTGGCCAGCAGTGCTGCTCCATCCGTCTGTGCCCAGCCACGGGGAAAAGCCTCAGCCCTGCAGGGCCAGGAGCTGCCGGGCTCTGCCTGAGCAGCTCAGCCAGAGGGAAGGGAGCTGCTCCCCACGGGAACCAGGAGCCAAGGGCTGGAGCACCTCGTTCTGGGGCAGAGCCCAAATTCTGTGAGGGAGTAACAGAGTTATTCACGTGCACTGGTGTGTCAGCTCTGCAGGTGCTGTGCCTGCAAACACATGGCTCGAGATGTGCAAAAGAATTCTGCAACTCTTGGCTGGAGCAGGATGTCAGCAGTGCTGAACTCCAGCTTAGTCCAAAGCAAACACTTGACACCTCTTCTCATATCTGCTAGATTTTTTACCTCAGGGTATCCAGAGAAAAGTAAATGGAGGAGTAAATATTTTCATTGTTTATCAGAAATGTATCTCATTTTGCTGAACATTTCTTTTTCAGGATGTGTTGTCTTCTTAAAAAAAGAAAGGAAAAGAAAAATGAGAAAAATATGAAAAACAAGAAACAAATATGTAGTGAAAATATTCTGTAACTTTGGATTAAGAGGTAACTGATCTTTTTAAAAGGAGAACTCATTTACTTTGTGCATGTTCTGATGGCCTGGATCCATCTTACGGACTGACATCAGCATCATTTTTAAAGACTTTGGGTTTTGTTCCCTATATTAAGATTTTTTTTTAATTGGAATTGAAGCAATAGGAGGATGAGAGATGGATTGTGCACGACTGTGTCTTGAGTGCAAAAATATTGCAGTTTGAAACTTGGACCTAAAGTATTGAAAATGAAACTTACCAATCCCAGTGCATTGTGTGACAGCAGCTTTTCCTATAGGATGTGCAGCATCACAAAGACTTCATCAGTGGGGTTGGGAGTGCTTGGAGCTTTGTCCTGTGCCACTCTGGGATGTCATGAACCAGGACTTCACCTGCCACCAGCCCAGGTCACCCTCTGCATCCGCAGCTCCTTGGGCCTTGTGTCCCCAGAGCAGACACAAAGTGTTTCTGCTGCTCCCCCTTTGCACAAACACACAGAGAGCTGGGATTTTTCCAAGGCTCGTGTCTCCATTGGTCCATATTCCCAAAGAACCAGCAGCACATCCTGATGAATACGGCGAGTTACGTGGATGGTTGTTAGCTCCACTTCCTGCCTAGAAATCCTGAAACTGCTTCTAAATGCTGCTCCTTCAGCTCCTGGACACCTTCTCACACAGAGCTGGGAAAAAAAATCCCCTGGCTGCCAGATTACAAGGTGAGTTATGCCCAAGTTAGAGCTCTGGGGGAAATCTCTGTCCCTCCCTGACGTTTTAATGTATCTGTACATGGGGGTGTGCATGGATGTGTCTTGTATAGAAAGGAAGGAGCGTGCAAGCAACAGGACTGACACTTTCTATGTCCATGTTATTCCATACTGTCAGGGTCCGCAAGTGCACGCAGGGTCCCTGATAGGTTCTTTTTGGAGATCTCAAAGCACAAAAGACACAGCAGGGGACACAACACTTTGCTTAAACAAAAATGCACTTTTATTTAGTGCCAACAACTGCGATAGTGGGAGAGGAAATAAAGAGATAGAGTGAAAGATAGAGAAAGAGGGGAAGGGGATTATAGCTACCAGTCTGAAGAGACGAGGCCCTCGGAGCTTGACGAGATGCTCATAGGCTGTCTTCTCCAGGTGGGGTCCGGACAAAGTCCTCAAAACTCCTTCAGTCTTTTATAGGGTTCCTCAAAGCGGGTGGCATCTGGCCAAAGCAGCAGCTCTCCTGGCTACACGGTGGGTGTGGACTCGTTGTTTTGGGAACCAGTTGTAACCATCGCATCAGTGCAGGACCAAGGGTACAGGACCGAAGGTACAGGACGAACTGATTAGGGCTCAGTCCACCATGACCAGTCCATTGTTCTCGCACTGAGTTCCCATGGCATTGCATACCAGTCCTTAAGGCTTGGCAGACTTTCCACCTCAGCCAGGCTAGAGCTACTTTCAGGGTCTAGGGTCTCAGTCCTTGGAGACAGTCGTGAGGCAAACATGAGGGATTTTCGGACAGACCCTGACAACTGTCTGCATCTTCAAACACCTTGGCTAGAGCAGCAGGAGTTCCTTTTACAGCTGTGAACTGCAGCCTGAACTTTGCAGCCCCAGCAGAGCTGCAAAGCCCCTCTGTCCGTCCCCAATCACTCTTGTATCACCTTTCTACTGAAATGAGCTTTGTGTGAACTCTGCCCAGGTTGGCATCCCTCTGCTCCTGGCAGGAAATGGATACTTCAAACAATTTGTATTAGTTCCACGGAGGAGTTTGGGAAACTCCTGTTCTCCCTTAGCAAGAAAAAAGTCTTGGTTTTGTTTTAAAACAAAAGCTTATTTCAAGCTCACTTTGGAAGTGACTGAGTTTCTCTCGGTGGACATAATTTTAACACTTAGAAACAATGAAAATTTTGGGTCTGTTCTAAAGTAACAGCTTATTTCAAGCTCATTTCTGAAAGAACTGAGTTTCTCTGTGCTTTTAATGAAACCACCGAGAAACAGAATGTATGGAAACAATTAAAATTTATCAGGACTAGTAAGTATTGGGGTAAAAAGAGTAAAGCGGTGACAGTATTCTTTATGAAAACATTCTCTAAATTCAGTGTCTTAGACAAGAAAGAAAAAACCTCTTCGCCAGTCTCCCGTGCACCTGCTGTCACAGCAGATCCTCCCCTCTGCCACAGTCTGCAGGCACTGATGTGCCTGTGCCACTCCCCTTCCCACAGAAACCCACAGCAATCTCTTGTCCCCAGGGGATCAGGCTGGAGCAGTGGCTGAAGGAGAAAATAGCATGTCTTTGTTGGGCAGCAGTAAGTTGAGTCTTTTGGGAAAAGGCACAGTTGGTGATGCACTAATTCAGAGCAATCCGTATTTTGCATTTGACATGGGAGAAACTCCTCAGACAGCCACCAGAAATAATACTTGCTTAATAGTAGTTATTAGGTGGTTGACAGTTTTCCATTTATATTTTTGCTTTTAGATGAGGTCTGATTTGTTGAAGGATTTGGTGTTTGGAGCTTTGAAGCAAAACATTTTTGTTTAAGACATGATTAACATTTTACATTTTTTTTTATAATATGTTTCTGGGCTCATGTGTAGAGATAAGAACATAAAAGCCTTGATAAAAATACTTACAAAATTGGCCTGAAATACTTCTTTCCTAGTGTTTTGATGAAAAGAGCAATATTCACGTGTTCTAAACAAGTAATGTTGGAGGTTGTGAGGCACCAGATGCTACACAAAGAAAAACCTCTTTCTAGAAAACTGATTATCTGAAGGGGGGAGGCAGGGGAAGGGAAGGCAACAAAAGTGACCTCAGTGCCTTGCCCATCAAGTTTGTCAGGAATGTGGGGCCATCCCGGATCTATTATACCTACCAAGGTGCAGGCCTGTGGATCCCACTTCTTTGTTTTACATCCTAATTTCTCTTCCCCGTGTTCCTGCACTGGAAGGAGCAGACACACAAAATCAGAGAACAAGCCCTGAGCAGGGAACAAAGAGCAGCTCTTGAGGCTAATTCGTCTGGGTCTCACTGCGATCAGCTTTTGGTGCTGATGCAGAGCTTTTCATACACAAGGGCTTTTCAAAGGTTGGAGATGCAAATAGGTAGAATGTCTTCCTCAATGCGCCTGCAGCCTTTGAACTGCACCTGACAAGAACAGCCCAGGAACGGCCCCGCCCAGTGCGGCTGGGCGCGCGCGGGCCCGAGCGCAGCGCCCCCCTCAGGCCGCGCGCCGCCGGCGCAGCCGCGGCCGTTGCGCCGGGGCCGTTGTGGCGACAGCCGGCGAGCGGCGCCATGGCGGAGCTGCCGCTGCCCGCCGGGCTCAGAGCCAGCGCCTTCCCCGCCAAGCTGTGGCGCCTGGCGAACAGCCCCCGCGTCCGCTCCGTGCGCTGGGACAGCCGGGCCCGGGGGCTGCTCATCCACCGCTCCCTCTTCGAGCGGGAGCTGCTCAGCCCGGGCGACGCCCGGGGCCCGGCCCCGCACACCTTCAGGGCCACGCAGTTCCGCAGCTTCGTGCGCCAGCTCTACCGCTACGGCTTCCGCAGGGTGCCGGGCCGGGTTGGCTCAGCTGCGCCGGGCGATGCCGGGGCTTGGCTCCACTACGGCAACCCCTGCTTTCGCCGCGACCGCCCCGACCTCCTGCTCCGCATCAGGCGCCGGAGCGCGGCCAACAGGCAGCGGCCGGCGGCGGGGCGGGAGGGCCGCAGGCGCCCGCCCCGCGGCTCCCAGCAGCTCCCCGGGGCGCGGCCGCTGCCGCACGGGCGGGACGGGCGCAGCCGCTTCCAGCCGCTCTCCAGGGAGCGGCCGCCGCTGCCGCCCGGGCGCCCGCCCAGCGGCTTCCTGCTGCTGCACAGGGAGCGGACGCTGCCGGACGGGCGGGAGCTGCGCAGCCCCCGGCCTGGCCGCTTCCAGCCGCCCCCCGGGCAGCGGCCGCTGCTCGCCCGGCGCCCGCCCTGCGGCTTCCACCTGCTGCACAGGGAGCGGCCGGTGCCGGCCCGGCGGGAGGGGCCGAGCCGCTTCCAGGAGCTCTATGGGGAGCGGCCGCCGCCCGCCGAGCGGGAGCTGCTACGGATCCCGCCCTGCGGCTTCTTCGGGTTCTACGGGGAGCCGCTGCTGCCGCTCGGGCGGGAGGGGCCTCGCAGCTGCTTCCAGCAGCTCTACGGGGGGCAGCTGCCTGCGATCGACCGGGAGGTGCTCAGGATCCAGCCCTGCAGCTTCCAGCAGCTCCACAGGGAGCAGCAGCCCCCAGCCTACGACCCGCGAGGTAGGAAAAGAGTTGTAGCCTTGCTTTTCCCCAAAAGGTCCTGAAAAGGGACTGTTTGAAGTATTTTTCCACAAGGCTCTGTCCTTCTCGGCCCAAAATTCTCAAGCTTATTTAGAAGGGGCACCTAGAAAGGCAAAAGATTCTCTGCCTGGTTTTCCTGCCTGCTTCCTGTGATGGTTGATCCAAGGCAGCAACAGAGATCTGTGTCCCAGAGCCACACTGTGGAGTGTGACCAATGTCTTTGGATTCTTGCAGCCACCTCGGGCACTTCAGCCCCCAGCGCTCCACCTGGCAGTGCAGGTTGTGCAGCATCGACGGCCTCCGGCTCAGCCTGGAATGCACCTGGTGAAGAGCAATTGCCACCAGTGGATCTTGGCTTTGCCGTAGAGCAAATGATCCGGGAGATCAGGAGATCCCTGCCTGAAAGGTCTCCCTCTGCTCAGGTAACCCATTGGAGGGGAATGGAAGAGGCTGGGCTGAGAGCTTTTGAACGCTGTTACATGGAGAAGGAGAGTAACTGTATCCTTGATGTGATTCCAGCAAAATACTGAATGATCTTTAGTTTTCTTTTTTTTCTATTATTCTTTCAAGGGCAATATGAATGTTGCCCCTGAGTCTTCAGGAGGGGAGCCTGTTAACGGGGCTGCAGCAGAGGAAACTTCATCTGGCACCGAGAGCTGCGAGAACAGTTCCCCAGAGCCCGAGGAGCCTGGTAAGGACAGAGCCCCCGTTGGTTTAGAGAGGTGTGAGACGGCTGCTCTGAGCCTGCCTCTGGCAGGAAGGGAGACGAGAAGAGTTGAGCTCTTGTCTGCAGGGTTGGTGCTTCCTGGTGCCTTTAGTTCAAAGGCACATGCACAACCTGCCCGAGCCCTGCCCTCCACGCTTCGCCAGAGGCTTGGGCACTGAGTCCTCTGCTGTGGCAAGAGAGCAGGGAATAAACCTGACCTTGTGGGAGTTGTGCCACCAAGCTGGGTGTCCCAGTCTGGTTCATACCTCAGCCCCCAGCAGCCTTCAGCCATTTCGGTGAGGACTGTGGTCTCTCTGTCACTGGGACTGTCTGTGTTTCAAGCTCTCGTGGGTGCCATTTGCACTGTGGGTGCTGAGACTTTATTAGAATACTGAAATACTTTACACAGTTCCGTTTTGAAAACTTGGAAGGATCCCTGTTCTTTATAGAGCAGGCTTCAAATTGCCAAGTGAGAGTCTGCCTTTCAGGCCATCTTTTAATGTCCCTGATAGAAGGACAATTGGTGCTCAAGGGACACTTGCACAAGGGCCAGGATTGTCTCAGTGTTCCCTTTGCTTCCCAGATCCCGTGTGATCAACTTGTCCAGGAGGGCTGCCCTGTGTGCCAGGAAGAGACAGAGGGAGAGCCTGTGACCATTGGGCAGGTAGAATTCCTCTGTCTCTAGTTATATTTATAGATGTGTATAGTTATATTTATTGATATATGTAGTTGTATTTATAGATTTATGTAGTTATATGTATCTATCTACATAGATATTTGTCTAGTTAATTTATTTTTAGTTTTAGGTGTATATATTTATATTTTTAGATATGCAGTTATAGTTGTAGATATATATAGTTGCATTTATACATGCGTATAGTTACATTTACATATATATAGTTCTATTTGTAGATAGGCATATTTATATTGATATATGGGGGTTTAGTTACCTAGATTGTTATCTGTATAGGTGTAGGCCCCTTTTTAACCTCTTCCCCTGCTCTGCTTCCTCCCTCACCTCTTGCTTTTCCCCCGTGCCCCCTGTGTCCCCTCTCCCTGTGCTGGGTCCGAGCTGGTGGCCGGGCCGGGCGGAGCAGCAGTTCCAGCCCCGGGTGTCCCTGGAGCGGTGGGAGCTGCCGGTGGCCCCAGGCACTGTCCCCTGAGGAGCTGCTGAAGGACGGTGAGACTGAGGGGGCTGAGGGGGCGGTGACGCTGAAGGGACGGTGACCCTGAGGTGCTGCTGGGGCTGAGGGCTGTGGGGCAGCCGAGGGCGATGGTGGCACTGAGGTGACAGGGAATTGGCACAGGCCGAGGGGTGGCGGGTCTAGGGGGACAGGATGGGTCAGAAGGGACTGAGGGGCTGAGAGGACTGTGAGGGGCTGAAGAAACTGAAGGGGGCTGGGGGTTTGCCGAGAGCATGGCGGGGCTGAGGGGATGGAGGGGGCCGGCAGGGAGCACAGAGGGCTCCGGGACTGCAGCTCTGCCAGGCCTTGGAACCAGTTGCAGAGCCTCCGCTTTTGCCACAGCTGCAGTGGAGACCTTGAGGACAGCCGGAGAGTGACGGGAGCCAGCAGGGAGAAGCAGAAGGCCAGCAGCAAGAGCAGGGAACGGGGACCTGCTGCTGCCACGCTGGAGAGAGCCCGGGTGAGGCCCCAGGGCCGGGGAGGCAGGGTGGGGCTGAGGGTGGCGTGGGCTGTGGCCGTGGGCACTGCCCGGCGGGGCAGCAGCGGGCCCTGCCCGTGCCGGGGCTGCTCAGCGCAGCTGCCCCGGCCGGCACAGGGGCTGTCCTTGGGCAAGGCAGCTGTGCCGGCAGGGCCCGGGAGCTGTGCCGGCTGTGCCGGGCTGCCGGGGCTGCGGGACAGTCCCGCCGCGGCTGCGCTCACCACAGCCTGGCCCGCTCGGCTGCTTTTTCTTTCTAACCCTCCTGGGGAGGCTCTGAGATCTTCCCTTCCCTGATGGAAGTGCAGCTGCTGCCAAGGAAAACGTCCCCATACTGACTCAGTGCTCCCTTTGCTTCCCAGCTGTGCCATCTGCCGTCCCTGTCCAGGAGAGCTGCTCTGCACGGGAGGAAGAGCCCGAGGGAGAGGCTTTGAAGATGGGGCAGCAGCAAGAGCAGGGAACGGGTTTTATAAGTTAAAGTAAATAATTTGTCTGATCCTTTAGGGATTGATAAAAGGAATTTTATTGATTACAGCAAGCAATGACAAGCAAACAGCGCTGGGTGCAGCCGGGGAGTCAGTGCTCCGCCAAGGCTCACGCCGCTTCCCTTTTCCCACGGTCCTTTATTCTCCCCCTTCTTCCGCGTGCCTTGTGGCTTTTCCAGGAGTACTCTGCGCGTGCGCCTCCAGTTGCTAGGGGGTCACCACCTGCTCTCTGGTGGTCGTCTGGATGAAGGCTCTCCTCCTCTTCCTCACTGGGGGTTTATGACCCTGTAACAATCTTTCCATAGATGGTTACACACCTCCCGACCCTCGTACAATCAACTTAAGGAGTCAGCATATCCTCGGGTTTCCTGTTATTCACAAAAAACCTCTTCCTTTGCCTGAGTTCCTGTTTAATGATGAACAAAGAGACTTCTCTTATCTATTACAAGGGGTCTGGAACACAAGTCCTGTGAGGAATGCCTGAGGGAGCTGGAGTTGTTTATCCTGGAGAAGACTCAGAGATGACCTTATCACTCTCTACACTCCCTGAAAGGTGGTTGCAGTCAGGTGGGGGTCGGTCTCTTTCCTCACAGCAACTGACAGGACCAGAGGACACAGTCTTAAGCTGCACCAAGGGAAATTTAGGTTGGATATTAGGAAAAAAGTTTTTGATGGAAAGGGTGATAAATTCCTGGAATTGTCTGTCCAGGGATGTGGTGGAGTCACCACCATGGGATGTGTTTAAAAAAAGACTGGATGTGGCACTCAGTGCCATGGTTTAGCTGAGGTGGTGTTAGGGTGGTGTTAGGGCATGGGTTGGACTTAAAGGTCTCTTCCAACCCAGCAATTCTGTGATTCTGTGACATCACAGACCAGGTTGTGACATCATATAGTTGGATGTGACATCCCTGGTTTATTGTGTGACATCACAGAGCAGGCTGTGACATCAGAGTATGCCTGTATGACATCACAGAGCAGAGCAAGCTGTGAGGTCAAAGAGTGTGCTGTGACATTATAGGGTGGCTGTGTTCCATCACTGAAGGTGTTGTGACATCACAGGGTGGGTCTGTGAGCCCACAGAGGTGCTGTGTGACATGTTAAGTGAGTTCTGCCATCACAGAGCAGGCTGTGACATCACAGAGGAGGTTGTGATGCCACAAAGAATGCTGTGAAATTACAGGCTGGCTGTGTGACATCACAGAATGGGCTGTGAGGCCACAGAGAAGACTCTGCCATCATAGGAAAGGGCTCTGTGACATCACAGAGCAGTTGTGTGATGTCACAGAGAAGGCTGACACAATACAGAGTGGGTTGTGCCATCACAGAGCTGACTGAGAAATCACAGAGCAGGCTGTGACATCAGAGCGAGGCTGCATAACATCACAAAGGTAGAGCTGTGCCATCATAGAGCTGGCTGTGACATCACAGGCTGGGCTGTGACATCTCAGGGCAGATTTTGTGACATCACAGAGCATACTGGGACCTCAAAGAGCAGGCTGTGACATCACAGTGCAGCTGTGTGACATCACAGGGCTGTGTGACATCACCGGGGCTGTGTGAGGTCACTGGGGAGGTCACTCCACCCCAGCCCCCCCTCACAGTTCCCCCAGAGAAGTCCAACGCTGCTCGTGCACAGCGGGGTCCCCTGTCCCCCCGGGTCCCCCCGCCCCCGGCGCCGCAGCCTCCCCCAGAGGATGTTCCACGAGATCGACCCCAGAGCCTGACACGGGGACGGGGGCTGGGGCTGTGGGGGGTGGGACAGGGGGACAGGGACCCCCCGGCAGCATCCCTGTGTCCCCCAGGGCCAGAGCCTGGGCCAGGGCTCCTTCACCCTGTTACCAACGAGGGCTTGAGAGCGCTGAAAAAATCCCCAGCAAGGGATCAGCAAAAACCAGATTTAATATTAAGTGACAGCACCACAAAGTTCCTTGGCAAGAGTCACTCTGCTCCTGACTGGACACTTCAGGCACACCAAGAAAACAAAGCAACAACAAAACCAAACAAAATCCAGGCAATCAAATCAGAAATTAACCGAGAACTGTCTGTGTGTGTGTGTGTGTGTGTGTGTGTGTGTGTGTGTGTGTGTGTGTGTGTGACAAAAGGGCAGTGAGGGCAAGGTGTGAAAAATGCATATTTTATGATTGGCTTTTGTCACAAATATTAAAACAAATATTATATGTGCAGTGATAGAAAGTTATGCTGTATTAATTCTCTTAAGTAGTGTGTTAAATGTAGTTCCAGGTTATAACACAATGTTAAAATAGAAACTCTGCAATGTCAGATATTTTTACTAGCTCAAGAAAAGGGATAAGATAATAAAAAAACTTCGCACAGAAATTAGAGCGACAAGACACATAAAGAGTTACTGCCTCCTTATCAGAAAAGACAAACATTCTTCCACCTTCTCTCCATCTTTATGGAACCACTAGGATTAAGGGGAAGAAGTTCACAACAACCAGAAAAATTCTTAATTTGCAAGGAATTTATGCATCATGTATGAGATATATGAATATGCAACAGGCTGTTGCTGTTAAAGGTAATTCCTTTGTTCACAAGGCATGTTTTTGGCAGCTTAGTGCCCAAAAACATCCCGACATCCATAATTCTTTACTTTTTATTGTCTTGTAATTGTCCTAATCCTCATTGTCCAAATTTTTATTACTCTAATTTTATTGCTATTTTTATAACTATTTTATTACTAATAAACTTTTAAAACTAAAAAAACCCCAAGAGATTGGCTTTTTTCACACTATGAAGCCACCCCCCCACTTAACACCCAGACTCCTGCTTCTCAAAACCTACCTTTACCCCCTCCAATGATCCCTGCCCCTTCTCTATCTCCTCAGGGAATCTCCATGCCATTTTTACCCCCTCCAACAACCCCACTCCCCCATATATATCCACCCCTTGGTGCTTTTTCCCCATTGCCTCCTACCCCCACTAACATACAACTTGCTTCACCTGTAAGTCAGAATACAACACCTTTCCCTGAGAAAAAACCTCTGGATATATCCTCCAACCTAACAACTGAGCCCTCCCAACGTGATAACAAAGAATTAGTGAGCCAGTCAAATAAGCCTTCAGATGCTGGCCCTTACTGTAATACCAGATCAAAAAGTGGTGTAAGGCCAGAGGTAAATCCTGACAGGCTGCTTCCCCTGAGGGAAGTTCCACTAGGTGTGGGGTAGGAGGAATAGGTGTTATAAATGCACCCCTGACAGCTTCTGAAGCAAGAATATATAAGAAAGAGCTAGTTGGTTTAATAGAAGATCCAACTGGCACCGCACAGCAAATAGATCAGTTCCTGGGTCCCAATAGACACACCTGGGAAGAGCTGCATCCTATTAGGAACATCCTCTTCTCCCCAGAGGAGATTCACCATCTAACCCACTGGTTTGAGGCATTCCCCACGAGAAGGGAGACAGCACAAACTGTGACAAAAGTTCTCTTAGAAGAAATTATTCCGAGATACGGGCTAGTAAATTTTATTGATTCAGACCGTGGCCCCCACTCTACATCCAGTGTTCTGCAACAAGTCCTCGGGGCCCTGGGAATGAAGTGGGAGTTACACACCCCTTGGCACCCTCAGAGTTCTGGGAGGGTCGAGAGGGTAAATCAAACCTTAAAGAATATTTTAACAAAATTGGTCTTAGAAACCCAATGGAATTGGGTCAAATGTTTACCACTAGCCCTATGACGAATAAGAACGAGACCCAGAACAGATCTAGGGGTCTCTCCTTGTGAAATGTTGTTTGGGCTGCCTTTCTTGCTTACCCCATACAGTACTGGGGAACATCAAGAGGGGGGGATGGCCATGCAAAAATATATAGAAACACTAACAACAACCCTGGAAGAACTAAAGAAAAACGGCTACCTTCCTCAAACTTCCCCACTGGACTGTAAAATACATGGTACTAACCCAGGAGACTGGGTGTTGATGAAATCATGGAAAAACCCTCCACTAACTGCTCGCTTTGAAGGCCCCTTCCAGGCACTGCTTGCAGCAAACACCACAGTGAGAACAAAGGAGCAGGGCTGGACTCATGCAAGTCGAGTGAAGGGTCCAGTACAACCCCCAGCTGAGGCAAGCGAATGGACTATAGCCAGCAGAGACGATAAAGACTTGAAACTGGTCCTGAGGAAAGCACCAAAAGAAGTGCAACCCTGAACACAACCCCCCCACAGGAAACCTCTACATTGTTATCTGTATATCCTTAAAGTTTGCTAATGTTTGTTATAGTTATAGGATAAATTTAAGTTTTGTTTAGCTAAGAATTGACAATCAGAATAACATCTCAGTTTCCAGTACTGCTCCATAGAGCACTCCCCTTGCAACCCTCATTGGGACCAAATTGAGGGAAGGGAGTTGGTAAGATAAGGGTCAGGGCAGAATGTCTCCAGAAGGAGGGAAAACCAGAGGTGGGAGGCAAGACTGGATCAGGAACTACCTCTGGGAAAGACTCTCAGGGCACTGAGAAAAGCCCTGTGGATCGAGAGGTGAGGAGGCCAGCCCGTACCAGACTCCCACTGGTAGCAATGCTGCTACTCATCCACTTCGGAGGAAGTGGAGGAAACACTTGTGAGAAGTGTTACTATCCCTTGTGTAGAGGAGATACAGTAAGTGCATTCATCAGAGTGCACACCAACATGAATCCCAAATGTATCGACCACTCCCAGTTAACAACCTGTAAAGAGGATAATGAAATATATTGGCTGGCTAAAACTATTGCAAACCCAAGTCAGAGGATCTCAGGAGAGTGCCCCATGAAAGAAAGATGGGTATGTTTTGAACAAGAAAGTAAAACCAACTTAGAGGATACATTCAAGGAGAAAGAAGAGCAATTGAAAGGACAAAGGGATAGGGAGGGACAAATAAATGGTAAGAATCTTTTTATCTATATGGTGGAAAAGATTACAAAACAATTTAATTTGACTGATTGTTGGGTGTGCAAGGGGACACACTTAAAATTTGTCCATGGGATGGTATCAGTTTGGGTCCCCTAAACATTTTTAAATGGATTACATGAAAAAAAAGTATGGTAGTACCCAAAAGAAGGGAAGGAGAGTGGAAGCTCAAATCCACAATAATAGGGGAAGAGTGTTTATCAAGGAAAGGGAAAATGTATACTATAGAAGCAGGAGAAACACCATGTGATAGATATCTAGCAGCAAATGACACACACACCCCAGGTGGATCCCAGAAACCCCCCATTCATATTGGTCAATAGAAAAAACTGAAAGTAGATGTGTATACAGAGAAAAACTGTTTGAATGCTTAGGAGATTATATTAACCCATTCTGGGCAATAGAAACCCTATCCAAATATTGGAAACATACAACAAATCAAGATTCTAATTTCTGGGATGCACCTAAAAGTTTTTTTTTAGGTCTGTGGTAACACGGCATATGTGAAGTTACCGGGAGGGTGGACCAGGAGTTGCACAATTGGAGCAGTAAAACCATCCTTTTTCTTACTGCTTAAGGATGTGAAATCAAACTTGGGAGTCCCAGTATATGATGATCTGGCCAGAAAGAAAAGGAGTTTATTTGGCGGAACCCAAAATTGGAAGAATGAAAGTTGGACCCCACAAAAGATTATCGATACTTATGGGCCAGCTACCATGGCCCAAGGTGGATCCTGGGGGTACAGAAGCCCAGTATACATGCTCAATCGAATCATCCGTTTACAAGCAGTACTTGAAATAATGTCCAATCAAACAACTCTGACCATTGATCTCTTGAGCCAGCAGCAACCACAAACATGATCACTAATTTACCAAATTCGATTGGCAGTGGACTACCTCCTCGCAGAGGAAGGAGGGATCTGTGGGAAATTTAACATTTCAGAATGCTGCCTAGAGATCGATGACCACAGTCATGTAATTAAAAACATTACTCAAATTATTAGGAAACTAACCTATGCTGGAACGCAAAAATGGACCCCCTTTTTGGAGACCCCGATTGGTGGGACAACTTGTTCACCTGGAACGGTAAATGGTGGAAGAAATTGGTCTTCTTTGTAGTGCGTGCACTAGTAAGTGTAATATTTCTACCATGTGCAATTCCATGTCTAGTCCTGATAGTACCCAGCATTGGCCAAGGCAGCATCATGCTGGAAGGTAACGTAGAAGGGAAAATGACAAAAAAATAACTCTAATAAAAGAACAGAGTGATCAGAATGCCAGAGATATGCTTGAACAGTATGAGAAACTGAGAAAATTAGAAATTGGACTTTAAAAGGTTGATGCAGGCTAGAAGACTGATCAAATCGGTAGAGGGGGAATTGTTAAAATAGGTCAGAAACTATTGTAAAATAGTTGATCGCTGTTGAGCGTGTACTGTTGGTTTGGTTATGGTAAAAGGGGTTTGAAGGGTAGTTAGAAGAAATACGGTACTCCACGTACCGTATTACACCTAAGTAAAGTGCAGCCCCCCCCAAGGGAAAGGAGCCAGCCTGGACTGAACTGCCACGGGCCAATCGAGCGCCTTAAACCTTCATGCAAATGAGGGATCCAAAAAGAAACCGATCCAAAGGGACAAAAAACAGGATAAAAAGGGGGCTTCTGACCCACGGAACCTGTGCTGCTCCACCTGGAACGTCGGGGACGTCGCTGCTCAGAAGACCCAGCGCCGGCGCTGCAGCATCCTTGAGGGGAGCGCTCCTGCTCAGCCCGCGGGCCTCCATGCTTTAGGCCTTTCTTTTTTTATTACATTAAGTGCTGAAATCACTTTTCGTACTGGGAATGTTTCTAACAAGTATGCTTGTGTTAAAGTGCCTGCTTGGATTGCAATGAACACAGGATGAGGACACCTGTACAGATCTGCCAACGATCAGCACTCACCGTCTGAAGGCAGTGAGGGCCGGGGCCAAAACTGAAGATGATGATAAAAAAGGACTAAAACCACAACCAAGGAATACGCATGCTCTAAAAGGGTGGAACCGAGGAGGGGGAGCCACTCTAAACAGTTCTTGGAATATGTAAACTAGTTTGGAAAAAAAGTTTACTATGCATAAGGGTCTATGAATATGCAACAGGCTGATGGGAGGGAAAAGGTATTTAATGGGAATCTCCAGAGATAAGTGTGCTCCTGGTTCAGTGCCAAGATGCACCCGGCCGTAACAACCTTTGCTCTAAGGTCCTTGTCTCCTATCGTCCTGTATTAAAATGTTTAAATTTTCACAGGAGAGTGAGCGTGTTTTTCACAGCCCCGAGCAGAGAGCTCTGCCCGGGGGCTCCCGGGAAAGGCGGCGGCGCTCGGCAGCGGCCCCAGCCCGCGGGAATTCCCCCGCACCGGGACAAAATCCTGCCCCGAAGGAGGCACTTGGAACGCCCGCCTGCGGCTCTCCCTGCCCCAAAGATCCCGGCAGCGGCCCCGCTGTCGCAGCTGCGGCTCTGGAGCAGGGAGGCTCCGCGGGACCCCCGGGCTGTGCCCCCTCCCAGGCCGTGCCCGCCCCGGTGCTGATGTTCCGCCCGGGCTCTCTCGCTGCTCCCGGCTCCCGCAGTCCCGCCGTGACCGGGCACCGACCGCCCGGCGCCGCAGGGCCCCGAGCCCCTGCCCAGCAAAGGGTCGGTGTCCATCGCCGGCCCTTGCCGGGGGCTCCGGCCATTGCCCGGCCCCGGCACAACCTGCAGCTCCCAGCGCAGCTCCCCCGAGCCGGGCACTGCGGCTTCCGAACGAGGCAGAATATTCAGCTCACGGAAACTCTGTTAGCTCTGCTGACATGTGCAAAACCAGCTGCTGCTGAGGCAATCCCAGCTCCGACTGAAGCCTTCCCACCCAAAACGCTGCCTTCGGTTCAGACACACCATTAAGAATCCAAGAGCAAACTGAAAGCTGATTAGAGAATCTTGGAAAATCACATCCGAGAACATTTTGTGATAAAATCACAAATGTTAACAGAAGCTGAGAAAGTCAACAATGTTAGAAAACAAGCTTCCAACACTGGGACTAGAAGAGCTCAGGCAATCCATTTGAATGGAATGAGCCCTCTCTTTCTGACATGGGAGCAATGCCATGGAATTTCCCAAACCAGGGAAATGGGGAGCCCTGGCAGCAGCGGCTTCACACGCAGCAATGACACAGAACAGGGCAGGGCAAGAGGCTGACAAAATTCTAACTTCTACTTGCAATGAAGAACCTGTTTCTACTATAGCCACTATTAATATAGAGTCAAAAAGACTAAAAATACTAGTAATACCAACTGTACCATTATTAGCAAAAATAGAGATCATTGAAATCATAATGGTAATAAAAACCCTACCATACTTATACGAGGTTTGCATGGCCAGGTTTTGGGAAGGGAGGGGCTCTAGGAGCACCTTCTGTGAGAGCAGCTGCTCCTCCATGTCCCACAGAGTCAATTCCAGCCCACTCCAGGATGGACCGGCCACCAGCCAAGGCTGGGCCAGTTAGAAATGGTGGTAACGCCTTTGGGATAAGAGATTTGAGAAAACAAAAACTGGTGATCGTTTTATTGTAACTGTGAGCAGGGAAGAGCCAGTGAGAACATGTGAGAGGAACAGCTCTGCACACCCCAGGGCAGGGCAGAAGGGGCAGGAGCTGCTCCAGGTGCTGGAGCTGATTGCCCTGAGATTCCCTGGTGCAGTCCCTGGTGAGGCAGCTGGGCCCCTGCAGCCCATGGAGGGCACGGAGAGCAGAGATGCACCTGCAGCGCCTGGAGGAGCCCGTGCCGGAGCAGGGGGATGCCTGAGCAGAGCTGTGACACCACGAGAAACCTGTGCTGGAGCAGGGACCTGGCAGGGACCTGCAAACCCCTGGAGAGAGGAGCCCACGCTGGAGCAGGGTCCTGCTAGGACCTGTGAGCCCATGGAGGAGCGAGCCACGCTGCAGCAGTTTGTGAAGAACTGCTGTCCCTGAGATGAACTCACCTTGGAGAAGTTCATGGAGAAGTGTCTCAGGGAGGGACCCCAGCACAGCAGGGGAACGACTCCTCTCCCCGAGCAGCAGGAGAAACTAGAGGTGATGACCTGACCAGAACCCCCATTCCCTGTCTCCCTGCACCCACTGGGGGAGGAGGTAGAGCTGGGAAGGAGGGAGGGATGGGCAGAAGGGGTTTTTAAAGCTTTATTGTATTTCTCACTATCCTGCCCTGATCTGGATAGCAATAAATTCCACTAATATCTCTAATTTCAAAAATGTTTTGCCCATGATGGCATTTGCTGAGTGATCTGCCCCAGTCCTTAACTCAACCCATGAAGCCTTCCTTCTGTTTTCTCTCTCCTGGCCATCTCTGGAGGGGAGTGAGAGAGCAGCTTTGGTGGGTGCCTGGCATCTAGCCAGGGTGAAGAGACAACACTTCCTTTCCTTCATTCTTTCTTTCTTTCCAGAGGTCACCGTGCAGAGGTTGAGTGGGGCTTTGATGGAGGGAGTGAAGGTGGTGGGGAGTGGTGGGGACAGGAGCCACAGGGACATGGGACAGGCATCAGAGGGGCCCGGGCAGCTGGCAGGGGGCAAGGCCTGTCCCCCTGGCCCAGCAGCAGCCCCGTGCCCTGCCCAAGGCGCTCCCAGCAGGGGCTGGGCCCCAGAGGCAGGGGGAGAGCCCAGTCCCGGGGGCGGCGTTTCTGCCCCGACCCCCGTCCAGCCCAGCCTGCCCCGTGTGCGCAGTGACCGCTGGCACGGGCTGCACTGGACACTGTGACCTGCTGGGGACACTGAGAGCTGCCCCGCTGGGACACTGCCCTTGGCACTTCACAGGCACCAAACAGACCCCAGCCAGCACCGCCCCTGGTCATGTCCCAGGCACCGGAGAGCATCACAGCCAGCCCGCTCCTGGTGGTGTCCCAGGCACCAGAGCACATCCCAGCCCCGCTCCTGGTCATGTCCCAGGCCCTACGAGTGTTCCAGGTGTGGGAAGAGCTCCTCACACAGCCCAGCCTTGACCCAACACCAACAGAGGCACCCCCAAGGGCAGCCCTGCGAGTGCCCCCAGTGTGGGAAGAGCTCTGTGCGCTGCTCCAGCTCCATCCCCCACGGGAGGATCCGTGCTGGATGATCCCCAGTGAGCCCCGGTGGGCAGAGCCCCGGTGATCCGTGGTGCCGCTGATCTGTGTTGGGAAGACACCTGGCTGGGGGCTCCACATCCTCCTGGCTCCCCTTGGCCTGGATTTTTCTTTTCATTTCTCTTTGCCCTTTCAAAACCCTCAAAAGCAGGTAAAAATAAAGACGTTGAGCTAAGACAAGGATGGGGACATGGGGGTCTTGCAGGGAATGTGGGGGATGCTGGGTTCGAGGGACCGGAGGGTTCCTGGGAGGGCCTTGGGGGTTGCTCAGGGCTTTGGGGACACCAGGCTGAGCGGCTCCGGTTGCACTGGGAGACCCTGGTGGAGGTTCTGGGGAAGCTGGTCAAGGACCCCCTGTCCCTGCCCCATTCCTGGTCCCATTCCCAGTCCCTGTCCCCATTCCCGGTCCCTGTCCCCATTCCCATTCCCTGTCCCCGTTCCCATTCCCTGTCCCCATTCCCGGTCCCTGTCCCCATTCCCGGTCCCTGTCCCCATTCCCATTCCCTATCCCCATTCCCGGTCCCTGTCCCCATTCCCATTCCCTGTCCCCATTCCCGGTCCCTGTCCCCATTCCCATTCCCTGTCCCCGTTCCCATTCCCTGTCCCCATTCCCATTCCCTGTCCCCATTCCCGGTCCCTGTCCCCATTCCCATTCCCTGTCCCCATTCCCATTCCCTGTCCCCATTCCCGGTCCCTGTCCCCTCTCACCGACGCCGCCGCCATCGCTCCAGCCCCCCCGGCCCTCACGTGACCGAGCAAACCCCGCGCTGCTCCCGCCGTATTTGCATAGCCCCGCCCCTTGGCCTGGCCCCGCCCCCGCCGGCTGCAGCCGCGTCCGGGCGCTGTTTGCTCCCAGTTCCCTCCCAGTGCTCCCAGTGAGGCGGTACTGGGAGGGAGAGCGCTCCCAGCTCCTTCCCGGTGCTCTCACCATCGTTCCCAGTGCTCCCAGTGAGGCGGTACTGGGAGGGAGAGCGCTCCCAGCTCCTTCCCGGTGCTTTCACCATCGTTCCCAGTGCTCCCAGTAAGGCGGTACTGGGAGGGAGAGCGCTCCCAGCTCCTTCCCGGTGCTCTCACCATCGTTCCCAGTGCTCCCAGTAAGAGCGGTACTGGGAGGGAGAGCGCTCCCAGCTCCTTCGCGGTGCTCTCACCATCGTTCCCAGTGCTCCCAGTAAGAGCGGTACTGGGAGGGAGAGCGCTCCCAGCTCCTTCCCGGTGCTCTCACCATCGTTCCCAGTGCTCCCAGTAAGAGCGGTACTGGGAGGGAGAGCGCTCCCAGCTCCTTCCCGGTGCTCTCACCATCGTTCCCAGTGCTCCCAGTAGCGCTCCCAGTGCCGGGCGGGGCGGGGCCGCTTTGGAACCCCCCCAGGGCAGAGCGCGGCTGCTTTTGGGTGTCGGCACCGCCCGAGCCGGGCTGGGAGCGGAGGAGGAGCGGGAGGGAGAAGAGGGAGAGAGGAGGAGGAAAAGGAAAGGGGAAAAGAGGAGCGGGAGCAAAAGAAGGACCAGGAGGAAGAGGAGCGGGAGGAAGGACAGCGGAGGAGCGGGAGGAGGAGCAGCCCCAGCCCCAACCCCACGCGGTTCCCCCGCTCGGGCCGCGGCTCCTGCGGCTCCGCCGGCATCGCCCCCCCAGAACCGCAGGGGAGCGGGGAGGGGGAGCTCGCAACAAATCCATCGGGGGGTCTCCGGCAGGGTTGTTTGGCAGGGCAGGGGATGTTTGGGTCTTGCAGGACCCCAAAGCAGAGCCGGAAATGGCCCTGCAGGGACCTTGGGGGGTGCCACGTGGCGATCACCCGGTACCGGCAGGCAGAGGAGGGATATCAGATATGAGAAGGTCGGAGACCGCCCAGCCCCGAGCACCCTCAGCGCTGAGAGGGACACAGAGCCCCTGGTCCCCAGCCCTGCACAAGCATTCCCTGAGGCCAGAGGGATGGAGACCCCCCGAGCACCCCCAGGGTGAAGGGACAGAGACCCCGAGCATCCCCTGGGCTGAGAGGGACAGCCTCTCACCCCCCCGAGCACCCCCTGGCACAGGGTGAGAGGGAGGGAGGGAGGGAGGGAGGGAGACCCCCCAGGCATTCCCTGGGATGAGAACAATGGAGACCCCCTGGAGAATGGCCTGGGGTGACAGGGACAGGGACAACCCCCCCAAGCCCCTCCCAAGCATCACCCAGGGTGAGAGGCACAGAGATCCCTCGAGCATCCCCTCGGACCGGACAAAAAAAAAAACTTGAGTTTTTTGAGTTTTTAAACAGATATAAGAAATCAAACTTAACTGCATAAAATACTTGACAGATATTTGATTTTCCCACAAGTCACTTGTGATGGAAACACAAACAAATCCCAAACATGAATAAACTGACAATAGAAGCAATTCTGTGGCAATTCCAAATTTCATCGGTTCCTGCACAGCTCCAGCTCAGCTGCTGGCAGGTTCTGATAAAAGAAAAGTGAAAATTTGTCCCAATACAGATTTTTAAAAGGAAGGCAAATCTATGTGCAGCTTTCACAAAGGAGACAGGGACGAAGAAAATAATGATTCTCACATTTGGCAAAGCCTCCAAGCCTGTGAATTCGGGAGTTATTTGGGAATTTAGACACTTGAGCTGGGCTTTTGGTAGGACTTTCATAGCCTTGTGTTCCTCACCTTGTGGTGAATGATCCTTGTCAGTCTTGCTGGTATCATTTGCTTCCTTTCCTGCAGTGATTTTAACAAACTTTTCTAGGGAGGACAACAAAATATTTTCTTTACACTGGCCACCCATAACAGCCATTTTCCTCATAAATTCTCCCAAAAGTCGCTCAGAGGAAGCTGCATCCAAGTTTCCAAGAGCTCCTCCAGAAAGAGCCCAAACCTCCTGAGAGGAGGGAGCCATGCTGTTGTCAAAGGCACTTGGGGTCAGACAACAATGCCCTGAACTCACTGCGCCAAAATAATGTCTCAGTCTGGTTAATAAAATTGTTAGAGAGATGCCTCTGCCCCAATTAAGGTGCTAACGAGACCAAATCCCAAGTGGATTTTATTGAAGAGTAAATGTGAGGCAGAGAGAGAGATGGAAAGAAAGAGAAAAGGGGGGAGAGCATGGGAGTGACAGGGACAGAGACCTCTCCTGGGGCAGGGCAAGTGTGACATTGTCCCCTGTGTGCGGGGCCTTCCCAGGGTAGGGGTTTTACACCTGAGCCAGTTTGGGAAAGAGGGGTGGTGTTCACCCCCCCACCCCGAGCAGGGATTGCCTCACTGTTTCAGGGTGCAATGTAAGATGTAACCCAAAGTATGTTTTCAGTCACCATCTTCATAAACTGTGATAAACAGGTGGGGCAGTGTTCTTTATCTCTTCCATGGCTCAGCCCTGATAACGCCCTCCTGGGGCTGTCTTCTGTTAATGGGCCATTGAGTGCCACTGCAGGACTGATAAAATTACATCATCCCATTGTGGGATGCTCCGCCCAGGGGGAGGAACCAAGCATTCCTACCTGGATATAATCTCAGCCTTCCAACGCCAGGACCACCTTGCCTACTGGATTCCCAGAGGACAAGAGCTCCATTACCACCACTGGACCTTCAGAGGAAGACCAGACCCTTCTACAGGATCACTGCTTTGACAGAATCACGATCATCACTCCAACAGGGCTGGAGCCTCCATTTCATCAGACGGGTACCACCACTCTGACCAACGGGGTGTCAGGTTATATCCTGACTCTGTCAGATTAAGCCAGTGTTTCTGTATCATTGCCTTGAGCTCAATTTTCTTATTCAATTGTCATTCTGGCTTAGACTGTCCCCCTGGATTGCCTTCAAACCAGTACAAAACTCAGTGTGCTCATACCTTGTTTTCCTCCCAAAACAGAATTTCCCATCCGCAGACGTTCGTGAAATGGAGGTGAAGGCTGTGAGGAAGAGGAAAGAACCCTGGGACACCCAGGCAGGTGAGGAGGAAGTCACTGCCCCTTTCCCCCTCTCTCCTGCTCCACCTCCCAGCCCAGCACGGCCCCCGGCTGCAGGACAGCCCCACTGCCGACCCTGTCCTGCTGGGGATGCACTGGGGGGATCTCCTTCCCCTTCCCTCTGGCACAGGGGCAAATCTCATCGTCTCCTTGTCCTTCTTCCCTCAGACAAGGAGCTGAGGATGGAGGCCAGGAAGGACAAATCCCTGCAGCAGAACCTCGTGGAAAAGGCCGTTTTGAGCAGCTCCACAGCACTGGAATCCAACAAGGAGGAAAAGCCCTGGAGATCCCACAGGAGGAGGAGCTGCAAACCCAGCCCAGGGTGCTCTGAGGAGGAAAGACCCACCCTGTGCCAGGAAGGTGGACAGAGCTTCAGCCAGAGCTCAGAGCTGGTGGTGCATGAGCAGGTTCATGATGGGGAGAAGCCCTACAAGTGCTTGGAGTGTGGGAAGAGCTTCAGGAGGAGTTTCAACCTGATCTGCCACCAGATGATCCACACCGGGGAATGGGCCTATGAGTGTGGGGAGTGTGGGAAGGGCTTCAGCTGCAGCTCTGCCCTCGTCATCCACCAACGCATCCACACAGGGGAGAGGTCCTAGGAGTGTCCCCAGTGTCAGAAGAGGTTTCAGACCAGCTCCAATCTCCTCCTGCACCAGCGGATTCACACAGAGGAGAGGCCCTTCCGCTGCCCTGACTGCGGGAAGGGCTTCAAGCAAAACTCCACCCTTGTCACCCACCGGCACATCCACACTGGGGAGAGGCCCTACAAGTGTCCCCAGTGTAGGAAGAGCTTCACCCAGAGCTCTCACTTGAACCAACACCAACGGAGGCACCAGTAAGGGAAGCTCTGTGAGTGCCCGGACTGCAGGAAGAGCTTCATGCCCTGCTCCAACTCCATCCCCCATGGGAGGACCCACATTCCCTGTGATCCCTGCTGAGAAGACACCTGGCTGGTGGTCTCCATGTCCTCCTGGATCCCCATAGGCACCTGGATGAACACAGAGGCAGGAACATCCATCAGGACTCTGATCTAAACTGGAAATTCATTGGGAGAAAGTGATTTCTTGACTTTACACCCCAAAAAATCTCACCCACTCTGTCCAGTTATTTACTCTGGTGGCATCAAGCAGCGCTGCATGATCTTCTAGGTCTTTTCAATTTAAATAATTTCTTTCTTCACCATGTCTAAACAACCAAAACTTGGGTGAAAATAAAGAAATTAGGCAAAGAGATCTAAAGCTGCACCATTTACCAGGATTTGGGGGTGAATTTGGGGTTGGTTCAATACAATATTTGGGAAGATTTGGGTGTTCTGAAGCTATCAAAGGCAGGGCACATGTCCACAATTGTCGGCGAACCCAATGGGAAGAATGATGATGTCTGACTTAGTTCAGAAGGCTGAATGATTTCTTTATTATAATTATGCTATGATACATTAATATACTATATAAAAGAGGATACTAAAAACTACATGCTACTCTCTCTAACTATCCTTTCTAACTCCCAACTCGTGACCCTGTTCTCCAGAGTCCAGACACAGGTGGATCCGATTGGCCATCAGGCCCAAACAATCCACTGTGATCCAACCAGGCATTCACTCTAGGTAAACAATCTCCAAACACATTCCACAAGAGAAAAACAAGGAGCAGAAATAGAAATTGTTTTCTCTTTCACTTCTCTCTGTGCACCTTTATAAAAATCCTGAGAGAGAGAGAAGTGTGCTTGCCACAGGGATGGACACTGATGGTTTCTGTGCCAGGCTCTCTGAGCCCAGCCCAGCTCCCTGCAAGCTCTGCCAGCTGCCCTGAGCTCTGTGCAGCACCCAGGGCCTCTCCCCAGCACAGCCCAGCCGGCTCTGGCCCCACAGCTCTGCTCAGCCCAGGCTGCTCTGGCCACTGGCCCCATGGCCTCAGCCCCTGGCCAGGGCACAGCAGCAGCTGCAGCTCAGCCAGGACTCAGCCCCAGCCATGGGGGAAGGGGCTTGGCCAAGGCCAAAGGAGGCTCCCTGGGTGCCCTGCTCCCCTCGGGCTGAGGTGCTGAGAGCTCTGCAGCCCCTGCTGCCATCCCATCTGCCCAGGCCAGCACAAGAGCCCGGCCTTGGGGCCCTCCAGAGCTGCTCCTGCTCCAGGCCCAGGGCCCGTCCCAGAGCTGGGGCAGCCACAAAGCTGTCTTAGGGTGACGTTATGGTGCTTGTATCCCCAGTCATGTGTTCTGTTTATGCCTGATATTATGTTCTGCACCATCAGGACTGACTCTGAAAATGAAGGATTTTTTTGTCTTTTTATCAGCTGGCTCAACTCCCCCCATGGTCTGTGTATAGGAGAGGTTTGGCTTGCTTGCTTGCTTGCTTGCTTTTCGCTTTTCTTTTACTTTTGCTTATTAGTTAGTTTAGCTAGGCTAGGCAGTCCAATTTTTACCCTGGACTGTTTTTTTTCCTCCTTCCCTTTCCCCATTCTGAATATCATCTGAACCTACTCCAGACCAGGACCTGGGAAACACCAAGAGACACCGAGAGCCTCCCCTTTGTGACCTGCAGCAGCCATCCCCTGCGCCAGAGACCGAGAACTGGGCGACCACTCCCAGAGAGACTTTCTGAATTTGTCACCTCTTCAGAACGGTGAAAGAGTTTTGTCATCTGGTGTTGTTTTTGTACTGGGGAGAGTTTGCTTGTTAAATAAACAGGTTTTTTTCCACTACTCTCCGAGGGAGTTCTTCCCGAACCAGGTGGGGAAGGGGCCGTGAAGGTTTGCTTTCTGGGGGCTCCTTCCGGAGGTCTTCTCCCAAATTTGCCCTAATCTAGGACAATCTAATCTGTGCCCATTTCTGTTCATTGCTTCTCTGATGGGGATGGAGCCTCAGCCACTTGGAGGTTGCTAATGAATTTTACTACTCCACAGGCCTCTTCTTTCTTGAGCTCTTCAGTTCAGGAATTCAGTGAGAAAGGCTCATAAAGATTTGTTTAAAAGTTCCAAATAAAAAAAGCCCATGGGAATAATTGACGTTTTCAATTCTTCTGTCATGAATTAGACAGATTTCAGTAGTGTATTTAAAGTGAATATACTGTTTCGAAAACTATGCAGAGAGAACTCTTTTGTCCTGTTTTCTTTTCCAGTTTATCCTGTTTAGAGATGGATATCAGCAATGTCCAATTGATACTGACCCCCAGCGCCTCCTAATGCAGTCTGAATAGATGTGAAAATCCAGACCCTTCACGTCTGGCAATCAATAACACTTTGTCCCCAACCCCTCCCCACCTTTTCCCTCATCCAACCCCTGGCACTCAGAGCAGCTGAGGAATGGAGTCACACCCAGGGATGTCCCCAGGGCTCAGGATGGGGGCCAGGTCAGTGAAATCTCTTGATTGCTGATCTGGACGAGGCCATCGAGGGCACCCTCAGTCAGTTCCCAGGTGAGCCCAAGCTGGGTGGGAGTGTGGCTGTGCTGGAGGGCAGGAAGCTCTGCAGAGGGATCTGGACAGGCTGGAGCCATGGGCCCAGGACAATTGGATGAGGTTCACCAAGGCCAAGGGCCGGGTCCTGCCCTGGGCTCACAACCACCCCAAATCCCTGGCTGTGCCCTGCCCCTGATCCCCACAGCCTGTCCTGTTTCCTTCAACCCTGCATTGCCAGGGACTTTCTGGGACAAGGGAGCTCTGCTCAGGGGATGGAGGGAGGTCCAAGCACCACCACTGGAGTGGGAACCACAACTCATCAGGTTTGTGTCCTTTGGGGGCCAGGAACTGGTGAGACTCAGAGGCACAGAAAGTTTCTCTTCATGGCCAACAGACCATGGTTGAACAGGACACAATTTAATAACAATCACACTCTTCCCTGAGCTATGTGCAACGTCCCAGCAGTGTTGGATGAGTCCAGCATCCACAAGTGATTTCCATACTAAAACTGATTTTAGACAAACGTCGTTCTGTGGTAGATATAAACCGAATTAAGTTCTTCTATCTGGTTGGTCATCCTGCAGTGGTGGCAAAACAGCTCAAATACTTCCTGATTTACAAAGCTGTCAGTGGTGGATGGAGAAGGGAGGTCAGGCTGCTTTTGGCTTCTGTCTCCCACCAGGCCCCTGGCGAAGAGCCTGGCTCTGTGTTCTCTTTCCTGTCCTCGCTGGCACTGCCAGGCTGGGATGAGGAGCCCCTCAGCCTTCCCAGCTCCCTCAGCTTCTGCTCACAGCCCGAGGGCTCCAGCCCCACCTTGGAGGCCCTTCCCTAACCCTGCTCCAGCTGCCAGACATCTTTCCTGCCCTGAGGAACCTAACCCAGGCCACAGGGGACCTGGATAATCCATGTCCTTGATGTCCTGGTCACACAGCCCTGGCCCCTTTTCCCCATGTCAGGCTCTGGGGTGGATCCTGTGGAACATCCTTTGGTGGAGGCTGTGGCTCCAGGTGGACCGGGGGGATACCAGGGGACAGGGACCCTGCTGGGCATGAACAGCATTGGACTTGTTGGGAGAAACTGTGAGGGGGAGCTGGGGCGGAGTGACCAACCCAGTGACCTCACACAGCCCTCCTGGGATGTCACACAGCCCCTCTGTGATGCCACAGACTGCTCTGGAATGTCACAGCCCATTCTCTAATGTCACACAGCTGGTCTCTGATGTCACAGCCAACTCTGTGATGTCATAATCCTCTCTGTGATGTCAGACCTCTGTCCTGTGATGTCACAGCTGGCTCTGTGATGTCACAGAGGCAATCTATGATGCCATAGCTTCTCAATGACCTCACATAACCCACTCTGTGATGTCATAGCCCACTCTGTGACCTCATGTTACCAGATGATAAATTGTCTCCACCAGGTGAGCTGACACCTGGAGCTTGTTCTCCAAAACCCCAGGCCTATGGAAACCACACAATGCCCATTGTGTCAGAAGGGGAACTGGAAGTTCACCAGCCTCAGTGTCCTGCCAGCTCAGCCAGGCCCACTGGAACATTGGGGTCCACGACCACCAGGGACCACCAGAGAGACCCCCAGGACAGAAGAGAGCATGGGTAAAGGGGAGGGGAAATATGTTAATGATTTTGGGGAAATGATTATCAGACGTGCGTTTAGTCCAGGACAATCAGTGAATATGTGTGCAAAATACAGAATATGAACAGTAACTTTCCTGTACTCAGCATGCTCGGCTTTGGGAGGAGCTATCCCCCGTGCACCCGGCTGAATAAAGAATGCTGCTTCTTAATGCTGCATTGGTGTGAAGGAGTTTTCTGTTTTGCCGAATTTTTGGTAACACTCCCACGCCCAAGGAAAGCTCTGTCTCCTGCTGCTCACAAACAGAGAAGGGCTGGTGGCAGATGTGGGGGTCGTTGGCTGCCTGGGGCACAGTGACCATGAAATAATCAAGTTTTCAATGTTCAGTGAAAGAAGGAGGGGCAGCAACAAAACTTCCATACTGGAATTAGGAAGGGCAGACTTTGGCCTATTTAGGATGGAGATTTGGGAAGTACTGAATCAGGTACTGATTTTTTAATGGGAAACAGCCCTTAAAAACAAAGTGGTCCAGGGAGGATGGACACATTTCAAGAAAGTAATCTTAAGGGGGAAGGAGCAGCCTGTGCCAGTGTGGCCAAAGATGAGCTGGTGAGGAAAATGACTGCCCTGACTGCCCTTGGAGCTTTTGTGGGAACTTAAGGGAAAAAAGAGGGTGTATTAACTTTGGACAGAAGGTCAGGCAACTTAGCAAGTGTTTTGGGATGTTGCTAGGTCATGGAGAAAGAAAAGCTGAGAGGTGAAATCTCAATTAGAGCTTTCATAGAGCTGGCCACTTCTGTGAAAAAAAGTTAGAGAATGTTTCTATAAATAAATTAATAGCAAAAGGTGGGATAAGGAGAACCCCTATTCTTTATTGGATGCCATGGACATAATAGTAACTTAAGATAAGGAAAAGTCTAAGCTACTTAACACTTTGTCTCAATTTTTAATATTAGGACAGGTTGTCCTCAGGACAAGTGTTCTCCTGAGCTGTTAGATGGGCACAGGGATCCATCCTAGGGGCAAGAGGGAGCTGGTGGATGAGCTCCCCAAGTTGCTCTCCATCATTTACCATCAGTCCTGGCTCACCAGGGAGGTCCCAGAGCACTGGAGGTGCCAGTGTGAGCCCATCCCCAAGAAGGGCTGAGAGGAGGATCTGGGGAACTCCAGGCCTGTCAGCCTGACCTCGGTGCTAGGCAAGGTTCTGGAACAGATCACCCTGAGTGCCATCACAGGGCACCCACAGGATGGCCGAGGGGTCAGAGCCAGACAGCGTGGATTTCAATGTCTTCATGGATGGTCTGGATGAGGGGTCTGAGTCCAGCATCAGGAAATTTGCAGATGACACCAAGCTGGGTGTGAGTGTTGATCTGCTGGAAGGCAGGAGGGCTCTGCACAGGGCCCTGGACAGGCTGGATCCAGGGGCCAAATCCAGCAAGGTGAGGTTTAACAAGTCCAAGTGCCAGGTCCTGCACCTTGGCCACAACAACCCCTGCAGCGCTACAGGCTGGGGACAGAGTGGCTGGACAGCAGCCAGGCAGAAAGGGACCTGCAGGGACTGATGGACAGCAGGCTGGACATGAGCCAGCAGTGTGCCCAGGTGACCAAGAAGGCCAATGGCTCCTGGCCTGGATCAGGAATGGTGTGGCCAGCAGGACCAGGGCAGTGATTCTTCCCCTGTGCCCAGCAGTGGTTGAGCAGCACCTCCAGTGCTGTAACCTGGTCTGGGTCCCCCAGTTTAGGAAGGACATGGAGGGGCTGGAGCGTGTCCAGAGAAGGGCAACAAGGCTGGTGAGAGGTCAGGAGCACAAGTCCTGTGAGGAGCGGCTGAGGGAGCTGGGGTTGTTGATCCTGGAGAAGAGGAGGCTCAGGGGACACAAGGCAGTGTCAGGGCACAGGTTGGACTTGATGATCTCCAAGGTCTTTTCCAGCCTTGCTGATTCTGGGATTCTATGAAACCACCCTTGGAGCAGTTGCAGGAGGAGCCCTGGGCCTCCTCTTCAGAAGCTCCAGCAGCCCAGGTCCCTCAGCTTCTCCTCACAGCCCCACAGCCCATCCTGTCAGTCCTGCAGAGCCTCTGCAGCCCCTCCTCACTGCCCAGAACAGGCAGCCCCACAGCCAGACACAGCAGCCCAGATGTGCCCCCCTGGCCTGGGCTGCCTCTGGCAAGGGAGCAGCACGAGGCACCGCAGGAGCCTGCAGACAATTCCTGCAGCACTTGTGGGATGATCCTGCTCCCCAAGGGACGTTCCCATGGTGCCAAGTCAGGAACTGGAATGGGGGAGTGGGGCCAGACAGGAAAGGGCAAACAGGGATGGGCTGTTTGCAGGGGAGGGAACAGGGTTGGGCAGCAGGAAATTTGTAGGAGGAAGAGTAAAGAAAGCAAAGGTGAAGCCAAGGAACTGCTCAGGGCAGTCTGGGGGTGGCTGCCAGGCAGCCCTGGCTCTGAGCAACAGCGTCTGCAGTGGGACAGGAAACTCCCAGCTGATGGGAACAAACTTTCTGGCTGGCTGCAGAGGCCAGGACAAAGCTGAGTGGTTTCCCTGGCGTCCCCCAGCCCTTCCTGGCCCCAGGGGCCGATGGCATTTGTGCTCCCTCAGGTTCCTGTCCCCACAGCAGCAGCATGGGGGTGCTCCCGCCTGCTGTGTGCAATGCAAACAGGGGCTCCTGAGCCAGCGCTGCCGTGGCTGTGCCTGCAAGGATGCGGCACCTGTGTGAGCTGGGGGAGAGGCCAGGGCTGCAGAGGGGGGATGTTGTTGGCAGCTCCATGAGGACGCTCTGGGACGCTGCCCTGGGCTGTCCAGCGCACTGGGGATGGATCAGCCCCTGCTCTGCTGCTCCTTCCCGTCTCCCCCAGGGCCCTTGCAGAGCACCAGCCATGCTGTTTGCCCCCAGCCTGCCCACGGCCAGCCTGGGGCTGCTCACGGGGGTTTTCTGTGCTGAGCACTGGCCTGGCCGTGTTCTTGAGAGAGCCTGGGCAAGGAGCCTGGAGCCCCCAGGCCCTGGCCTGAGGCGTCAGCGCTGCCCCAGCAGTGCCCATGGGCTGTCCCTGCTGCAGCCCCGGCACTGCCACCCCCAGGACTGTGCCCGGCCCCGAGAGCACTCAGGCCCTGCAGCAACACCAGGGCCACCAGGGCAGCGGGGCAGGGCCACGGGAGCAGCACTGGCAACACCAAGTGCTGCTGCTGCTGGGCACAGCTGCTGTGCCAGCACTGATCTGCCCCAGCTCTGCACACAGACATTGCTGCTGCAGCTCCAGAGAAGGCAACAAAAGGGCATCTCTGCAGAAAACTCTGCTGGGAGATCCTTGAGTTCCTTTAAATCCACCAAGAGAGCAGCTCCTCATTGACACAGTCTGTGGCCACAGGGAAGGTGGAGAGAAACAAAATGAGAAATGGCACAAACAATGACATTTCCTTGTGGACAATATTTAAAAAACAAAACAAAGAAAGAACCTCCAAAACTAAACCAACAAGAAGTATCAAATATGAGTTTTATTACAAGTGAGTTGCAGAAATTGGCCAGCAGTTTAATGTTCCTCAATCCATCCAGCCATCAGTGTCCACACTGCAGCCTTGAGCTCCTAGTTCCTCAGGCTGTAGATGAGGGGGTTCAGGGCTGGAGGCAGCACCGAGTACAGAACTGACAGTGACAGATCCAGGGATGGGGACAAGATGGAGGGGGGCTTCAGGTGAGCAAACACTGCAGTGCTGAGGAACAGGGAGACCATGACCAGGTGAGGGAGGCAGGTGGAAAAGGCTTTGTGCCGTCCCTGCTCAGAGGGGATCCTCAGCACGGCCCTGAAGATCTGCACATAGGAGAAAACCATGAACACAAAACAACCGAATGCTAAGGAGGTAGTGAAAACAGAAAGTCCAAGTTTCCTGAGATAGGATTTGGAGCAAGAGAGCTTGAGGATCTGTGGGATTTCACAGAAGAACTGGCCCAGGGCATTGCCATGGCACAGGGGCAGGGAAAATGTATTGGCTGTGTGCAGCAGAGCATTGAGAAAGGCACTGGCCCAGGCAGCTGCTGCCATGTGGGCACAAGCTCTGCTGCCCAGGAGGGTCCCGTAGTGCAGGGGTTTGCAGATGGACACGTAGCGGTCATAGCACATGATGGTCAGGAAATAAAACTCTGCTGACATGAAAAAGGCAAAAAAAAAGAGCTGTGCAGCACATCCTGACTAGGAGATGGTGGTGGTGTCCCAGAGGGAATTGTGCATGGCTTTGGGGACAGTGGTGCAGATGGAGCCCAGGTCGCTGAGGGCCAGGTTGAGCAGGAAGAAGAACATGGGCGTGTGCAGGTGGTGGTCGCAGGCTACGGCGCTAATGATGAGGCCGTTGCCCAGGAGGGCAGCCAGGGAGATGCCCAGGAAGAGGCAGAAGTGCAGGAGCTGCAGCTGCCGCGTGTCTGCCAGTGCCAGCAGGAGGAAGTGGCTGATGGAGCTGCTGTTGGACATGGGCTGTGGCCGCACATGGGGACCTGTTCATGGAGAAAGGACAGTGACAAGTCAGGAGATGCTGCTTGGAGCCAAACCTGGGCCATTCCCTGCAGACTGTCCTGCTGGGACTCACCTACCCTTGTTCCTGCTCTGTGAAAACCTTCACCCAGGTCCCTGCCTGAGCTCCAGTTGTGCTGGCTGAGTGTGCCAGGAGCAGCCAGGGTTGTGCATGGGAGCTCTCGAGGAGACATCCCTGCCCCGCTGCCTTGGGTTTGTGGCCCTGTGGCAGAGGGACAAGGCCGGATATTCAGGATTTGTCAGGGGAATCACTCCTAATGCAGAAAGGGTTGGTAGTATCTGCACTCCCAGGTCTACAGGACAAGGATAGCAAGGAAGAGATGTAGGGAATGTTTTTCCTACCCACACATCATTCCTGGCTCTCTGAGGTCAGAAATCCCCAGCATTCCTACTGCCCTCAGAGTTTGCCACTGAGAGATGTGAGCAGCAAGGGATTCCCTGTGGCTGAGGGCAGGTGAGGGGCTGGATGGGCTTGTTCCCCCAGCACTGCTCTGTTCAGCCCCCTCTGCTTCCCTGAGCATCTCCCTGGGCCTGGACATTCCCTCCTGAGAGGTGCCTTGTCCCTGCCAGCGCTCACAGAGCCCATCCCACCCTGGGTGCCCTCAGCCCGGCCGTACAGAAACCTGCCTGTGTGCAGGGCCCTGGCTGGGGCAGGGTCTGTGTGCAGCTGGGCGAGGGCAGCTCAGGAGAGCCCTGCTGGGCCCTGCAAAGGTGATGCTGCTGCTGTCCAGGGCTGAGGAGTGGCTGGAGGCCCTTTGGGAGGCTGCCAGCAGAGAGACTGACCACCCAAAGTCACAGTTCTGGAGTCTCTGTAAATGTTCAAAAATTCCTTTGATGATCCTGTGTGTCCCTTTCAACTCAGAATGTTCTCTGAATATCTGATTACAATTCCTGCTCTGCTTCTCTCATCCCCCAGTGGTCTATAACCAAAAGAGAAAAAAAAACCTTGCAACAGTGGTAGACCAGTAAAGTAAAAAACAGACCTTTATTGGAAGCTTCCACGTGTCCCAGTGGGGATGGGGCACACCCAGCCCTTGATTTCAACAATTTATTAAGTTTAATTAATCAGGATATTAAACAGGAACATCCAGTAGGAGATTCAGTTGCCCAAAATACACACCCCTGGCTCAACCCATTGGATTAGGTCCAAGGAATTCTTTGTTCCAGTTTTTGTTATCACTGCTCACATTCAAAAACCAAGCGCTGGGCTGCAGGACCCTGCTCTGCAGGACAGCCCTGGGCACCCCTGGCTGCTCTGCACAAGAGATGATCAGAGAATGTACTCACAGGGTCTGTGGGCATTGGGATGTTCCAGCTGTAGGAGATCACTCCAGGAGCTGCAGCTGCATTGTCCTGCAGCCAGAGGTTCCTGTGCCAAGGGCTGCCAGGGATTCTGCTCCAGGCACTTCTCAGCACCTTCCCAGCCCTGACTGATGGAAGCTCTCTGTGCCTCTGTGCTGTGCCTGAGCTGGCTGCAGGCAGTGCCCCAGCCCTGCTGGGCTGGGAGAAGAGCTGCTCATCCAGAGAAATGTGCTTTTGAAGCTCTCCTTGGTTACCAGGATCACCCTCTGTGCCAGGAGCCCGGCCCAGCTCAGCAGCACAGACACAGCACAAGGACTTTAATGACCCTCTGGGGCTTTGTGCTCAGGCCCTGAACATCAGGCCCTGAGAGGGAGCTGCAGAAACCTCTCCAGATCTCCAAGTCAGAATCCATCTCCAAAGTTCCTTTGACTTTTAATGGGTCCCACTGAGGGACACGACTGAGAAAGTGTCCCCAGGCCCCAGGCAGAGCAGAGAACTGGAGGCACTGATGACAGGTGGGGACAAAGAGAAGCCAAGTCCGGGTGCCCTGGGGCACAGCAGGGTCTGTGCCACCAAGGGCTGTCAGGAGACACCTTGTCCTGAGGCACTGGGGCCTCCTGGCACAGCCCCAGCCAGGCTGGGCACTGTCAGCCCCTTGTCCTGCCCTCACATCCCCCCCTAGCCCACATCCCAGTGGCCTCAAGGATCTGCTGGAAGGATTCTCTGGGGAGCCTTGCTCAGGAATGGCCCTGGGGGCTCCTTCATGCTCCCAGGGACTGCAGGTTTTTCAAAGCACTTTGGCTTTGGCTTTTGCCTTGGAGTCTCTGAGAGCTTTGTGCAATCCTGGCCTCCAATTATCTGCTGTAATTAGTCCCTGGAGAGGCTTTGTCAGGAACAACACTCAGTGGGGCTCATTAATGCTTCAAGGTACTTCAGTTCTTTTAAGGTACTTGGTGTTTCCCTTTTGATCCATACTCTGTGAGAGGTTTGTGCAATCATGGCCCCAATTATCTGCTTTAACGAGTCCCTTGAGAGCTTCGTGCTGACACTCAGTGGGGCTCATTGATGCTTTGAGATACTCAAGGAGTTTAAGGTACTTTGGGTTTTCCTTTCCACGCTGAGAGGTTTTTGTGCCATTTTGAGTCTCTGAGAGGTTTTTGTGCAATCCTGGCCTCCAATTCTCTCCACCAAGGACTGCCTGAGGAGCCGGTGTTGGGCATGGACCTCAGGCAGTCCCATTTATGGTTTGTGACTCCAACAACTTTGGGGTTTTCTTCTGGCTTTGACTCCTGGAAAGGTTTGTGCCATCTCTTCTCAGGGCCTGAGGTTCCAGGGCTCAGCTCCAAATGCACCACGGGGCTCATTAGGACAAAGCAAGTCCTGAAAAACCATGGCTCTGCCTTGATTTCCCTCTGCTTTAGTGCATTTCATTAGGAAGGTTTCCTACTGCAGTTATAAAGAAATATTTCAAAGAGTTTATAGGAAATATGTATTCCTATTTTAAAGGGGGTATTTTCCTACTGTTTTTATTACACAAGATTTGATTGCAGTATTCACTGATACTGACCCAGGGACTCTCCTGAGTTTGTCTGCCCAGGTCAGAGAAGCTGTGCCTTGAGCTCTGACCCAGTGTGGACAACCTTGCTCCACAATCCCCAGCTTCATCTGGTCTCTCCTCACTCACCTGGGATCTGCTTTGCCCAGAGAACTTGTCAGAACCCAGAATGTCCCTTGGACACTCTTGCATGTTCCAGGCCCAGGTCAAAAGCATTTGAGACCCTGGAATGCAGCCACAGACCCCTGTGGCTTTGGACCTGATCCATGGAACAATTTACCAACCTTGCAGGAAGAACAAGAAATCACAAAAGTTTAGATAGTATAGTAGAAGTAGTCAGAAATTGAAAGGAAGATTTTTTGAGTGCTGTACAGGGGGGTTTTAGGCCTTGTACAGAGGGGTCTGAGTTTTGTACATGGGGGACAGAAGTTATAAGATGGAGGGACTTGGGTGTGTCCTGTCCTTTTTCCTTCTTCTTCCTAACCTCCATGCTCTTGGTGATGTTGGCACTCACAGATTGGTTTACAGTAGAAAGTCACTGTTCAATATAGGTGATGGGCATTGGGGAAAAACCATAAACATTTAACACGTAATATGTGATATAAAAGAAGGCACCAGCTCCCTGGGCGTCAAAGTGTGCCCTTGCCTGACTGCTGAACGGAACGCAGCAGCTCAGGGAGAAATCTTTTAGGTAACATACAATAAACTACCTTGAGAACTGACGACTGAAGACTACTGAGCCTTTCTTTGGAGGCACGGGTTGGAGGAGAGACTTTTCCACCTTTCTGGGCCATCCCAATCAGGGAGTGAGACCCATCAAGAGCTGGCTGCAATCAGCCCAAGAGAGATTTTCCTTCTTTTATTTCTGAAGCACTCTAAAGTCCTGAGTTTCTCTGTTGAATTCAGACACCCTTCTCAAGTGTGTGCCAAGCCCAAGGTGCTTCCAAGGCCACTGCAGACCTGCCCTGAGCCAGCTGTGAGGGTGGATCATCATTCCAACTTGCACTGGGCCATTGCAAGGGGCTCTTGGCACGGACACTGCACTGACCCCACTGCTGGGTTTGGGTGCCATGGCATCCCTCATCAGTTCAGGTTTCCTTGGGAACCACCCCAAGGAGCCATTTCTGCAGCCAGGTTCCATGGCCACTTGCCTGCAGAGCTGTTGCTGCCCTCGGCTGCCATGGCAGCCCTCAGGACAAAGCGGTGCCGGGGCTGTTCCAGGTCCAATTGCAGGGACACTCGTTGGTGCCGCCAGGTGCCATGGCAATGGCCACGGGGACCGTTACTTAGTTTGGTGCCACGGCAACCGAGGCCTGGAGCCGTTGTGATGGTTGGTGCCATGGAAACCTGCCCTGGCCCCTTGCTCAGGGCTGCTGTCACTGCCCAGAGCCAGAGGGGATCCCTTGCTGGGGGCTTGTGCCATGGCCACCTGCCCTGTGCCGCGCTGGCCGGTCAGGCGCCGCGGAACCAGCAGCAAACGCCAGGGCCAGGGCCAAAGGCCAGGTCAGCCCGACAGAAAGGGGCAGTGCTGGGCACTGTTTCCATGGCAGCCCTCACTGGGGGTGACACCTGGGTCACCTGTCCTGGCAGTTGCCATGGAAACCCGGCTCATTGGGAATACAAGGGTGGACAAAGGTTTTAGTAGGGCCTGTCACAACGGGACAAAGGGGGGCGGTTTTAAACTAAAGGAAGGGAGGTTCAGATAAGAACAGATAAGGAGGAAATTTTTGATGATGAGGGTGGTGATACACCAGGACAGGTTCCCAGGGAGGTGGTCAGTGCCCCGTCCCTGGAAACATTCAAGCCAGCTGGGACAGGGCTCTGAACAACCTGATCTGGTGAAAGATGTCCCTGCTCATGGCGGAGTTTGGATGAGATGAGCACTGCAGAGCTCTTCCCATCCAAACCATTCCAGGACTGCAGGGGCAGAAGGGGCTGCTCAGTGCACTCCATCCACTGCCTCGACTCCTCATGGTCTCTGCTGGACCCCACATCCCACAGCCAAACCCAGCCCCTTCTCTGCCTTTCCTCCCCCTGCCCCAGCGGCTGGCACAGCCAGGGGGGCACAGGTGACCTTTGGGCTTTGCAGGGCTCAGGCACAAGGGCCGTGGCAGAGTCAGGGCTGAGGTCACACTCTGTGGGCTGGGGCCGAGCCCAGCCAGAAATGAGCCCTGAGGCAGCAGCTCTGCAGTGCTGGCCACCAGGCCGGCTTGCCAAGGGAGGCTTCTGGCCATGCCCTGCAAGCAGCTGCTGCTGCCAAGGCGCCTTTGGTGCCTCAGGCTCTCCCTGGCACAGCTCCCAGCACGGCACTCTGCCCTTGTGCCCGAGGCCTTCCCTGTGCTGGGGCTGGCCTGGGGCTTTTCCTGCAGCGGGACCTGCCCTGCTCCTGGCACAGGAAAGGCAGTTCCTGCTGGAGCAGGAGGCTCTGCCTGCAATGGGCTCAAACCACTCCCGCAAGGCCCTGTTTGCAAAGCCCCAGTGGGAAATGAAGGAGGGGGGTCATGCTGCTGTTGGGGTGAATAATGCTGAAACCAGCCTGACTCCTCCATCCCAAAGTTCCACATCCTCAGAGGGAGCTGAAGCTGTGGCACGGCTGGAAAAATCCCCAGAGAAAGGAACAACCAAGTGACACCACTGAGAGCTCCTGCAGAGCTGCTGAGCTGGCCCAGCCTGGGCACATCTGACTGACAGGGCAGCACTTCAGACTAGAAAAGCCCCATCCCAAATTTTAATGGCAGTGTCTCCTGACATTTCTCTTCTAGGAGGCCGTGGAGATTCCTCCCTGCAGTGGGGACACCCCCTCAAGGTCACTGCTCCAGGCTGAGCCAGAGATTTGCCCATGGTGGTTGGTTGGGGGGAGTGACATCAATCTCTGCTTAAGAACTGGTTTTTGTTTAAAACAATTGCTTCAAAATTGCTTCCTGCTTCAGCCTGAGTGTCCCTGAAAGAACAGGGCATCTTTCAGGCACTTCCAGAAGCTCAGGGATCTCATTTCATGAGGAATCTGGGATGCAAATGGCCTTGTAAGAAGGACAAAAGCAGAAGCAATGGACTAGAAATAATTAGAAAAAATTACCCTTCTTCCAGAAAAAGTCCACCAAGTCATTCCCTGCATTTCTCCTTTTCAAATTCTTTTCGTCACCTACTCTCAGAGGTCCAGCCTATTCTGGTGCTTATCTTGAACTGACTGTGCTCTTGATTTATATCAGCACAGGAGATGTAGAATCACCCAAACTGAACACAGAAACAAACTCCCTCTGTCCCATTTTCATGTTCTAGATCACTTTCCAGGTGTCCATTGAGATGTGGGAATGATTATCACACAACTCTCCATTTCTGGCTGCAGGCTCTGGAGATTCCTTCTCTGAATTCAGTCAGGCCTGTATTCCCTAACAAGTCCTGGTTCCATCTCCTGTTTCCCAAGGCTGGAACAGTCACAATGAAAACCTCACCAATGGCACAACTCCCCAGCTCACCAGAAAAAGAAAGGACAAGCTGTCAAGTTCTCCAAACCTTTGTCCTGCTCTGCTGCAAGAGTCCTGCTGCACACCTGCTGTGGAAAGCCAAGAGAAGCTGCAGGTGGTGGCACATCTTGTGACAGGAGCTCAACCTGGTTCTCCAGGAAAGGTTCTTGAGAAGAGCAGACAGGACTGTGGAGAAGATTCCTGGAAAACTGAAACAGCTTTCCAGAAGTGAAATGAAAATTGAAAGAAACAGTCCAAGATGTTTTCCTCTATTTATTTCTCTGCTCCCCTTTTCCATCTTGCACTACTTCTCCATCCCATTAATTCCAAATGCATCTCACCTCTAAGATCAGTGACTTAGCGAGTTTTAGACACTCTAAACTACCATGAGCTACACAGTTTGCCTTCCAGTTTTTGCTGGAAAGCAACACTGGAGCCATAAGTGCAGGACCAGGACCAGGGAATCCTTCAGCCAGGAAATGTGCCCCGATAGGGTTTGATCCTCAGCGGGGACAATGTACAGCAGTGACCGAGGAGATACCTCTGCCTCCGTGCAGGAGTCCAGACTCTGGGTCTGGGCTGAATACGGCAAAGTTCCCGTGTTTGGACAGGCTCAGGGGCTGCCCCCGGGGAGCGGGGGGCTGGGCGTGGGGGTGAGCGGGCAACGGACAAACGGACACGGGGACAAACGGCCCCGGAGCTTCAGTTGCAGCAGCGGCAGCAGCGGCGGCAGCAGCAGCAGCAGCGGCAGCAGTGATTTTGTCGACTTCCGATTCTTACTCCTCTCCCTCTCCTTCTCCCGCTGTCCCTCTCCTTCTCCCGCTCTCCCGCTGTCCCGCACCGTCTCCCGCTCTCCCTTTCCCGCTGTCCCCTCCTCTCCCAGTCTCTCTCTCCCCATTCCCGGCCGGGCCATGCCCCCGGCCCGCCCCCGGCTCCGGGCGGGGCTGCCCCATCCCCGCCCCCGGCCGTCCCGCCGGGGTCTCGCCTCCGCCCGGCTCTGGCCGTGCTGGCGGTGGCGCTTCTGGGCGGACATCGGTGCCTGCGCCTGGGGCGGCATCGCCTCGCTCTGGCTCCGCCTGGCCCGAGCCTGGCCCCGGCGCCGGCTCCTCCCGGGCCCCGCGGAGGACACACGCGGCGCGGCCGCTGCCGCCGCCTCCGCTGCGGCTTCCCCGGCCCGAGCTCCGCCGCTCGGCAGCGCGGCCGCCGCCCCCGAGCCGCCGCTGTCCCGTTGCCGGGAGCGAACGCCTGGGGAGGGCCGGCCCGGGGCGGTCGGGGGGCGCTCGGGGGCCGCTCCTGGCCCCGGGCCGAGCGCTGACAGCCGCGTCCCGCCCGCAGGGAAGGCGCCGGAGGCCCTGCAGGAGCGGTACCGGCTGGGTTCGCTGCTGGGCAGCGGCGGCTTCGGCAGCGTCTTCGCGGCCACGCGGCTCTCGGACGGCGCCCCGGTGAGCGGCGGGGCCGGCGGAGGAGGAGGAGGGAGAGGAGGGGGAGGAGGAGGGATAGAAGGAAAAGGAGAAGGGAGAGGTGGAGAGGGGGGAGGAGGAGGAGGAGGAGGAGGAGGATGGGGCTGGAGCTGGGGCTGGGGCTGAGGCTGGGCATGGCGGGCGGCGAGCTCAGCCCGCTGCTGCTCTTGGCTTGCAGGTGGCCATCAAAAGGGTGCCAAGGAACCGCGTCCGGCACTGGGGCGAGCTGGTGAGTGAGCGGGGCCAGCGGCAGAAGCCGGGCCGTGCCGGGCGGGGATGAGCCGAGGCCCAGCAGGGTGGGAGCCACCAGGACGCCTCGAGGGAGAGCGGGCGTGGGGCCAGCGCAGGGCACAGAGCATCCCGTGCTGGGTGAGGGGTTCCCGACCCCTGGCACGGCATCAGCCCCACTGACGGAATTGCGTTCCTCCTGCAGCCCAACGGCACCAGCGCACCCCTGGAGATCGTGCTGCTGGACAAGGTGTCCACTGGCTTCCCCGGTGTCGTCCAGCTGCTGGAGTGGCTTGAGCTCCCCAAATACATCTTGATCGTGCTGGAACGCCCGAAGCGGTCTCAGGACCTGCATCATTTCATTCGGGCACGGGGGTTCCTGTCCGAGGAGGTGGCACGGGATCTGTTCCGCCAGGTGCTGGAGGCCGTGCAGCACTGCACCAGCTGTGGGGTCCTGCACAGGGACATCAAACCAGGGAACATCCTGGTGGACCTGGCCACCGGGCAGGCCAAATTGATTGACTTTGGCTGTGGCACCTACCTGCAAGACACAGCCTACACTCGCTTTGCAGGTGAGCCCACGCAGGGGTGTGCTCTCGGTCCTGGCATCTCATGGCCCAACATCTCACAGCCCAAGCTGGGTGTGGCAGCAGGGATTCTCCCTTTTGCTGCCCTTCATGGCACTGAGATTTCAGCTGAGTTGCGATTGAGCAGGGCTGGGTGGGGAGCCAGCTTCAAGCCCTGCTGGCAGCCTTTGCTTACCACTCTGGGCAGGACTGAGGCTGGGTCTGGGGCAGCCAGCCCAACAAAAACACGGGTGGGTGGGGGTAGCAGAGAGGGGGGCCGTAACCTGTATCCCAGCCGGTTTGGTGTGCAGGTGAGAAAGGGCTTGGACTGCTCCACTCACCTGGTTTGTTTTGGATTCATGATGTTTTTGGGGCAGTGCAGGCAGGGAGAATGAAGGCATGGTTTTCCCAAGCACTGGGTGGGTTTTTCCTCCTCATGGTCGGGCCTTGCCAGGACTTCTGCTGCCCTCTTCCAACCCCAGTGGCTACTTTTCCAACCCCGAGTCTGTACACAAGTCCCAGGTGCTGGCGAGAGGGCAGCGGGTCACCCCGTGTGCCACTGGGGCAGCCCCCACACGCCCAGGGATGCTGGGGCCAGGCTCTGGGAGCAGCAGCATCCCCCTGATGAACCCCATCTGTATTCCACAGGAACACCGTCATACAGCCCCCCGGAATGGATCCACTTTGGATTTTACTACGGCAAGCCAGCTACCATCTGGTCCCTGGGCATCCTGCTGCACCAGATGGTCTGCGGGGAGCACCCTTTCAGGAGGAGCCAGAACATCAGCTGGGACCATCAGCTCTCGCTGCCAGGACGGCTCTCTCAAGGTGGATCCTCATCTCTGGCCACGGGGGCAATGGCAGTGCTGGGAGACAGCAGCAGCTCGTGAGCATCCCGCTCTGGCAGCTGCTGAGGAGGTGGCACATGTCCTGCTCTCCTGCTCTCCTCCAAAACAGGGAATTGATGGGGAAGTTTAGGCCCAGCTCTGAGCACATCCAGCATGGCCTGGACACGGGAATAGTGGGGCAAAGCCAACAGGAGCCTTCTCCAGCTGACCGGCGGGTTCTGGTTTCTCTGCCCAGAGTGCCAAGATGTGATCAGGCGGTGTTTATCCATGCTGCACTTGGACAGGCCCTCGTTAGAAGAGCTGTTCTGTGATCCCTGGCTGCAGGATATTGATCGGCCCTAGAAGAAGGGAGAGAGCCACAGGCACACTTTGATGCAAGGCCCTGGTAAGTTGCAGCTCCACACATGCCTTGGCAATCAGAAGCAAAGGAACCCAGACATTTTGTCCTGCCTGTGTCACTGCCCAGGGGTCATCAGATGGGAACATGCAGCCCTTGTGCTGGAGCTGAGCTGCTCTGCCCAGCACTGGTGGCCACCATCTGAGCTGGTTTTGCTTGTCCTGGTTCCCTGACAGCTCTGGGCCCTGGGCAGAACCCTGACAGCCTGGGCTCACCCCCAGGGAAGGAGAAGGAGCCCCTGGAGGAGCTGTACCAGGTGGGGCTGCTGCTGCTGGGGACAGCGAGAACGACATCAATGATGACAACCTCTTCCTCCACCTGGCCACCGGCAGCTGAGGATGATGGACTTCGATTCTGGCACCTTCTCCAAAGCCAGGCTCCACAGGGAATTTGCAGGTGAGTCCACACGCAGGGGGATGCTCCCAGATTTGGGCATTGCACAGCCTGGCCAGGAACCAAAGGTTCCCCCTTTTGCTGGGGTGGATGCAGCTGATCCTTCAGTCGGCTGCCAGGCTGCTTTTGGCAGGGCTGGGGGATGGGCTGGGGTGGTGATGAAATGGGAGTGGGCTCCTGGCCCTGCCAACAGCCCCCAGCACCCACCCTGCCCCGGGCTGGGGCTGGGGCAGCCAGCCCGACACAAACAAACCCCCATGGTGGGAGCAGAGGTGGGACTCCAGAACCTGTGCAGGGGCTGCTTTGCTTTGCAGGTAAGGAAGGGCTTGGGCTGCTCCATTGCCCCTGTTTGCTTTGGGATCACCGTTATTTTGGGGGGCAGTGCAGGGGGGAAGGGAGAAAACCTGGGCTTCCCTCACCTGTGGGTGGGTTTTTCCCTGGCATGCAGAGGTTGGGCCTTCCTCAAGTCCCTGACAGTAATATGATTTTTGACCTTTTTTCTTGTTCCCCTTTTTGTCTGTAATCTATTTTCAAAATTTTCTTGTGTGTTTTTCTAGAGGAAGTGTTCCAGGTGGGGTCCAGTCTGGATGGGGAAATGCTTGGGAGAAGCTGTGGCGTGGATGGGCCGTGCCCTTGGAGAAGGCTGAGGACATCGTTTGGGACCAGCTTTTCTTCCAGCGGGGGATGGCGTCAGGTGGGTCCCGTCTGCTTGGCATGGTGGGATCAGAGCTTTGGGGAGATGGCAGCGAGCACAGGAGCATCCTGCTCTGGGCAGCTGCTGAGGGCTGGATGTGCCGTGGCTGGCTGCAGGCTGGGCACATGTCCTGCCCTCCTGCTCTGCTCCCAAAGGCAGCAGGGATGGGCAGCTCTGGGCACAGCTCTGGGCACGGCCAGCATGGCCTGGGCACCGCGGGCGGCTGGGACAAGGGGACAGGAGCCTTCAGCTGACGGGCGCTTTCTGGTTTCTCTCCTTGCAGCCGGGCTCTGCGGGTGCTGAGGCTGCTCTGGGCTCTGCCAGGGCTCTGCTGGAGCTCAGCACCGGGCCGCAATCAGCCAAAGAAGAAATGGGGTGACCTGCAGCACAGACCTGCTGGAGCATTTCAGCAACACGGCTCAAGTGTGTGGAGTGTACACCTCCCAGGGAAAACATGACACCACCCAAAATAAACTTGTTCAATAGCTTCTGAAATGAAATCAATCTGGGATGACCCCAAATGACATTTTGCAGCTTGCTCAAGCTGTAGCTCAGCCCTTCTCTGAACAGTTCTGTCCCCCACCTGCCTTGTACTTCCCAACTGCTCCCTCTTTTCCCCCAGTGAGTTCCCAGCCCATGGCAGTCTCCATCACACTGTTGCCTTCCTTGGTGCCCCTCACCACGAGGAAGGCTGAGCCCCAGGCTTAGGGACTCATCCTGTCACGGGCTGAGGAGCAGCAATGTCTCAGAGGTCCAGTGGGATTTTAGTGTCATTCAGAGCTGCTCTCCAGCCCTCAGCTCTCCTCACTGCTGAGTTCCCACTCCCTTTTCCTCGTCCTTGCAGCAGGATGAGCTCTGTGAATCCCCTTGAGCCTCCCCACTCTTCCCAGCCCACGCACCCACCTCAGTTAGGCTGAAGCTGCAGCTTCTCTGTCTCCTGTGGCACACCAGTCCAGTCCCCTGTGCGGGGAGCCCCAGCCCCAGAGCACAGCACTCAGCAGTGCAGTCCGGGCTGGAGCAGCTGCCCTGCAGCCCTGGCTTGGCTGTTTGTGGCAAGGGAATGCTCCCTGTTTGCAGCTGTCCCTGCAGGATGGCCCCAGGGCAGAGCCCAGCCAGGCTCCCACTGCAGCCCCTGAAGCTTGGGGCAGACAGTGGTCCCAGAGCTGAGGTTCACGGGGAGCACCCAGAGCTGTGGCTTGCAGTCAGTGTTGGCAAATGTTGTGTTCTCATCTCCTGCAGCCTGTGGGGAAAGCCACCTGTGCTGCCAGGCCTGTGTGTGCCAGGCCTGTGTGTGTCAGGGGCTCTTGGATGTCTCTGTACCCATGGACAGAAGGCTCTGTGTGTGCGAGGGGCTCTTGGATGTCTCTGTACCCATGGACAGAAGGCTCTGTGTGTGCCAGGGGCTCTTGGATGTCTCTGTACCCATGGACAGAAGGCTCTGTGTGTGCCAGGGGCTCTTGGATGTCTCTGTACCCATGGACAGAAGGCTCTGTGTGTGCCAGGGGCTCTTGGATGTCTCTGTACCCATGGACAGAAGGCTCTGTGTGTGCCAGGGGCTCTTGGATGTCTCTGTACCCATGGACAGAAGGCTCTGTGTGTGCCAGGGGCTCTTGGATGTCTCTGTACCCATGGACAGAAGGCTCTGTGTGTGCCAGGGGCTCTTGGATGTCTCTGTACCCATGGACAGAAGGCTCTGTCTGTGCCAGGGTTTCCATAATGTCTCTGTGCCCATGGATATGGAATAGCATGGACACTGAAAGTGTCAGTCCTGTTGCTTGCACGCTCCTTCCTTTGTTTACAAGACACATCCATGCACACCGCCATGTACAGATACATTAAAACGTCAGGGAGGGACAGAGATTTCCCACAGAGCTCTAACTTGGGCATAACTCACCTTTTAGCCAGTGGCCAGGAGGTTTTTTTTTCGCATCTCTGTGTGAGAAGGTGTCCAGGAGCTGAAGGAGCGGCATTTAGAAGCAATTTCAGGATTTCTAGGCAGGAAGTGGAGCTGACAACCATCCACGTAACTCGCCGTATTCATCAGGATGTGCTGCTGGTTCTTTGGGAATATGGCCCAATGGAGACACGAGCCTTGGAAAAATCCCAGCTCTCTGTGGATTTGTGCAAAGGGGGAGCAGCAGAAACACTTTGTGTCTGCTTTGGGGACACAAGGCCCAAGGAGCTGCGGTGGCAGAGGGTGACCTGGGCTGGTGGCAGGTGAAGTCCTGGTTCATGACATCCCAGAGTGGCACAGGACAAAGCTCCAAGCCCTCCCAACCCCACTGATGAAGTCTTTGTGATGCTGCACATCCTATAGGAAAAGCTGCTGTCACACAATGCACTGGGATTTGTAAGTTTCATTTTCAATACTTTAGGTCCAGGTTTCAAATTGCATTTTTTTTTGGCCTCAAAACACAGTCGTGCACAATCCATCTCTCATCCTCCTATTGCTTCAACTCCAATTAAAAAAAAAATCTTAATATTGGAAACAAAACCTAGTCTTTAAAAAAGCATGCTGAGGTCAGTCCGTAAGGTGGATCCAGACCATCAGAACATGCACAAAGCAAATGAGTTCTCCCTTTAAAAAGATCAGTTACCTCTTAATCCAAAGTTCAAGAAGATTTCACTACACATTTGTTTCTTGTTTTTCATATTTTTCTCATTTTTCTTTTCCTTTTTCTTTAAGAAGATAACACATCCTGAAAAGAGATGTTCAGCAAAATGAGAAACATTTCTCATAAACAATGAAAATATTTACTCCTCCGTTTGCTTTTCTCTGGATACCCCGATGTAAAAAATCTAGCAGATATGAGCAGTGGTGTCAAGTGTTTGCTTTGGACTAAGCTGGAGTTCAGCACTGCTGACATCCTGCTCCAGCCAAGAGTTGCAGAATTCTTTTGCACATCTCGAGCCATGTGTTTGCAGGCACAGCACCTGCAGAGCTGACACACCAGTGCACGTGAATAACTCTGTTACTCCCTCACAGAATTTGGGCTCTGCCCCAGAACGAGGTGCTCCAGCCCTTGGCTCCTGGTTCCCGTGGGGGAGCAGCTCCCTTCCCTCTGGCTGAGCTGCTCAGGCAGAGCCCGGCAGCTCCTGGCCCTGCAGGGCTGAGGCTTTTCCCCGTGGCTGGGCACAGACGGATGGAGCAGCACTGCTGGACACGGGGGCACACAGAGGGACCAGCAGCAGCTGCCTTTGGCCACCTGAGGCTCCAAGGCCCAAACTCTGAGCAGACAGGGCTGGAAGAGACTCGCAGGCTCCCTGCTGGCTCTGCTGCCCCACTTGTGCCCACCTGGGAGCCCCCAGGGCCAGCAGGGACTTGAGATGGCAGCCCTGGACTCCTGGAGCTTGTGCAAGGAACGGAGCTGGGGGACTCCCTGTCCATGGAGAGCTTCCAGATGGAAAAGGCTGCTGTGCCCAGGCAGCTCCAAGGGCAGAGAAAGGAGGGTCTCGACCCCTGGATCCGTGCCAGTCCCACAGTCCTGGGCAGCAGCCACCGAGCCCTGGGGAGCAGAGGGCACAGCAAGAGGGACAAAAGCAGGCAAGGTCAGAGACTGGAGAGAGCCAGACCCGGCAGCAGGAACAGCTGCTCCATTGCACTCTTGGAGAAAGCTCTTGGCTGGGTTCAAAGCGCTGAAAGGCGTGCAGGGCAGAGAGGGAGGCCACACCAAACACTGCTCCTGTTTCCACAGCCTCCCCTCTCCGTGTCCCAGAAGGAATTGGATGGACTGTGTTCTTCTCCCCGAGTCGTCCGGTTCAGCACGAGCAGCTGAGCACCAGGAGCTGAAGGAGCTGAAGCCTCAGGCCACAAGAGCTGGGCCTGAGGAGACTTTGTGAGCAAATGAATGCTGCTAACATGGACCTGGCTGAATGCAGCAGATGGAATCATGGAATCACAGAATCCTTTCTGTTGGAAAAGACCTCTGAGCACATCCAGTCCATCCGGTCACCCAGCAGTGTCGAGCCCAGCACTAAACCACGTCCCTGAAGTGCCAAGGCCTGGACAACAGCCCTGAGTGAGGCCCTGAGCCAAAGGTGGCCTCTGGATGAACCTTCCAACCAAAGGTTATCTTTGTATCTGCTCACTAATGAAATATGCATGGTCATTAGCGCTGTGATAGACGTATCCACTCATTAGTGAAACATGGATTGACCTTTCTGTGTTAGAAGCCAGACAAGGCCATGAAATCTGACATCTGGCCTTGTCTGGGGCTGAATGGTCAAAGTCACCTCCCTTGGTTCCTCTTGGGCCCTGGCCAGGCTTTGGAGGAACCCAGGAGGAGGATGAAACCAGATGTTCCCACACCAGCAGCGCTGTCAGTTTGTTCATTCAGCACTGTCAGAGCTGGGTCCTCTCCCAGCGAGGCTGGAGCCTCACCTGTGGCTGGAGGCACCTGCAGGAATTCCCAGTGTCCAGGAGTGGCTCTGCAGCCCTTGGCTGTGACAGCTTCCCCAGCTGTTGTGTGGATCTGGGGCATGGTAAAGCCTGAGGGTAACTGCTGCTGGATCTTTCTTAATCACTGCTGCAATCTTTGGTGCTGATGGCTGGGTGCATTGCCGAGCTGCTCCTTTTGGGATTCTTTGCTGCTTTGAGCTACAGTCAATGACACTGAGTCCTTCAGTTGGTGTCTGTGTCTTTGGTGCTGACCCTGCCCACTGGTGAAACAAAACTGGCACAGTCTGGCCAGATCACAACAAAATGTCACTTTTTAAATGTAAATGTGAGGAATCAGTCCCATCAGCAATTCCCAGATGGGAAGCCCTTCCCTGGAGTTCCCTGGCTCTGGAGTGGGCTGAGGTCAGAGCACCCTGTGAGCAGTGGGGCACTCTGTTAAAAGAGGCTGAACCCCTGGATGTCTTCAAATGCATCCAAAAATTGCACGTGGAAGAAGGAAAAGAATTGTGGGTTTGGGAATATGTGGGTGAAGTTTGTAAATGGCACATTGGAAACAGCACCAACAGAAGGAAGAATTGCTTTTGGAATGCTCCCACATGGAGGGACAGAGGAAGGTTAAAACTTGAGCTCAGGTTCATTTGTGCAATTGAAATATAATATTATTATTATTATCATCATTAATAGCAGTTATATAAAAATAGAACATGATTATACATTTTTTTCAGATAGAATTAAAAATTGATAATGTGAAATAAGGCTGACAATGCTAATATGTCACCTTTGGCTGCTCACTGTGACACTGAATACCCTACAGAAAAGGACTGGCCAAGACCCAAATGTCACAATAGAACTTTGTGAATTGTGTATAATGAATAAAGGAGGAAGGGATGTTGTGGAAACCCAGGACACCGGGAGGATTTCTCTGTCTGCTCTGGGGTGTCCTGACCCCCAGGGGAGCACTGACTTTGACTCTCATTCATGGAGAAAACTTCCAAAGCCTCAAGGTAAACTAGAAACCACAAAAGTGTGAAATAGATTATAGAGATTGTAGAGAGGAGTTTAGTATGTCACATGGGTAAGAAATTTAAGCTTTAGGATTTTTAGTATGTTATAGATGGATTCAAGATTGTTATAAATGAATGCTCCAATTTATTAATTAAAGAAAATTTATTAAATTGTCCAAATATAAATTTAGAGAATAACAACGAAAAGCCACTATCAAAAAAAGGTCAGTGCCGAGCCCGGGATCGGCGCTGGGTGAGACACAGGTTTGACCACTACAGCATAGGGTCCCCTATGTTCACCCCGACTGTTCTGTCCAAGTGATTTATAGATGGTTTTTCTTGCCTGAGGCAAAGTCTCTTTCTTCTTTTCTGAGCTGCACCTATTCATGTGGAGTTCCTTCACTGTGGCAAGTTGAACAGAACCCGTCCGATTGATCGTGCTCCTGGAGTTCGGTATTCAGATGTATCTCCCTGATGGTTCTGGTTATCTCACTCTCAACTACTTACAGCGTGTTTCTCGTTGGGCGTTCCAAACATGTACATGTCACTTAGGGCGTGTAAGTGGTGCCATTGTGTTCAGCTGGATAAGATATACAGAAGTTTATTACATACAACAACTTGCAGAGTAAAATCTCGGACACTTTGTTATATATGGGATTTGACGGAGAAAAAGGGAATTAGAGAAAGGGAATTAGCTCATAAAATGAGAAAAAGACGAGAATGGAGATGCGTGAGGCAAAGAGAATGAAGAGAGAAACAAAAAGATTAGCATATAGAATAGCATGGTAGGTTAGTGAACAAATTTTGGAATAGCAACAGCAAACCGTTTTACCAGCTCAAATGTGCAGCTACCAATAAAACAAAAGCAGCCAGCAAAGCAGTTCAGTAATGTTTTACTTTCTAAATGTCCAGAGGGATTCAGCAAATCAGTACAAACATTCTGAAATACCTTGGCTAATGCTGGAGAATAGGAGGGGAACAGAAGCCCCGTGTTTTAAAAATTCTGCACTGGGACATTGAGCAGTCACTGTGGTGGTGAGATGGTTTCTCCTTGAAGCTGATGAGGGACAAAGCAAACCTCCAGCCAGCCACCCTGCTGAGAGCTTGGCAGTAAAGAGCCTGCAGCCAAGTAGGTGCTTTTCATCAGAAGAATTCAAAATAGTGTGCCAATATCCAAACCTGACCACTGATTGGTTTGACCCAACTTCCTGAAAAAGTTCATTTCCATGTCAAACCACGACAGATATGTAAAATGTAACATAAGATACTTGAAAAATGATGAATGCCAAAGGATCTGAGTATTAGATCTTTCCTCAAAGAGAATCCTTTTTGCTAACATCTACATGCAAGGAGCTGCAGTGTAGCACCAGGGAGAAAAAGGAACCCACCAGTGCTGAAAAGCACCCATCTCAGAGCCGGCCACGTCCATTCGTTTGCAAATTAGGTCCTCTTCTCCCTGCGGCCAGCTGCGGGTTTGAAATACTGTGAAGCAACCTTCCCGTCCTTGGTGGGGTGCTTAAAAAAACTTACAGAATATTTCTTACCAATATAACATATTTCATAAATCTATTTCTCACAAGCACGAATTATCTAAAATACACATAACAATTCCATGAGTCTATCTGCTGCATTCAGCCAGGTCCATGTTAGCAGCATTCATTTGCTCACAAAGTCTCCTCAGGCCCAGCTCTTGTGGCCTGAGGCTTCAGCTCCTTCAGCTCCTGGTGCTCAGCTGCTCGTGCTGAACCGGACGACTCGGGGAGAAGAACGCAGTCCATCCAATTCCTTCTGGGACACGGAGAGGGGAGGCTGTGGAAACAGGAGCAGTGTTTGCTGTGGCCTCCTCTCTGCCCTGCACGCCTTTCAGCGCTTTGAACCAGCCAGGAGCTTTCTCCAAGAGTGCAATGGAGCAGCTGTTCCTGCTGCCGGGTCTGGCTCTCTCCAGTCTCTGACCTTGCCTGCTTTTGTCCCTCTTGCTGTGCCCTCTGCTCCCCCAGGGCTCGGTGGCTGCTGCCCAGGACTGTGGGACTGGCACGGATCCAGGGGACGAGACCCTCCTTTCTCTGCCCTTGGAGCTGCCTGGGCACAGCAGCCTTTTCCATCTGGAAGCTCCCCATGGACAGGGAGTCCCCAGCTCTGCTCCTTGCACAACCTCCAGGAGCCCAGGGCTGCCATCTCAAGTCCCTGCTGGCCCTGGGGGCTCCCAGGTGGGCACAAGTGGGGCAGCAGAGCCAGCAGGGAGCCTGCGAGTCTCTTCCAGCTCTGTCTGCTCAGAGTTTGGGCCTTGGAGCCTCAGGTGGCCAAAGGCAGCTGCTGCTGGTCCCTCTGTGTGCCCGTGTTTAGCAGTGCTGCTCCATCCGTCTGTGCCCAGCAACGGGGAAAAGCCTCAGCCCTGCAGGGCCAGGAGCTGCCGGGCTCTGCCTGAGCAGCTCAGCCAGAGGGAAGGGAGCTGCTCCCCACGGGAACCAGGAGCCAAGGGCTGGAGCACCTCGTTCTGGGGCAGAGCCCAAATACTGTGAGGGAGTAACAGAGTTATTCACGTGCACTGGTGTGTCAGCTCTGCAGGTGCTGTGCCTGCAAACACATGGCTCGAGATGTGCAAAAGAATTCTGCAGCTCTTGGCTGGAGCAGGATGTCAGCAGTGCTGAACTCCAGCTTAGTCCAAAGCAAACACTTGACACCTCTGCTCATATCTGCTAGATTTTTTACATCGGGGTATCCAGAGAAAAGTAAACAGAGGAGTAAATATTTTCATTGTTTATCAGAAATGTATCTCATTTTGCTGTACATTTCTTTTTCAGAATGTGTTATCTTCTTAAAAAAAGAAAGGAAAAGAAAAATGAGAAAAATATGAAAAACAAGAAACAAATGTGTAGTGAAAATATTCTGTAACTTTGGATTAAGAAGTAACTGATCTTTTTAAAGGGAGAACTCATTTACTTTGTGCATGTTCTGATGGCCTGGATCCATCTTACGGACTGACCTCAGCATCCTTTTTTAAAGACTTTGGGTTTTGTTTCCAATATTAGGATTTTTTTTTAATTGGAGTTGAAGCAATAGGAGGATGAGAGATGGATTGTTCACGATTGTGTCTTGAGTGCAAAAATATTGCAGTTTGAAACTTGGACCTAAAGTATTGAAAATGAAACTTACAAATCCCAGTGCATTGTGTGACAGCAGCTTTTCCTATAGGATGTGCAGCATCACAAAGACTTCATCAGTGGGGTTGGGAGTGCTTGGAGCTTTGTCCTGTGCCACTCTGGGATGTCATGAACCAGGACTTCACCTGCCACCAGCCCAGGTCACCCTCTGCCATCGCAGCTCCTTGGGCTTTGTGTCCCCAGAGCAGACACAAAGTGTTTCTGCTGCTCCCCCTTTGCACAAATCCACAGAGCGCTGGGATTTTTCCAAGGCTCGTGTCTCCATTGGGCCATATTCCCAAAGAACCAGCAGCACATCCTGATGAATACGGCGAGTTATGTGGTCAGCTCCACTTCCTGCCTAGAAATCCTGAAATTGCTTCTAAATGCTGCTCCTTCAGCTCCAGGACACCTTCTCACACAGAGCTGGGAAAAAAATCCCCTGGCCACCGGCTAAAAGGTGAGTTATGCCCAAGTTAGAGCCCTGGGGGAAATCTCTGTCCCTCCCAGATGTTTTAATGTATCTGTACTTTGGGGTGTGCATGGATGCGTCTTGTATACAAAGGAAGGAGCGTGCAAGCAACAGGACTGACACTTTCAGGGCCCATGCTATTCCATACCCATGGGCACAGAGACATTATGGAAACCCTGGCACACTCAGAGCCTTCTGTCCATGGGTACAGAGACATCCAAGAGCACCTGGCACACACAGAGCCTTCTGTCCATGGGTACAGAGACATCCAAGAGCCCCTGGCACACACAGAGCCTTCTGTCCATGGGTACAGAGACATCCAAGAGCCCCTGGCACACACAGAGCCTTCTGTCCATGGGTACAGAGACATCCAAGAGCCCCTGACACACACAGGCCTGGCACACACAGGCCTTGCAGCACAGATTGCTTTCCCCACAGGCTGCAGGAGATGAGAACACAACACTTGCCAACACTGACTGCAAGCCACAGCTCTGGGTGCTCCCTGTGAACCTCGGTTCTGGGACCACTGTCTGCCCCAAGCTTCAGGGGCTGCAGTGGGAGCCTGGCTGGGCTCTGCCCTGGGGCCATCCTGCAGGGACAGCTGCAAACAGTGAGCATTCCCTTGCCACAAAGAGCCAAGCCAGGGCTGCAGGGCAGCTGCTCCAGCCCGGACTGCACTGCTGAGTGCTGTGCTCTGGGGCTGGGGCTCCCCGCACAGGGGACTGGACTGGTGTGCCACAGGAGACAGAGAAGCTGCAGCTTCAGCCTAACTGAGGTGGGTGCGTGGGCTGGGAAGAGTGGGGAGGCTCAAGGGGATTCACAGAGCTCATCCTGCTGCAAGGACGAGGACAAGGGAGTGGGAACTCAGCAGTGAGGAGAGCTGAGGGCTGGAGAGCAGCTCTGAATGACACTAAAATCCCACTGGACCTCTGAGACATTGCTGCTCCTCAGCCAGTGACAGGATGAGTCCCTAAGCCTGGGGCTCAGCCTTCCTTGTGGTGAGGGGCATCAAGGAAGGCAACAGTGTGATGGAGACTGCCATGGGCTGGGAACTCACTGGGGGAAAAGAGGGAGCAGTTGGGAAGTACAAGGCAGGTGGGGGAGAGAACAGTTCAGAGAAGGGCCGAGATACAGCTTGAGCAAGCTGCAAAATGTCATTTGGGATCATCCCAGACTGATTTCATTTCAGAAGCTATTGAACAAGTTTATTTTGGGGTGGTGTCATGTTTTCCCTGGGAGGCGTACACTCTGCAACCTTGAGCTGTGTTGCTGAAATGCTCAAGCAGGTCTGTGCTGCAGGTCACCCCATTTCTTCTTTGGCTGATTGCAGCCCGGTGCTGAGCTCCAGCAGAGCCCTGGCAGAGCCCAGAGCAGCCTCAGCACCTGCAGAGCCCGGCTGCAAGGAGAGAAACCAGAAAGCGCCCGTCAGCTGAAGGCTCCTGTCCCCTTGTCCCAGCCGCCCGCGGTGCCCAGGCCATGCTGGCCGTGCCCAGAGCTGTGCCCAGAGCTGCCCATCCCTGCTGCCTGTGGGAGCAGAGCAGGAGGGCAGGACATGTGCCCAGCCTGCAGCCAGCCACGGCACATCCAGCCCTCAGCAGCTGCCCAGAGCAGGATGCTCCTGTGCTCACTGCCATCTCCCCAAAGCTCTGATCCCACCATGCCAAGCAGACGGGACCCACCTGGCGCCATCCCCCGCTGGAAGAAAAGCTGGTCCCAAACCATGTCCTCAGCCTTCTCCAAGGGCACGGCCCATCCACGCTCACAGCTGCCCCCAAGCACTTCCTGATCCAGACTGGATCCCAGCTAGAATGGTTCCTCTAGAAAAACACACAACAAATTATTGAAAATAGATTACAGAGGGGAACAAGAAAAAAGGTCAAAAATCATATTACTGTCAGGGACTTGAGGAAGGCCCAACCCCTGCATGCCAGGGAAAAACCCACCCACAGGTGAGGGAAGCCCAGGCTTTCTCCCTTCCCCCCTGCACTGCCCCCCAAAATAACGGTGATCCCAAAGCAAACAGGGGCAGTGGAGCAGCCCAAGCCCTTCCTTGCCAGCAGAGCAAAGCAGCCCCTGCACAGGTTCTGGAGTCCCACCTCTGCTCCCACCATGGGGGTTTGTTTGTGTCGGGCTGGCTGCCCCAGCCCCAGCCCCAGCCCGGGGCACGGTGGGTGCTGGGGGCTGTTGGCAGGGCCAGGAGCCCACTCCCATTTCATCACCGCCCCAGCCCATCCCCCAGCCCTGCCAAAAGCAGCCTGGCAGCCGACTGAAGGATCAGCTGCATCCACCCCAGCAAAGGGGGAACCTTTGGTTCCTGGCCAGGCTGTGCAATGCCCAAATCTGGGAGCATTCCCCTGTGTGTAGACTCACCTGCAAATTTCCTGTGGAGCCTGGCTTTGGAGAAGGTGCCAGAATCAAAGTCCATCATCCTCAGCTGCCGGTGGCCAGGTGGAGGAAGAGGTTGTCATCCTTGATGTCGTCCTTGCTGTCCCCAGCAGCAGCAGCCCCACCTGGTACAGCTTCTCCAGGGGCTCCTTCTCCTTCCCTGGGGGTGAGCCCAGGCTGTCTGGGTTCTGCCCAGGGCCCAGAGCTGTCAGGCAACCAGGACAAGCAAAACCAGCTCAGATGGCGGCCACCAGTGCTGGGCAGAGCAGCTCAGCTCCAGCACAAGGGCTGCGTGTCCCCATCTGATGACCCCTGGGCAGTGACACACGCAGGACAAAATGTTTGGGTTCCTTTGCTTCTGATTGCCAAGGCATGTGTGGAGCTGCAACTTACCAGGGCCTTGCATCAAAGTGTGCCTGTGGCTCTCTCCCTTTTTCTAGGGCCGATCAATATCCTGCAGCCAGGGATCACAGAACAGCTCTTCTAACAAGGGCCTGTCCGAGTGCAGCATGGATAAACACCGCCTGATCACATCTTGGCACTCTGGGCAGAGAAACCAGAACCCGCCGGTCAGCTGGAGAAGGCTCCTGTTGGCTTTGCCCCACTATTCCCGTGCCCAGGCCATGCTGGATGTGCTCAGAGCTGGGCCTAAACTTCCCCATCAATTCCCTGTTTTGGAGGAGAGCAGGAGAGCAGGACATGTGCCACCTCCTCAGCAGCTGCCAGAGCAGGATGCTCACGAGCTGCTGCTGTCTCCCAGCACTGGCATTGCCCCCGTGGCCAGAGATGAGGATCCACCTTGAGAGAGCCGTCCTGGCAGCGAGAGCTGATGGTCCCAGCTGATGTTCTGGCTCCTCCTGAAAGGGTGCTCCCCACAGACCATCTGGTGTAGCAGGATGCCCAGGGACCAGATGGTAGCTGGCTTGCCATAGTAAAATCCAAAGTGGATCCATTCCGGGGGGCTGTATGACGGTGTTCCTGTGGAATACAGATGGGGTTCATCAGGGGGATGCTGCTGCTCCCAGAGCCTGGCCCCAGCATCCCTGGGCGTGTGGGGGCTGCCCCAGTGGCACACGGGATGACCGCTGCCCTCTCGCCAGCACCTGGGACTTGTGTACAGACTCGGGGTTGGAAAAGAAGCCACTGGGGTTGGAAGAGGGCAGCAGAAGTCCTGGCAAGGCCCGACCATGAGGAGGAAAAACCCACCCAGTGCTTGGGAAAACCATGCCTTCATCCTCCCTGCCTGCACTGCCCAAAAAACATCATGAATCCAAAACAAACCAGGTGAGTGGAGCAGTCCAAGCCCTTTGTCACCTGCACACCAAACTGGCTGGGACACAGGTTACGGCCCCCCTCTCTGCTACCCCCACCCACCCATGTTTTTGTTGGGCTGGCTGCCCCAGACCCAGCCCCAGTCCTGCCCAGAGTGGTGGGCAAAGGCTGCCAGCAGGGCTGGAAGCTGGCTCCCCACCCAGCCCTGCTCAAATGCAACTCAGCTGAAATCTCAGTGCCATGAAGGGCAGCAAAAGGGAGAATCCCCGCTGCCACAGCCAGCTTGGGCTGTGAGATGTTGGGCCATGAGATGCCAGGACCGAGAGCACACCCCTGCGTGGGCTCACCTGCAAAGCGAGTGTAGGCTGTGTCTTGCAGGTAGGTGCCACAGCCAAAGTCAATCAATTTGGCCTGCCCGGTGGCCAGGTCAACCAGGATGTTCTGTGGTTTGATGTCCCTGTGCAGGACCCCACAGCTGGTGCAGTGCTGCACGGCCTCCAGCACCTGGCGGAACAGATCCCGTGCCACCTCCTCGGACAGGAACCCCCGTGCCCGAATGAAATGATGCAGGTCCTGAGACCGCTTCGGGCGTTCCAGCACGATCAAGATGTATTTGGGGAGCTCAAGCCACTCCAGCAGCTGGATGACACCGGGGAATCCAGTGGAGACCTTATCCAGCAGCACGATCTCCAGGGGTGCGCTAGTGCCGTCGGGCTGCAGGAGGAGCACGATGCCGTCAGTGGGGCTGATGCCATGCCGGGGGTCAGGAACCCCTCACCCAGCCCGGGATGCTCTGTGCCCTGCGCTGGCCCCACGCCCGCTCTCCCTCGAGGCGTCCTGGTGGCTCCCACCCTGCCGGGCCTCAGCTCATCCCCGCCCGGCACGGCCCGGCTTCTGCCGCTGGCCCCGCTCACTCACCAGCTCGCCCCAGTGCCGGACGCGGTTCCTTGGCACCCTTTTGATGGCCACCTGCAAGCCAAGAGCAGCAGCGGGCTGAGCTCGCCGCCCGCCATGCCCAGCCCCAGCCCCAGCCCCAGCTCCAGCCCCATCCTCCTCCTCCTCCTCCTCCTGCTCCTCCCCCCTCTCCCCCTCTCCCTTCTCCTTCTATCCCTCCTCCTCCCCCTCCTCCTCCCGTTCCCCTCCTCCTCCTCCTCCGCCCGCCGCCGGCCCCGCCGCTCACCGGGGCGCCGTCCGAGAGCCGCGTGGCCGCGAAGACGCTGCCGAAGCCGCCGCTGCCCAGCAGCGAACCCAGCCGGTACCGCTCCTTCAGGCCCTGCTGCGCCTTCCCTGCGGGCGGGACGCGGCTGTCAGCGCTCGGCCCGGGGCCAGGAGCGGCCCCCGAGCGCCCCCCGACCGCCCCGGGCCGGCCCTCCCCAGGCGTTCGCTCCTGGCAACGGGACAGCGGCGGCTCGGGGGCGGCGGCCGCGCTGCCGAGCGGCGGAGCTCGGGCCGGGGAAGCCGCAGCGGAGGCGGCGGCAGCGGCCGCGCCGCGTGTGTCCTCCGCGGGGCCCGGGAGGAGCCGGGGCCGGGGCCAGGCTCGGGCCAGGCGGAGCCAGAGCGAGGCGATGCCGCCCCAGGCGCAGGCACCGATGTCCGCCCAGAAGCGCCACCGCCAGCACGGCCAGAGCCGGGCGGAGGCGAGACCCCGGCGGGACGGCCGGGGGCGGGGATGGGGCAGCCCCGCCCGGAGCCGGGGGCGGGCCGGGGGCATGGCCCGGCCGGGAATGGGGAGAGGAGAGAGACTGGGAGAGGAGGGGACAGCGGGAGAGGGAGAGCGTAAGGCGGTGCGGGACAGTGGGAAAGTGAGAGGAGAATCAAGAGGGAATCAATAAAATCACTGCTTTCGCTGCTTTGGCTGCCGCTGCTGCTGCTGCTGCTGCCGCTGCAACTGAAGCTCCGGGGCCGTTTGTCCCCGTGTCCGTTTGTCCGTTGCCCACTCACCCCCACGCCCAGCCCCCCGCTCCCCGGGGGCAGCCCCTGAGCCTGTCCAAACACGGGAACTTTGCCGTGTTCAGCCCAGACCCAGAGTCTGGACTCCTGCACAGCGGCATAGAAATCCTCTTGGTCGCTGCTGTGCATTGTCCCTGCTGAGGGTCAAACACTATCGTAGCACATTCCCTCAATGTAGAATTTGTACCTGACCTAAGCACTGCACTTAGTCTCCAGCACTGCTTTCCAAGAAAACCAGGGGAAGGCAAACTGTGTGTAGCTCATGGTATTTTACAGTGTCTCAAACTTGCCATGTCATGGATCTTAGAGGTGAGATCCAGGTGGATTAATGGGATGGAGAAGCAGTGCAAGATGGAAAAGGGGAGCATAAAAATAAACAGAGGAAAACATCTTGGATTGTTTCTTTCCATTTTCATTTCATTTCCTCAAAGATCATCCAGTTTTCCCAGAATCTTCTCCACAGTCCTGTTTGCTCTTTCCAAGAACCTTTCCTGGAGAACGAGGTGCAGCTCCTGTCACAACATGTGCCACCAGCTGCAGCTTCTCTTGGCTTTCCACACCATGAGTGCAGCATGACTTTTACAGCAAAGCAGGACAAATATTTGAAAAACTTGACAGCTTGTTCTTTCTTTTCCTTGTGGGCTGGGCAGTTGTGCCATTGGCAAGGTTTTCATTGTTACTCTTCTGCCCTAAGAATCCATGACGGGCTACTGGGAATTATGAGGGAATGCAAGCCTGAGTGAATGCAGAGAAAAAAATCTGCAGAGCCTGCAGCCAGAAATGGAGAGCTGTGGGATAATCATTGCAACATCCCCATGGGCATCTTGAAAGTGATCTAGAAGATGAAAATGGGCTGACAGAGGGAGTTTGTTTCTGTGTTCAGTTTAGATGCTTCTACATCTCATGCACTGATATAATTCAAGAGTTCAATCAGTTCATGACAAGCACCAGAACAAGCTGGACCTCTCAGGAGATGACTGAAAGAATCTGAAAAGGAGCAATGCAGGCAATGACGTGGTGATCTTTGTCTGTAAGAATGGTCATTTTTTCCTAATAATTTTAAGTCCATTCCCTCCGCTTTTGTCCTTCCTAATAAGTCTATTTTAATCCCAGATTCCCCATGAAATGGGAACCCGGAGCTTGTGGAAGTGCCTGAAAAATGCCCTGCTTCTCTGCAGGGACACTGAGGCTGAAACAGGAGCTGGAGCCCTCTCTGGGGAAGCCTCCTCCGAGCTGGAATGTGTGCCGTTCTGGGAGAGGAGCAGGAGGGGGAGAACGCTGGGCACTGTGAGGCAGGAGCAGGAGGTTTGGGCCGCAGGACATTCCGTCTGCGCCGCTGCCCCGCAATGGGTGGCCGTGCCCGGGGCTCTGGGCCTGGCTCCGTGTGTGCTGAGCTCCCAACACTGCGGGAGCTCCCCAGGCTGGGCTCAGGTTCCCGCTGGGACTGGGCAGCAGGCTGGGCTCCACTGGGATCAGCAGCAGCTGGGAATATCTCTGGGCATCTCCATTTTCTGCTGCTGCTAGGAAGAAACAATGAAGTGTGTCGAGAAGTTCTGGCTTCTCTTTCTCCTGGTGGAATTTTTCATTGTATTTGACACTCCAGAGGCAATTTCTGTGATGGCCTCTGTCAGTTGATTCTATTTCAGCAGCAGCAGCAGCAGCAACAGGGCTGTGTTTGAGCACTGCAGATGTGGCCTGTGTGGCTTTAATTCTCCGTGACTTAGTGCTCAGGGACTTGAGAGCATTTCAAGATCTGCTAATCATGATGCCTGTGACACAAAGTCTGAGTTTCCTGTCACAAAAGCACTCTGGGTAGCACTGACAAAATTGCTGGCCAGCTTCTGCAAATCATTTGTAAGAAGTCATCTTTGATTGTTCCTGTTGGTTTGGTTGTGGGGTTTTTCCCCTGTGTTTTAGTTTTTTAAGATTGTCCACAAAGGCCATTCCTTGTGCCATTTCTCATTTTGTTTCTCTCTACCTTTGCTGTGGCCCAAGATGGTGTCAATGAGGAGCTGTGCTCTCAGTGGCTATAAATGAACTAAAGGATCTCCCAGGAAAGTTTTCACCAGAAATCCTCCTTTTCTTCCCTCCTCTGGAGCTGCAGCAGCAATGTCTGTGTGCAGAGCTGGGGGAAGATCAGGGCTGGCACAGCAGCCCTGCTCCTGCTGGCCACACCATTCCTGATCCAGGCCAGGAGCCATTGGTCTTCTTGGCCACCTGGGCACACTGCTGGCTCATGTCCAGCCTGCTGTCCATCAGTCCCTGCAGGTCCCTTTCTGCCTGGCTGCTGTCCAGCCACTCTGTCCCCAGCCTGTAGTGCTGCAGGGGTTGTTGTGGCCAAGGGGCAGGACCTGGCACATGGACTTGTTAAACCTCACCTTGTTGGATTTGGGCCCTGGATCCAGCCTGTCCAGGTCCCTCTGCAGAGCCCTCCTATCCTCCAGCACATTCACACCCACACCCACCTTGGTGTCATCTGCAAATTTGCTGATGCTGGACTCAGTCCACTCATGCAGATCATCCATGCAGATATTGAAATCCACACTGGCTGGCTCTGACCCCTCGGCCATCCTGTGGGTGCCCTGTGATGGCACTCAGGGTGATCTGTTCCAGAACCTTGCCTAGCACCGAGGTCAGGCTGACAGGCCTGGAGTTCCCCAGATCCTCCTTCCAGCCCTTCTTGGGGATGGGCTCACACTGGCACCTCCAGTGCTCTGGGACCTCCCTGGTGAGCCAGGACTGATGGTAAATGATAGAGAGCAACTTGGGGAGCTCATCCACCAGCTCCCTCATGCCCCTAGGATGGATCCCATCTGATCCCATACACCTGTGAGCATCTGAGTGGCCCAGAAGGTACCCAGCTGCTTCCTCCCGGATTACAGGGGCCTGTTCTGCTCCCTGTGCCCATCTACCAGCCCAGGAGAACTCTTCTCCTGAGGACAACCTGTCCTAATATTGTAAATTGATACAAACAAGGTGTTAAGTAGCTTGCCCTTTTCCTTATCTTTAGTTCCTGTATGCTCCACTGCATCCAAAGAGTAGAGGTTCTCCTTCCCACTCCATTTGCTATAAATTTTTTTATAAAAACATGTTTTATTATTTTTACAGAAGCTGCCAGGTTGAGTTCTAATTGAGCTTTCACCTCTCAGCTTCTCTTTCTGAATGACCTAAGAACATCTTTAAACACTTTCTGAGTTGCCACTTCTTTTTTCCCCTGAGTTCCCACAAAAGCTCCATGGGCAGCCAGGGCAGTCATTTTCCTCACCAGCGCATCTTTGGCCACACTGGCACAGGCTGCTCCTTCCCCCTTAAGATTACTTTCTGGAAATGTGTCCATCCTCCCTGGACCCCTTTGTTTTTAATGTTTTCCATTAAAAATCAGTACCTGATTCGGTACTCCCCAAATCAGCATCCTAAATAGGCCAAAGTTTGCCCTTCCTAATTCCAGTGTGGCAGTTTTGTTGCTGCCCCTCCTTCTTTCGCAGATCATTGAAAACTTGATTATTTCATGGTCACTGTGCCCCAGGCAGCCTCCGACCCCCACATCTGCCACCAGCCCTTCTCTGTGAGCAGCAGGAGACAGAGCTTTCCTTGGGAGTGGAGTGTTGCCAAAAATTCGGTAAAACAGAAAACTCCTTCACACTAATGCAGCATTAAGAAGCAGCATTCTTTATTCAGCCAGGTGCACGGGGGATAGCTCCCCCCAAAGCCGAGCATGCTGAGTACAGGAAAGTTTCTGTTCATATTCTGTATTTTGCACACATGTTCACTGATTGTCCTGGACTAAACACACATCTGATAATCATTTCCCCAGAATCATTAATATATTTCCCCTCCCCTTTACCCATGCTCTCTTCTGTCCTGGGGCTCTCTCTGGTGGTCCCTGGTGGTCGTGGACCCCAATGTTCCCATGGGCCTGGCTGAGCTGGCAGGACACTGAGGCTGGTGAACTTCCAGTTCCCCTTCTGACACAATGGGCATTGTGTGGTTTCCATAGGCCTGGGGTTTTGGAGAACAAGCTCCAGGTGTCAGCTCACCTGGTGGAGACAATTTATCATCTGGTAACATGAGGTCACAGAGTGGGCTATGACATCACAGAGTGGGTTATGTGAGGTCATCAAGCAGCTCCAGCATCATAGATTGCCTCTGTGACATCACAGAGCCAGCTGTGACATCACAGGACAGAGGTCTGAAATCACAGAGCAGATTATGACATCACAGAGTTGGCTGTGACATCAGAGACCAGCTGTGTGACATTAGAGAATGGGCTGTGACATCTCAGAGCAGTCTGTGGCATCACAGAGGGGCTGTGTGACATCCCAGGAGGGCTGTGTGAGGTCACTGGGTTGGTCACTCTGCCCCAGCTCCCCCTCACAGTTTCTCCCAACAAGTCCAATGCTGTTCATGCCCAGCGGGGTCCCTGTCCCCTGGTACCCTTCCTGTCCACCTGGAGCCACAGCCCCCACCAAAGGATGTTCCACAGGATCCACCCCAGAGCCTGACATGGGGAAAAGGGGCCAGGGCTGTGTGACCAGGACATCAAGGACGTGGATTATCCAGGTCCCTGTGGCCTGGGTTGGGTTCCCCAGGGCAGGAGAGATGTCTGGCAGCTGGAGCAGGGTTAGGGAAGGGCCTCCAAGGTGGGGCTGGAGCACTGGGCTGTGAGCAGAGGCTGAGGGAGCTGGGAAGACTTAGGGGCTCCTCATCCCAGCCTGGCAGTGCCAGCGAGGACAGGAAGGAGAACACAGAGCCTGTCTCCCACCAGGCTCTTCGCCAGGGGCCTGGTGGGAGACAAAAGCCAAAAGCAGCCTGACCTCCCTTCTCCATCCACCACTGACAGCTTTGTAAATCAGGAAGTATTTGAGCTGTTTTGCCACCACTGCAGGATGACCAACCGGATAGAAGAACTTAATTCGGTTTATATCTACCACAGAACGACGTTTGTCTAAAATCAGTTTTAGTATGGAAATCACTTGTGGATGCTGGACTCATCCAACACTGCTGGGACGTTGCACATAGCTCAGGGAAGAGTGTGATTGTTATTAAATTGTGTCCTGTTCAACTGTGGTCTGTTGGCCATGAAGAGAAACTTTCTGTGCCTCTGAGTCTCACCAGTTCCTGACCCCCAAAGGACACAAACCTGATGAGTTGTGGTTCCCACTCCAGTGGTGGTGCTTGGACCTCCCTCCATCCCCTGAGCAGAGCTCCCTTGTCCCAGAAAGTCCCTGGCAATGCAGGGTTGAAGGAAACAGGACAGGCTGTGGGGATCAGGGGCAGGGCACGGCCAGGGATTTGGGGTGGTTGTGAGCCCAGGGCAGGACCCGGCCCTTGGCCTTAGTGAACCTCATCCAATTGTCCTGGGCCCATGGCTCCAGCCTGTCCAGATCCCTCTGCAGAGCTTCCTGCCCTCCAGCACAGCCACACTCCCACCCAGCTTGGGCTCACCTGGGAACTGACTGAGGGTGCCCTCGATGGCCTCATCCAGATCAGCAATCAAGAGATTTCACTGACCTGGCCCCAGTCCTGAGCCCTGGGGACACCCCTGGGTGTGACTCCACTCCTCAGCTGCTCTGAGTGCCAGGGGTTGGATGAGGGAAATGGTGGGGAGGGGTTGGGGACAAAGTGTTATTGATTGTCAGCCATGGAGGGTCTTGATTTACACATTAATTCAGACTGCATTAGGAGGTGCTGGGGGTCAATATCAATTGGACATTGGTGATATCCATCTCTAAACAGGAAAAACTGGAAAAGAAAACAGGACAAAACAGTTCTCTCTGCATAGTTTGCAAAACAGTATATTCACTTTAAATACACTACTGAAATCTGTCTAATTCATCACAGAAGAATTGAAAACTTCAATTATTCCCAAGGGCTTTTCTTGTTTGGAAGTTTTAAACAAATCTTTATGAGCCTTTCTCACTGAATTCCTGAACTGAAGAGCTCAAGAAAGAAGAAGCCTGTGGAGTAGTAAAATTCATCAGCAACCTCCAAGTGGCTGAGGCTCCATCCCCATCAGAGAAGCAATGAACAGAAATGGGCACAGATTAGATTGTCCTAGATTAGGGCAAATTTGGGAGAAGACCTCCGGAAGGAGCCCCCAGAAAGCAAACCTTCACGGCCCCTTCCCCACCTGGTTCGGGAAGAACTCCCTGGGAGAGTAGTGGAAAAAAACCTGTTTATTTAACAAGCAAAACACTCCCCAGTACAAAAACAACACCAGATGACAAAACTCTTTCACCGTTCTGAAGAGGTGACAAATTCAGAAAGTCTCTCCTGGGGGTGGTTGCCCAGTTCTCGGTCTCTGGCGCAGGGGATGGCTGCTGCAGGTCACAAAGTGCAGGCTCTCGGTGTCTCTTGGTGTTTCCCAGGTCCCGGTCCGGAGCAGGTTCAGATGATATTCAGAATGGGGAAAGGGAAGGAGGAAAAAAAACAGTCCAGGGTAAAAATTGGACTGCCTAGCCTAGCTAAACTAACTAATAAGCAAAAGCAAAAGAAAAGCGAAAAGCAAGCAAGCAAGCAAGCAAGCCAAACCTCTCCTTGACACAGACCATGGCAGGAGGTGAGCCAGCTGATAAAAAGACAAAACAATCCTTCATTTTCAGAGTCAGTCCTGATGGTGCAGAACATAATATCAAACATAAACAGAACACATGACTGGGGATACAAGCACCATAACGTCACCCTAAGACAGCTTTGTGGCTGCCCCAGCTCTGGGATGGGCCCTGGGTCTGGAGCAGGAGCAGCTCTGGAGGGCCCCAAGGCCGGGCTCTTGTGCTGGCCTGGGCAGATGGGATGGCAGCAGGGGCTGCAGAGCTCTCAGCACCTCAGCCCGAGGGGAGCAGGGCACCCAGGGAGCCTCCTTTGGCCTTGGCCAAGCCCCTTCCCCCATGGCTGGGGCTGAGTCCTGGCTGAGCTGCAGCTGCTGCTGTGCCCTGGCCAGGGGCTGAGGCCGTGGGGCCAGTGGCCAGAGCAGCCTGGGCTGAGCAGAGCTGTGGGGCCAGAGCCGGCTGGGCTGTGCTGGGGAGAGGCCCTGGGTGCTGCACAGAGCTCAGGGCAGCTGGCAGAGCTTGCAGGGAGCTGGGCTGGGCTCAGAGAGCCTGGCACAGAAACCATCAGTGTCCATCCCTGTGGCAAGCACATTTCTCTCTCTCTCAGGATTTTTATAAAGGTGCACAGAGAGAAGTGAAAGAGAAAACATTTTCTATTTCTGCTCCTTGTTTTTCTCTTGTGGAATGTGTTTGGAGATTGTTTACCTAGAGCGAATGCCTGGTTGGATCACAGTGGATTGTTTGGGCCTGATGGCCAATCGGATCCACCTGTGTCTGGACTCTGGAGAACAGGGTCACGAGTTGTGGGGAGAGTGAGATATGATAGAGAGAGTAGCATGTAGTTTTTAGTATCCTCTTTTATATAGTATATTAATATATCATAGCATAATTATAATAAAGAAATCATTCAGCCTTCTGAACTAAGTCAGACATCATCATTCTTCCCATTGGGTTCGCCGACATCTACAACAAGTGGTGACCCCGAACGTTGAATGAAGAACCAGGACCTGGATCGGTCCACAACTGTGATTTTACACGGGAAAGGAGGTGAACCCTCTTGAAAAGGCATGTCCGACGTCCCTGCGAGGGATAGGGGAAGTAAGACGCCGTGGGAACCCTCTCTACAGGACCTGGTGCAGCCCCGAGCAGTTGCCGTAACCGGACGCCTCTGCCTGCCTTTGAAAAGGTACTGATTTTTGATTATAATACTGCCCTGACCTGGGGTGGACTTTAACTTTGGGAAGAAATGTCTGAAGATATAGACACTGGTCTGTATTGTGTACATGGCCGTATATTTGCCGTCTGGAGAGATTTGGCTAAGGTCTATGGAATTTATATCCCTGAGGATGATTTATTGGAGTTTCTTGAATATGCAGACAGTCGTGTTTTTTCGGGGATCTGGGTTTTTCCCTGAATCCAGAAGCTTGGAGATCCCTGTATTTCCTCATCAGGCAAAGCGTCATGCGAGATCTCCAAGCGTTTCAATACATGAGAGTTTATTTCGAGCTTCTTCAGATAGTCCAGAAATGGACCCCTTTTTCGATAGTCCAGTCTTTGCGGCAGGTGCCCCCCCGCGAAAGGAGGGGGGCAGAGCCTTTGTCCGTGGCTCAGAAGTTTTCTTCTGCTTCTGCTCAGAGGGAGGTTTTTTCACCGCCTCCTCCACCTCCTGTTCCTGCAGCGTGTGAGCCCCCGCTCCTCCCCTCGGAGGGGGCGGGCCCGCTCCCGACCCCGGCGGACGCGGAGACACCGCCTCCCTCGCCGCTCCGCCCGCCCGCAGCCGTGCCCCCTCCTCCTCCTGCCCATTCGGAGCTGGGAGACACACCCGCCGCTGAGAGCCCGCCTGAAGCCACTTCGGCAGGGGCGGAGACACCGCCCGCGCCGGCTCCCCCGCCGGCTCCCCCGCCGGCCCCGCTCGCCGCGCCCGCCCCTGCCTCGGAGTCGGCGGCCGCGCCTCCGGCACCGCCCGTCATCGCTCCCGCGGCGGCGGCCGCGCTCCCCGCACCGGCAGCCGGTCCTCCCGCGCTGGAAGCCAGCCCCCCGGCGCCGCAGCCGGCGATTGAGCCATCGGCAGCCGAGGCCGAGGACCTCCCCGCGTCAGCTCCGCCGCCCACATCAGCTCTGACGCCCGCGCCGGCCCCGCCGGTCCCGGCTGCCCCGCCGCCTCCCGCGGCTTTCGCCGGGTCCCCAGGCGCTGCCACCAGCAGCAGCAGCGAGCAGCAGCAGCCTGGGGCCGCGCTGGAGCGGACCCCGCCGCCTCCAATCAGCCCGGGGTCCCCTCCCGGCCTGTTCCCTGGTGCTGGCGCTCCTCGGCAGCTCCTTGCAGCTGCCGCGAAAGTGGAGGTTATGAAGTTTAGTGCCTTTCTGGGGAACAGAGTTTTTCTTGGTCCAATTCTTGCTTGGGTGGGGGATTCCCGCGGGAGCTCGAGGCCCCTCGTCCCTCCCGCTCCCGTTTGGGGGGCGGGGGGGATGAGTTCTGGGAATGCTGCCGCTGGTCTTGTGCCCGGAGAGCGTGGGGGTGCTGCCAGGGGTCAGGGAGCTGCGTGCCGGCCCAGCCGTGCCGCAAGTCCTGAGAATCAGCATTTCTCTGGGGAAAGCACCTTCTCTGCTGAGCCCTGGGGCAGTTCTTGTGTCCTGCTCTCGTTTGAGGTGCGGGATGAACAAAATGCTGGAGGAGTTGCCGTGATGCTGGCCGCGTGGTGGGGGCGGGCTGTGAAGATGAAGATCCTGCCTCGCCGGCCGGGCTGGGGCCGATTGGTCCAGCCCCCCGGCCGGAGGGCCCCGCGCCCCCCACGGCCGGGTTTGGGATCTTGGCTCCGCCCGCATGGACCGGGGCCGCCAGCTGCGCAGGGTCTTAAAGCCTGCTACTTGCTGGGCATTCTTCTGATCCCAAGAGTAAAAAAAAAAAAAAAAAAAAAAAAAAAAAATCCAGTATCATTGAAGTTAGATTTAAGATTAATTAAATAGAGGTGGTTGACAAGAGAACAAGGAAAAAGTGGTCGATTTAAGAGTTTTGGCCATGGCATTTCAGAGATTTTTCAGGTTTTTTTCTTTTTTATTTGGTGATGGGTTTTTGCACAAGAAAGGTATGTTTGCATGGTTGATGATCAGCCCAGAGTTGGTTTTATCGGTTGTTGAAGTCTCTGGGATGACATTCAGTGTTTTGGTGTTTGATAATTATATGATGTCGCATTTGGTTTTTCTTTATGGGTTTTTTAATGGTTATTTGGACTTTCTTCAGTTGTTTTGTTTCAGGATTCAGCAGTTCTCTGTTTCACCAATGAGAAGGACTTTTGAGGATGTCAAGATAAACGTTACCAGACAATGGACACCTTCTCCTGAGAATCAGCTGTTTGGACTTTGAATTTTGAGCATTATTTTCCTTGTTGTTTGGGTTTTTGTATTGTAAGCTTTGTTTTAGAGATTTGATAGATGGATTGCAGGTAAAGGATCTCTGAACATTCCACATCAGTATGTGATTTGGCTTTTGATTGATAGCTAGCAGATTGATAAGGGGGCCTCTTGAGATGTGTTTGCTCTCTTTTGCAGGGTCCTGCAGAAGACTTGCAGATGCAGTTTTTTATTTTTAATTTTTTTTTTAATTTATACTACAACGGTGATATGTGGCAAGCACATTTCTCTCTCTCTCAGAATTTTTATAAAGGTGCACAGAGAGAAGTGAAAGAGAAAACAATTTCTATTTCTGCTCCTTGTTTTTCTCTTGTGGAATGTGTTTGGAGATTGTTTACCTAGAGCGAATGCCTGGTTGGATCACAGTGGATTGTTTGGGCCTGATGGCCAATCGGATCCACCTGTGTCTGGACTCTGGAGAACAGGGTCACGAGTTGTGAGGGAGTGAGATATGATGGTTAGAGAGAGTAGCATGTAGTTTTTAGTATCCTCTTTTATATAGTATATTAATGTATCATAGCATAATTATAATAAAGAAATCATTCAGCCTTCTGAAATAAGTCAGACATCATCATTCTTCCCATTGGGTTCGCCGACAATTGTGGACATGTGCCCTGCCTTTGATAGCTTCAGAACACCCAAATCTTCCCAAATATTCTATTGAACCAACCCAAAATTCACCCCCAAATCCTGGTAAATGGTGCAGCTTTAGATCTCTTTGCCTAATTTCTTTATTTTCACCCCAGTTTTTGTTGTTTAGACATGGTGAAGAAAGAAATTATTTAAATTGAAAAGACCTAGAAGATCATGCAGCGCTGCTTGATGCCACCAAAGTAAATAACTGAACAGAGTGGGTGAGATTTTTTGGGGTGTAATGTCAAGAAATCACTTTCTCCCAATGAATTTCCAGTTTAGATCAGAGTCCTGGTGGATGTTCCTGCCTCTGTGTTCATCCAGGTGCCTATGGGGATCCAGGAGGACATGAAGACCACCAGCCAGGTGTCTTCTCAGCAGGGATCACAGGGAATGTGGGTCACCAGGGCTCTGACCAAAGTGAGTCCTCCCATGGGGGATGGAGTTGGAGCAGGGCACGAAGCTCTTCCTGCAGTCCGGGCACTCACAGAGCTTCCCTTACTGGTGCCTCCGTTGGTGTTGGGTCAAGTGAGAGCTCTGGGTGAAGCTCTTCCCACACTGGGGACACTTGTAGGGCCTCTCCCCGGTGTGGATGCGCCGGTGGGTGACAAGGGTGGAGTTTTGCTTGAAGCCCTTCCCACAGTCAGGGCAGCGGAAGGGCCTCTCCTCTGTGTGAATCTGCTGGTGCAGGAGGAGATTGGAGCTGGTCTGAAACCTCTTCTGACACTGGGGACACTCGTAGGGCCTCTCCCCCGTGTGGATGCGTTGGTGGATGGCGAGGGCAGAGCTGCAGCTGAAGCCCTTCCCACACTCCCCACACTCGTAGGCCCATTCCCCAGAGTGAATCATCTGGTGGCAGATCAGGTCAGAGCTCTGCCTGAAGCTCTTCCCACACTCCAAGCACTTGTAGGGCTTCTACCCATGGTGAACCTGCTCATGGACCACCAGCTCCAAGATCTGGCTGAACCTCTGTCCACCTTCCTGGCACAGGGTGGGTCTTTCCTCCTCAGAGCACCCTGGGCTGGGTTTGCAGCTCCTCCTCGTGGGGGATCTCCAGGGCTTTTCCTCCTTGTTGGATTCCAATGCTGTGGAGCTGCTCAAAACGGCCTTTTCAGGGAGGTTCTGCCGCAGGGATTTGTCCTTCCTGGTCTCCATCCTCAGCTCCTTGTCTGAGGGAGGAAGGACAAGGAGACTATGAGATTTGCCCCTGTGCCAGAGGGAAGGGGAAGGAGATCCCCCCAGTGCATCCCCAGCAGGACGGGGTCGGCAGTGGGGCTGTCCTGAAGCCGGGGGCCGTGCTGGGCTGGGAGGTGGAGCAGGAGAGAGGGGGAAAGGGGCAGTGACTTCCTCCTCACCTGCCTGGGTGTCCCAGGGCATCTTCCTCTTCCTCACAGCCTTCACCTCCATTTCACGAACGTCTGCGGATGGGAAATTCTGTTTTGGGAGGAAAACAAGGTATGAGCACAATGAGTTTTGTACTGGTTTGAAGGCAATCCAGGGGGACAGTCTAAGCCAGAATGACAATTGAATAAGAAAATTGAGCTCAAGGCAATGATACAGAAACACTGACTTAATCTGACAGAGTCAGGATATAACCTGACACCCCGTTGGTCAGAGTGGTGGTACCCGTCTGATGAAATGGAGGCTCCAGCCCTGTTGGAGTGATGATCGTGATTCTGTCAAAGCAGTGATCCTGTAGAAGAGTCTGGTCTTCCTCTGAAGGTCCAGTGGTGGTAATGGAGCTCTTGTCCTCTGGGAATCCAGTAGGCAAGGTGGTCCTGGTGTTGCAAGGGTGAGATTATATCCAGGTAGGAATGCTTGGTTCCTCCCCCTGGGCAGAGCATCCCACAATGGGATGATGTAATTTTATCAGTCCTGCAGTGGCACTCAATGGCCCATTAACAGAAGACAGCCCCTGGAGGGCGTTATCAGGGCTGAGCCATGGAAGAGATAAAGAACACTGCCCCACCTGTTTATCACAGTTTATGAAGATGGTGACTGAAAACATACTTCGGGTTACATCTTACATTGCACCCTGAAACAGTGAGGCAATCCCTGCTCGGGGTGGGGGGGTGAACACCACCCCCCTTTCCCAAACTGGCTCAGGTGTAAAACCCCCACCCTGGGAAGGCCACACACACAGGGGACAATGTCACACTTGCCCCACCTCAGGGGAGGTCTCTGTCCCTGTCACTCCCTTGCTCTCCCCCCTTTTCTCTTTCTTTCCATCTCTCTCTCGACCTCACATTTACTGTTCAATAACATCCACTTGGGATTTGGTCTCGTTAGCACCTTAATTGGGGCAGAGGCATCTCTCTAACAATTTTATTAACCAGATTGAGACATTATTTTGGCACAGTGAGTTCAGGGCACTGTTGTCTGACCCCAAGTGCCTTTGACAACAGCATGGCTCCCTCCTCTCAGGAGGTTCTGGCTCTTTCTGGAGGAACTCTTGGAAACTTCAATGCAGCTTCCTCTGAGCGACTTCTGGGAGAATTTATGAGGACAATGGCTGTTGTGGTTGGCCAGTGTAAAGAAAATATTTTGTTGTCCTTCCTAGAAAAGTTTGTTAAAATGACTGGAGGAAAGGGACCAAATGATACCAGCGAGACTGACAAGGATCATTCACCACAAGGTGAGGAACACAAGGCTACTAAAGTCCTACCAGAAGCCCAGCTCAAGTGTCTAAATTCCCAAATAACTCCCGAATTCACAGGCTTGGGGGCTTTGCCAAATGTGAGAATCATTATTTTCTTCGTCCCTGTCTCCTTTGTGATAGCTGCACATAGCTTTGCCTTCCTTTTAATAATCTGTATTGGGACAAATTTTCACTTTTCTTTTATCAGAACCTGCCAGCAGCTGAGCGGGAGCTGTGCAGGAACCGATGAAACTTGGAATTGCCACAGAATTGCTTCTATTGTCAGTTTATTCATGTTTGGGATTTGTTTGCCTTTCCATCACAAGTGACTTGTGGGAAAATCAAATATCCGTCAAGTATTTTATGCAGAGTTAAGTTTGATTACTTATATCTGTTTAAAAACTAAAAAATTTCAAGTTTTTTTTTGTCCGGTCCCCAGGGGATGCTCGAGAGGTCTCTGTGCCTCTCGCCCTGGGTGATGCTTGGGAGGGGCTTGGGGGGGTTGTCCTTGTCCCTGTCACCCCAGGCCATTCCCCAGGGGGTGTCCCTGTCCCTGTCACCCCAGGCCATTCTCCAGGGGGTCTCCATCGTTCTCACCCCAGGGAATGCCTGGGGGGTCTCCCACCCTCTCACCCTGTGCCAGGGGGTGCTCGGGGCAGTCTCTGTCCCTCTCAGCCCAGGGGATGCTCGGGGTCTCTGTCCCTTCACCCTGGGGGATGCTCGGGGGGTCTCCATCCCTCTGGCCTCAGGGAATGCTTGTGCAGGGCTGGGGACCAGGGGCTCTGTGTCCCTCTCAGCGCTGAGGGTGCTCGGGGCTGGGCGGTCTCCGACCTTCTCATATCTGATATCCCTCCTCTGCCTGCCGGTACCGGGTGATCGCCACGTGGCACCCCCCAAGGTCCCTGCAGGGGCATTTCCGGCTCTGCTTTGGGGTCCTGCAAGACCCAAACATCCCCTGCCCTGCCAAACAACCCTGCCGGAGACCCCCCGATGGATTTGGGGCGAGCTCCCCCTCCCCGTTCCCCTGCGGTTCTGGGGGGGCGATGCCGGCGGAGCCGCAGGAGCCGCGGCCCGAGCGGGGGAACCGCGTGGGGTTGGGGCTGGGGCTGCTCCTCCTCCCGCTCCTCCGCTGTCCCTCCTCCCGCTCCTCTTCCTCCTGGTCCTTCTTTTCCTCCCGCTCCTCTTTTTCCCTTTCCTTTTCTCCCTCCTCTCTCCCTCTTCTCCCTCCCGCTCCTCCTCCGCTCCCAGCCCGGCTCGGGCGGTGCCGACACCCAAAAGCAGCCGCGCTCTGCCCTGGGGGGGTTCCAAAGCGGCCCCGCCCCGCCCGGCACTGGGAGCGCTACTGGGAGCACTGGGAACGATGGTGAGAGCACCGGGAAGGAGCTGGGAGCGCTCTCCCTCCCAGTACCGCCTTACTGGGAGCACTGGGAACAGTGGTGAGAGCACCGGGAAGGAGCTGGGAGCGCTCTCCCTCCCAGTACCGCCTCACTGGGAGCACTGGGAGGGAACTGGGAGCAAACAGCGCCCGGACGCGGCTGCAGCCGGCGGGGGCGGGGCCAGGCCAAGGGGCGGGGCTATGCAAATACGGCGGGAGCAGCGCGGGGTTTGCTCGGTCACGTGAGGGCCGGGGGGGCTGGAGCGATGGCGGCGGCGTCGGTGAGAGGGGACAGGGACCGGGAATGGGGACAGGGAATGGGAATGGGGACAGGGAATGGGAATGGGGACAGGGACCGGGAATGGGGATAGGGACCGGGAATGGGGATAGGGACCGGGAATGGGGACAGGGAATGGGAACGGGGACCGGGAATGGGAATTGGGACAGGGACGGGGAATGGGGACAGGAAATGAGAACGGGGACAGGGACCAGGACTGGGGACGGGGACTGGGACTGGGACCAGGAATGGGGACAGAGACCAGGAATAGGACTGGGAATGGGAACAGGGACCGGGAATGGGGACCGGAACCGGGAATGGGGACAGGGAATGGGAATGGGGACAGGGACCGGGAATGGGGACAGGGACCGGGAATGGGGACAGGGAATGGGAATGGGGACAGGGAATGGGAACGGGGACAGGGACCGGGAACGGGGACAGGGACCGGGAATGGGGACAGGGAATGGGAACGGGGACCGGGAATGGGAATTGGGACAGGGACGGGGAATGGGGACAGGAAATGAGAATGGGGACAGGGACCAGGACTGGGGACGGGGACTGGGACTGGGACCAGGAATGGGGACAGAGACCAGGAATAGGACTGGGAATGGGAACAGGGACCGGGAATGGGGACCGGAACCGGGAATGGGGACAGGGAATGGGAATGGGGACAGGGACCGGGAATGGGGACAGGGAATGGGAATGGGGACAGGGACCGGGAATGGGGACAGGGACAGGGAATGGGGACAGGGAATGGGAATGGGGACAGGGACCGGGAATGGGGACAGGGAATGGGAATGGGGACAGGGACCGGGAATGGGGACAGGGACCGGGAATGGGGACAGGGAATGGGAATGGGGACAGGGAATAGGAATGGGGACAGGGACCGGGAATGGGGACAGGGACTGGGAATGGGACAGGGAATGGGGAGAGGGACTGGGAATGGGACTGAGAATGGGGACAGGAACCAGGACTGGGGACAGGGACTGGGAATGGGACCGGGAATGGGGGCAGAGGCCAGGAATAGGACTGGGAATGGGACCAGGAATGGGGACAGGGACGGGGGGTCCTTGACCAGCTTCCCCAGAACCTCCACCAGGGTCTCCCAGTGCAACCGGAGCCGCTCAGCCTGGTGTCCCCAAAGCCCTGAGCAACCCCCAGGGCCCTCCCAGGAACCCTCCGGTCCCTCGAACCCAGCATCCCCCACATTCCCTGCAAGACCCCCGTGTCCCCATCCTTGTCTTAGCTCAACGTCTTTATTTTTACCTGCTTTTGAGGGTTTTGAAAGGGCAAAGAGAAATGAAAAGAAAAATCCAGGCCAAGGGGAGCCAGGAGGATGTGGAGCCCCCAGCCAGGTGTCTTCCCAACACGGATCAGCGGCACCACGGATCACCGGGGCTCTGCCCACCGGGGCTCACTGGGGATCATCCAGCACGGATCCTCCTGTGGGGGATGGAGCTGGAGCAGCACACGGAGCTCTTCCCACACTGGGGGCACTCGCAGGGCTGCCCTTGGTGGTGCCTCTGTTGGTGTTGGGTCAAGGCTGGGCTGTGTGAGGAGCTCTTCCCACACCTGGAACACTCGTAGGGCCTGGGACATCACCAGGAGCGGGGCTGGGATGTGCTCTGGTGCCTGGGACATCACCAGGAGCGGGGCTGGGATGTGCTCTGGTGCCTGGGACATCACCAGGAGCGGGGCTGGGATGTGCTCTGGTGCCTGGAACACCACCAGGAGAGGGGCTGGGATGTGCTCTGGTGCCTGGGACACCACTAGGAGCGGGGCTGGCTGTGATCCTCTCCGGTGTTAGGGACATGACAAGGGGTGGTGCTGGCTGGGGTCTGTTTGTGCCTGTGAAGTGCCAAGGGCAGTGTCACAGCGGGGCAGCTCTCAGTGTCCCCTGCAGGTCACAGTGTCCAGTGCAGCCCGTGCCAGCGGTCACTGCGCACACGGGGCAGGCTGGGCTGGACGGGGGTCGGGGCAGAAACGCCGCCCCCGGGACTGGGCTCTTCCCCTGCCTCTGGGGCCCAGCCCCTGCTGGGAGCGCCTTGGGCAGGGCACGGGGCTGCTGCTGGGCCAGGGGGAGAGGCTTTGCCCCCTGCCAGCTGCCCGGGCCCCTCTGATGCCTGTCCCACATCCCTGTGGCTCCTGTCCCCACCACTCCCCACCACCTTCACTCCCTCCATCAAAGCCCCACTCAACCTCTGCACGGTGACCTCTGGAAAGAAAGAAAGAATGAAGGAAAGGAAGTGTTGTCTCTTCACCCTGGCTGGATGCCAGGCACCCACCAAAGCTGCTCTCTCACTCCCCTCCAGAGATGGCCAGGAGAGAGAAAACAGAAGGAAGGCTTCATGGGTTGAGTTAAGGACTGGGGCAGATCACTCAGCAAATGCCATCAGGGGCAAAACATTTTCGAAATCAGAGATAATAGTGGAACTTAGTGCTATCCAGATCAGGGCAGGATAGTGAGAAGTACAATAAAGCTTTAAAAACCCCTTCTGCCCATCCCTCCCTCCTTCCCAGCTCTACCTCCTCCCCCAGTGGGTGCAGGGAGACAGGGAATGGGGGTTCTGGTCAGGTCATCACCTCTAGTTTCTCCTGCTGCTCGGGGAGAGGAGTCGTTCCCCTGCTGTGCTGGGGTCCCTCCCTGAGACACTTCTCCATGAACTTCTCCAAGGTGAGTTCATCTCAGGGACAGCAGTTCTTCACAGACTGCTGCAGCGTGGCTCGCTCTTCCATGGGCTCACAAGTCCTAGCAGGACCCTGCTCCAGCGTGGGCTCCTCTCTCCAGGGGTTTGCAGGTCCCTGCCCAGTCCCTGCTCCAGCACAGGTTTCTCGTGGGGTCACAGCTCCGCTCAGGCATCCCCCTGCTCCGGCACGGGCTCCTCCAGGCGCTGCAGGTGCATCTCTGCTCTCCGTGCCCTCCATGGGCTGCAGGGGCCCAGCTGCCTCACCAGGGACTGCACCAGGGAATCTCAGGGCAATCAGCTCCAGCACCTGGAGCAGCTCCTGCCCCTCCTCCTGCCCTGCCCTGGGGTGTGCAGAGCTGTTCCTGTCACATGTTCTCACCCTGCTCTTCCCTGCTCACAGTTACATCTACATGATGACCCATGTTCTTTTTCTTAAATCTCTTATCCCAAAGGCGTTACCACCATTTCTAACTGGCCCAGCCTTGGCTGGGGGCCGGTCCATCCTGGAGTGGGCTGGAATTGACTCTGTGGGACATGGAGGAGCAGCTGCTCTCACAGAAGGTGCTCCTAGAGCCCCTCCCTTCCCAAAACCTGGCCATGCAAACCTCGTATAAGTATGGTAGGGTTTTTATTACCATTATGATTTCAATGATCTCTATTTTTGCTAATAATGGTACAGTTGGTATTACTAGTATTTTTAGTCTTTTTGACTCTATATTAATAGTGGCTAGAGTAGAAACAGGTTCTTCATTGCAAGTAGAAGTTAGAATTTTGTCAGCCTCTTGCCCTGCCCTGTTCTGTGTCATTGCTGCGTGTGAAGCCGCTGCTGCCAGGGCTCCCCATTTCCCTGGTTTGGGAAATTCCATGGCATTGCTCCCATGTCAGAAAGAGAGGGCTCATTCCATTCAAATGGATTGCCTGAGCTCTTCTAGTCCCAGTGTTGGAAGCTTGTTTTCTAACATTGTTGACTTTCTCAGCTTCTGTTAACATTTGTGATTTTATCACAAAATGTTCTCGGATGTGATTTTCCAAGATTCTCTAATCAGCTTTCAGTTTGCTCTTGGATTTCTTAATGGTGTGTCCGAACCGAAGGCAGCATTTTGGGTGGGAAGGCTTCAGTCGGAGCTGGGATTGCCTCAGCAGCAGCTGGTTTTGCACATGTCAGCAGAGCTAACAGAGATTCCGTGAGCTGAATATTCTGCCTCGTTCGGAAGCCGCAGTGCCCGGCTCGGGGGAGCTGCGCTGGGAGCTGCAGGTTGTGCTGGGGCCGGGCAGTGGCCGGAGCCCCCGGCAAGGGCCGGCGATGGACACCGACCCTTTGCTGGGCAGGGGCTCGGGGCCCTGCGGCGCCGGGCGGTCGGTGCCCGGTCACGGCGGGACTGCGGGAGCCGGGAGCAGCGAGAGAGCCCGGGCGGAACATCAGCACCGGGGCGGGCACGGCCTGGGAGGGGGCACAGCCCGGGGGTCCCGCGGAGCCTCCCTGCTCCAGAGCCGCAGCTGCGACAGCGGGGCCGCTGCCGGGATCTTTGGGGCAGGGAGAGCCGCAGGCGGGCGTTCCAAGTGCCTCCTTCGGGGCAGGATTTTGTCCCGGTGCGGGGGAATTCCCGCGGGCTGGGGCCGCTGCCGAGCGCCGCCGCCTTTCCCGGGAGCCCCCGGGCAGAGCTCTCTGCTCGGGCTGTGAAAAACACGCTCACTCTCCTGTGAAAATTTAAACATTTTAATACAGGACGATAGGAGACAAGGACCTTAGAGCAAAGGTTGTTACGGCCGGGTGCATCTTGGCACTGAACCAGGAGCACACTTATCTCCGGAGATGCCCATTAAATACCTTTTCCCTCCCATCAGCCTGTTGCATATTCATAGACCCTTATGCATAGTAAACTTTTTTCCCAAACTAGTTTACATATTCCAAGAACTGTTCAGAGTGGCTCCCCCTCCTCGGTTCCACCCTTTTAGAGCATGCGTATTCCTTGGTTGTGGTTTTAGTCCTTTTTTATCATCATCTTCAGTTCTGGCCCCGGCCCTCACTGCCTTCAGACGGTGAGTGCTGATCGTTGGCAGATCTGTACAGGCGTCCTCATCCTGTGTTCATTGCCATCCAAGCAGGCACTTTAACACGAGCATACTTGTTAGAAACATTCCCGGTACGAAAAGTGATTTCAGCATTTAATGTAATAAAAAAAGAAAGGCCTAAAGCATGGAGGCCCGCGGGCTGAGCAGGAGCGCTCCCCTCAAGGATGCTGCAGCGCCGGCGCTGGGTCTTCTGAGCAGCGACGTCCCCGACGTTCCAGGTGGAGCAGCACAGGTTCCGTGGGTCAGAAGCCCCCTTTTTATCCTGTTTTTTGTCCCTTTGGATCGGTTTCTTTTTGGATCCCTCATTTGCATGAGGGTTTAAGGCGCTCGATTGGCCCGTGGCAGTTCAGTCCAGGCTGGCTCCTTTCCCTTGGGGGGCTGCACTTTACTTAGGTGTAATACGGTACGTGGAGTACCGTATTTCTTCTAACTACCCTTCAAACCCCTTTTACCATAACCAAACCAACAGTACACGCTCAACAGCGATCAACTATTTTACAATAGTTTCTAACCTAGTTTAACAATTCCCCCTCTAACGATTTGATCCGTCTTCTAGCCTGCATCAACCTTTTAAAGTCCAATTTCTAATTTTCTCAGTTTCTCATACTGTTCAAGCATATCTCTGGCATTCTGATCACTCTGTTCTTTTATTAGTGTTACTTTTTTGCCATTTTTCCCTTCTACGTTACCTTGCAGCATGATGCTGCCTTGGCCAATGCTGGGTACTATCAGGACTAGACATGGAATTGCACATGGTAGAAATATTACACTTACTATTGCACACACTACAAAGAAGACCAATTTCTTCCACCATTTACCATTCCAGGTGAACAAGTTGTCCCACCAATCGGGGTCTCCAAAAAGGGGGTCCATTTTTGCGTTCCAGCATAGGTTAGTTTCCTAATATTTTGAGTAATGTTTTTAATTACATGACTGTGGTCATCGATCTCTAGGCAGCATTCTGAAATGTTAAATTTCCCTCAGATCCCTCCTTCCTCTGCGAGGAGGTAGTCCACTGCCAATCGAATTTGGTAAATTACTGATCATGTTTGTGGTTGCTGCTGGCTCAAGAGAGCAATGGTCAGAGTTGTTTGATTGGACATTATTTCAAGTACTGCTTGTAAACGGATGATTCGATTGAGCATGTATACTGGGCTTCTGTACCCCCAGGATCCACCCTGGGCCCAGGTAGCCGGCTCATAAGTATCGATAATCTTTTGTGGGGTCCAACTTTCATTGTTCCAGTTTTGGGTTCTGCCAAGTAAACTCCTTTTCTTTCTGGCCAGATCATCATATACTGGGACTCCCAAGTTTGATTTCACATCCTTAAGCAGTAAGAAAAAGGATGGTTTTACTGCTCCAATTGCGCAACTCCCGGTCCACCCTCCCGGTAACTTCACATATGCCGTGTTACCACAGATCCAAAAAAAACTTTTAGGTGCATCCCAGAAATTAGAATCTTGATTTGTTGTATGTTTCCAATATTTGGATAGGGTTTCTATTGCCCAGAATGGGTTAATATAATCTCCTAAGCATTCAAACAGTTTTTCACTGTATACACATCTACTTTCAGTTTTTTCTATTGACCAATATGAATGGGGGGTTTCTGGGATCCACCTGGTGTGTGTGTGTCATTTGCTGCTAGATATCTTTCACATGGTGTTTCTCCTGCTTCTATAGTATACATTTTCCCTTTTCTTGATAAACACTCTTCCCCTATTATTGTGGATTTTAGCTTCCACTCTCCTTCCCTTCTTTTGAGTACTACCATACTTTTTTTTCATGTAATCCATTTTAAAATGTCTAGGGGACCCAAACTGATACCATCCTATGGACAAATTTTAAGTGTGTCCCCTTGCACACCCAACAATCAGTCAACTTAAATTCTTTTGTAATCTTTTCCACCATATTGATAAAAAGATTCTTACCATTTATTTGTCCCTCCCTATCCCTTTGTCCTTTCAATTGCACTTCTTTCTCCTTGAATGTATCCTCTAAGTTGGTTTTACTTTCTTGTTCAAAACATACCCATCTTTCTTTCATGGAGCACTCTCCTGATATCCTCTGACTTGGGTTTGCAATAGTTTTAGCCAGCCAATATATTTCATTATCCTCTTTACAGGTTGTTAACTGGGAGTGGTCGATACATTTGGGATTCATGTTGGTGTGCACTCTGATGAATGCACTTACTGTATCTCCTCTACACAAGGGATAGTAACACTTCTCACAAGTGTTTCCTCCACTTCCTCCAAAGTGGATGAGTAGCAGCATTGCTACCAGTGGGAGTCTGGTACGGGCTGGCCTCCTCACCTCTCGATCCACAGGGCTTTTCTCGGTGCCCTGAGAGTCTTTTCCAGAGGTAGTTCCTGATCCAGTCTTGCCTCCCACCTCTGGTTTTCCCTCCTTCTGGAGACATTCTGCCATGACCCTTATCTCACCAACTCCCTTCCCTCAATTTGGTCCCAATGAGGGTTGCAAGGGGAGTGCTCTATGGAGCAGTACTGGAAACTGAGATGTTATTCTGATTGTCAATTCTTAGCTAAACAAAACTTAAATTTATCCTATAACAAACATTAGCAAAATTTAAGGATATACGGATAACAATGTAGAGGTTTCCTGTGGGGGGGTTGTGTTCAGGGCTGCACTTCTTTTGGTGCTTTCCTCAGGACCAGTTTCAAGTCTTTATCGTCTCTGCTGGCTATAGTCCATTCGCTTGCCTCAGCTGGGGGTTGTACTGGACCCTTCACTCGACTTGCATGAGTCCAGCCCTGCTCCTTTGTTCTCACTGTGGTGTTTGCTGCAAGCAGTGCCTGGAAGGGGCCTTCAAAGTGAGCAGTTAGTGGAGGGTTTTTCCATGATTTCATCAACACCCAGTCTCCTGGGTTAGTACCATGTATTTTACAGTCCAGTGGGGAAGTTTGGGGAAGGTAGCCCTTTTTCCTTAGTTCTTCCAGGGTTGTTGTTAGTGTTTCTATATATTTTTGCATGGCCATCCCCCCCTCTTGATGTTCCCCAGTACTGTATGGGGTAAGCAAGAAAGGCAGCCCAAACAACATTTCACAAGGAGAGACCCCTAGATCTGTTCTGGGTCTCGTTCTTATTCGTCATAGGGCTAGTGGTAAACATTTGACCCAATTCCATTGGGTTTCTAAGACCAATTTTGTTAAAATATTCTTTAAGGTTTGATTTACCCTCTCGACCCTCCCAGAACTCTGAGGGTGCCAAGGGGTGTGTAACTCCCACTTCATTCCCAGGGCCCCGAGGACTTGTTGCAGAACACTGGATGTAGAGTGGGGGCCACGGTCTGAATCAATAAAATTTACTAGCCCCTATCTCGGAATAATTTCTTCTAAGAGAACTTTTGTCACAGTTTGGGCTGTCTCCCTTCTCGTGGGGAATGCCTCAAACCAGTGGGTTAGATGGTGAATCTCCTCTGGGGAGAAGAGGATGTTCCTAATAGGATGCAGCTCTTCCCAGGTGTGTGTATTGGGACCCAAGAACTGATCTGTTTGCTGTGTGGTGCCAGTTGGATCTTCTATTAAACCAACTAGCTCTTTCTTATATATTCTTGCTTCAGAAGCTTTCAGGGGTGCATTTATAACACCTATTCCTCCTACCCCACACCTAGTGGAACTTCCCTCAGGGGAAGCAGCCTGTCAGGATTTACCTCTGTCCTTACACCACTTTTTGATCTGGTATTACAGTAAGGGCCAGCATCTGAAGGCTTATTTGACTGGCTCACTAATTCTTTGTTATCATGTTGGGAGGGCTCAGTTGTTAGGTTGGAGGATATATCCAGAGGTTTTTTCTCAGGGAAAGGTGTTGTATTCTGACTTACAGGTGAAGCAAGTTGTATGTTAGTGGGGGTAGGAGGCAACGGGGAAAAAGCACCAAGGGGTGGATATATATGGGGGAGTGGGGTTGTTGGAGGGGGTAAAAATGGCATGGAGATTCCCCGAGGAGATAGAGAACAGGCAGGGATCATTGGAGGGGGTAAAGGTAGGTTTTGAGAAGCAGGAGGCTGGGTGTTAAGTGGGGGGGTGGCTTCATAGTGTGAAAAAAGGCAATCCCTTGGGGTTTTTTTTTAGTTTTAAAAGTTTATTAGTAATAAAATTGTTTTAAAAATAGCAATAAAATTAGAGTAATAAAAATTTGGACAATGAGGATTAGGACAATTACAAGACAATAAAAAGTAAAGAATTATGGATGTCTGGATGTTTTTGGGCACTAAGCTGCCAAAAACATGCCTTGTGAACAAAGGAATTACCCTTAACAGCAACAGCCTGTTGCATATTCATACATCTCATACATGATGCATAAATTCCTTGCAAATTAAGAATTTTTCTGGTTGTTGTGAACTTCTTCCCCTTAATCCTAGTGGTTCCATAAAGATGGAGAGAAGGTGGAAGAATGTTTGTCTTTTCTGATAAGGAGGCAGTAACTCTTTATGTGTCTTGTCGCTCTTATTTCTGTGCGAAGTTTCTTGATTATCTTATCCCTTTTCTTGAGCTAGTAAAAATATCTGACATTGCAGAGTTTCTATTTTAACATTGTGTTATAACCTAGAACTACATTTAACACACTACTTAAGAGAATTAATACAGCATAACTTTCTATCACTGCACATATAATATTTGTTTTAATATTTGTGACAAAAGCCAATCATAAAATATGCATTTTTCACACCTTGCCCTCACTGCCCTTTTGTCACACACACACACACACACAGAGACAGTTCTCGGTTAATTTCTGATTTGATTGCCTGGATTTTGTTTGGTTTTGTTGTTGCTTTCTTTTCTTGGTGTGCCTGAAGTGTCCAGTCAGGAGCAGAGTGACTCTTGCCAAGGAACTTTGTGGTGCTGTTGCTTAATATTAAATCTGGTTTTTGCTGATCCCTTGCTGGGGATTTTTTCAGCGCTCTCAAGCCCTTGTTGGTAACAGGGTGAAGGAGCCCTGGCCCAGGTTCTGGTCCTGGGGGACACAGGGACGCTGCCGGGGGGTCCCTGTCCCCCTGTCCCACCCCCCCAACAGCCCCAGCCCCCGTCCCCGTGTCAGGCTCTGGGGTCGATCTCATGGAACATCCTCTGGGGGAGGCTGCGGCGCCGGGGGCGGGGGGACCCGGGGGGACAGGGGACCCCGCTGTGCACGAGCAGCGTTGGACTTCTCTGGGGGAACTGTGAGGGGGGGCTGGGGTGGAGTGACCTTCCCAGTGACCTCACACAGCCCCTGTGATGTCACACACCCCTGTGATGTCACACAGCTGCACTGTGATGTCACAGCCTGCTCTTTGAGGTCCCAGTCTGCTCTGTGATGTCACAAAATCTGCCCTGTGATGTCACAGCCCAGCCTGTGAGGTCACAGACACCCTGTGATGTCACAGCCAGCTCTATTATGTCACAGCTACCTTTGTGATGTTATGCAGCCTCGCTGTGATGTCACAGCCTGCTCTGTGATTTCTGAGTCAGCTCTGTGATTTCACAACCCACTCTGTATTGTCTCAGCCTTCTCTGTGACATCACACAGCTGCTCTGTGATGTCACAGAGCCCTTTCCTATGACGGCAGAGTCTTCTCTGCGGACTCACAGCCCATTCTGTGATGTCACACAACCAGCCTGTATTGTCACAGCCGACTTTGTGACATCACAACCTCCTCTGTGACGTCACAACCTCCTCTGTGATGTCACAGCCTGCTCTGTGATGGCACAGCCTGCTCTGTGATGGCAGAACTCACTTATCATGTCACACAGCACCTCTGTGGGCTCACAGACCCACCCTGTGATGTCACAACACCTTCAACGATGGAACACAGCCACCCTATAATGTCACAGCACACTCTTTGACCTCACAGCTCGCTCTGCTCTGTGATGTCATACAGGCATGCTCTGATGTCACAGCCTGCTCTGGGATGTCACATAATAAACCAGTGATGTCACAGCCAACTATATGATGTCACAACCTGGTCTGTGACAAAATCACAGAATCACAGAATTGCTGGGTTGGAAGAGACCTTTTAGGCCATCAAGTCCAGCCCATGCCCTAACACCACCTCAGCTAAACCATGGCACTGAGTGCCACATCCAGTCTTTTTTTAAACACATCCCATGATGGTGACTCCACCACCTCCCTGGACAGACAGTTCCAGTACTTTATCACCCTTTCCATAAAAAACTTTGTTCCTAATATCCAACCTAAATTTCCCTTGGTGCAGCTTAAGACTGTGTCCTCTGGTTCTGTCAGTTGCTGTGAGGAGAGAGACCGACCCCCACCTGACTGCAACCACCATTCAGGGAGTGTGGAGAGTGATAAGGTCACCTCTGAGTCTTCTCCAGGATAAACAACTCCAGCTCCCTCAGGCATTCCTCACAGGACTTGTGTTCCAGATCCCTTGTAATAGATAAGAGAAGTCTCTTTGTTCATCATTAAACAGGAACTCAGGCAAAGGAAGAGGTTTTTTGTGAATAACAGGAAACCCGAGGATATACTGACTCCTTAAGTTGATTGTACAACTAGGGTTGGGAGGTGTGTAACCATCTATGGAAAGATTGTTAGAGGGTCATAAACCCCCAGTGAGGAAGAGGAGGAGAGCCTTCATCCAGACAACCACCAGAGAGCAGGTGGTGACCCCCTAGCAACTGGAGGCGCACGCGCAGAGTACTCCCGGAAAAGCCACAAACGCGGAAGAAGGGGGAGAATAAAGGACCGTGGGAAAAGGGAAGCGGTGTGAGCCTTGGCGGAGCACTGACTCCCCGGCTGCACCCAGCGCTGTTTGCTTGTCATTGCTTGCTGTAATCAATAAAATTCCTTTTATCAATCCCTAAAGGATCAGACAAATTATTTACTTTAACTTATAACACCCGTTCCCTGCTCTTGCTGCTGCCCCATCTTCAAAGCCTCTTCCTCGGGCTCTTCCTCCCGTGCAGAGCAGCTCTCCTGGACAGGGACGGCAGATGGCACAGCTGGGAAGCAAAGGGAACACTGAGTCAGTATGGGGACGTTTTCCTTGGCAGCAGCTGCACTTCCATCAGGGAAGGGAAGATCTCAGAGCCTCCCCAGGAGGGTTAGAAAGAAAAAGCAGCCGAGCGGGCCAGGCTGTGGTGAGCGCAGCCGCGGCGGGACTGTCCCGCAGCCCCGGCAGCCCGGCACAGCCGGCACAGCTCCCGGGCCCTGCCAGGCACAGCTGCCTTGCCCAAGGACAGCCCCTGTGCCGGCCGGGGCAGCTGCACTGAGCAGCCCCAGCACGGGCAGGGCCGGCTGCTGCCCCGCCGGGCAGTGCCCACGGCCACAGCCCACGCCACCCTCAGCCCCACCCTGCCTCCCTGGCCCTGGGGCCTCACCCGGGCTCTCTCCAGCGTGGCAGCAGCAGGTCCCCGTTCCCTGCTCTTGCTGCTGGCCTTCTGCTTCTCCCTGCTGGCTCCCGTCAGTCTCCAGCTGTCCTCAAGGTCTCCACTGCAGCTGTGGCAAAAGCGGAGGCTCTGCAATAGGTTCCAAGGCCTGGCAGAGCTGCAGTCCCGGAGCCCTCTGTGCTCCCTGCCGGCCCCCTCCATCCCCTCAGCCCCGCCATGCTCTCGGCAAACCCCCAGCCCCCTTCAGTTTCTTCAGCCCCTCACAGTCCTCTCAGCCCCTCAGTCCCTTCTGACCCATCCCGTCCCCCTAGACCCGCCACCCCTCGGCCTGTGCCACTTCCCTGTCACCTCAGTGCCACCATCGCCCTCGGCTGCCCCACAGCCCTCAGCCCCAGCAGCACCTCAGGGTCACCGTCCCTTCAGCGTCACCGCCCCCTCAGCCCCCTCAGTCTCACCGTCCTTCAGCAGCTCCTCAGGGGACAGTGCCTGGGGCCACCGGCAGCTCCCACCGCTCAAGGGACACCCGGGGCTGGAACTGCTGCTCTGCCCGGCCCGGCCGCCAGCTCGGACCCAGCACAGGGAGAGGGGACACAGGGGGCACGGGGGAAAAGCAAGAGGTGAGGGAGGAAGCAGAGCAGGAGAAGAGGTTAAAAAGAGGCCTACACCTATACAGATGTATAAAAAGAGGCCTACACCTATATGCATGTATAAATGTAACTACGGATATCTACAACTATAACTGCACATCTAAAAATGTAAATATATACACCTAAAACTAAAAATAAATTAACTAGACAAATCTCTGTCTATGTAGATAGATAAATGTAACTACATAAATCTATAAAGACAACTACATATATCAATAAATAGAACTATACACATCTATAAATATAACTAGAGACAGAGGAATTCTACCTGCCCAATGGTCACAGGCTCTCTGTCTCTTCCTGGCGCACAGGGCAGCCCTCCTGGACAAGTTGATCACACGGGATCTGGGAAGCAAAGGGAACACTGAGACAATACTGGCCCTTGTGCAAGCGCCCCTTGAGCACCAATTGTCCTTCTATCAGGGACATTAAAAGATGGCCTGAAAGGCAGACTCTCACTTGGCAATTTCAAGCCTGCTCTATAAAGAACAGGGATCCTTCCAAGTTGTCAAAACGGAACTGTGTAAAGTATTTCAGTATTCTAATAAAGTCTCAGCACCCACAGTGCAAATGGCACCCACGAGAGCTTGAAACACAGACAGTCCCAGTGACAGAGAGACCACAGTCCTCACTGAAATGGCTGAAGGCTGCTGGGGGCTGAGGTATGAACCAGACTGGGACACCCAGCTTGGTGGCACAACTCCCACAAGGTCAGGTTTATTCCCTGCTCTCTTGCCACAGCAGAGGACTCAGTGCCCAAGCCTCTGGCGAAGCGTGGAGGGCAGGGCTCGGGCAGGTTGTGCATGTGCCTTTGAACTAAAGGCACCAGGAAGCACCAACCCTGCAGACAAGAACTCAACTCTTCTCGTCTCCCTTCCTGCCAGAGGCAGGCTCAGAGCAGCCGTCTCACACCTCTCTAAACCAACGGGGGCTCTGTCCTTACCAGGCTCCTCGGGCTCTGGGGAACTGTTCTCGCAGCTCTCGGTGCCAGATGAAGTTTCCTCTGCTGCAGCCCGGTTCACAGGCTCCCCTCCTGAAGACTCAGGGGCAACATTCATATTGCCCTTGAAAGAACAATAGAAAAAAAAGAAAACTAAAGATCATTCAGTATTTTGCTGGAATCACATCAAGGATACAGTTACTCTCCTTCTCCATGTAACAGCGTTCAAAATCTTTCAGCCCAGCCTCTTCCATTCCCCTCCAATGGGTTACCTGAGCAGAGGGAGACCTTTCAGGCAGGGATCTCCTGATCTCCCGGATCATTTGCTCGACGGCCAAGCCAAGATCCGCTGGTGGCAACTGCTCTTCACCAGGTGCATTCCAGGCTGAGCCGGAGGCCGTCGATGCTGCACAACCTGCACTGCCAGGTGGAGCGCTGGGGGCTGAAGTGCCCGAGGTGGCTGCAAGAATCCAAAGACATTGGTCACACTCTACAACGTGGCTCTGGGACACTGATCTCTGTTGCTGCCTTGGATCAACCATCACAGGAAGCAGGCAGGAAAACCAGGCAGAGAATCTTTTGCCTTTCTAGGTGCCCCTTCTAAATAAGCTTGAGAATTTTGGGCCGAGAAGGACAGAGCCTTGTGGAAAAATACTTCAAACAGTCACTTTTCAGGACCTTTTGGGGAAAAGCAAGGCTACAACTCTTTTCCTACCTCGCGGGTCGTAGGCTGGGGGCTGCTGCTCCCTGTAGAGCTGCTGGAAGCTGCAGGGCTGGATCCTGAGCACCTCCCGGTCGATCGGAGGCAGCTGCCCTCCGTAGAGCTGCTGGAAGCAGCTGCGAGGCCCCTCCCGCCCGAGCGGCAGCAGCGGCTCCCCGTAGAAACCGAAGAAGCCGCAGGGCGGGATCCGTAGCAGCTCCCGCTCGGCGGGCGGCGGCCGCTCCCCATAGAGCTCCTGGAAGCGGCTCGGCCCCTCCCGCCGGGCCGGCACCGGCCGGTCCCTGTGCAGCAGGTGGAAGCCGCAGGGCGGGCGCCGGGCGAGCAGCGGCCGCTGCCCGGGGGGCGGCTGGAAGCGGCCAGGCCGGGGGCTGCGCAGCTCCCGCCCGTCCGGCAGCGTCCGCTCCCTGTGCAGCAGCAGGAAGCCGCTGGGCGGGCGCCCGGGCGGCAGCGGCGGCCGCTCCCTGGAGAGCGGCTGGAAGCGACTGCGCCCGTCCCGCCCGTGCGGCAGCGGCCGCGCCCCGGGCAGCTGCTGGGAGCCGCGGGGCGGGCGCCTGCGGCCCTCCCGCCCCGCCGCCGGCCGCTGCCTGTTGGCCGCGCTCCGGCGCCTGATGCGGAGCAGGAGGTCGGGGCGGTCGCGGCGAAAGCAGGGGTTGCTGTAGTGGAGCCAAGCCCCGGCATCGCCCGGCGCAGCTGAGCCAACCCGGCCCGGCACCCTGCGGAAGCCGTAGCGGTAGAGCTGGCGCACGAAGCTGCGGAACTGCGTGGCCCTGAAGGTGTGCGGAGCCGGGCCCCGGGCGTCGCCCGGGCTGAGCAGCTCCCGCTCGAAGAGGGAGCGGTGGATGAGCAGCCCCCGGGCCCGGCTGTCCCAGCGCACGGAGCGGACGCGGGGGCTGTTCGCCAGGCGCCACAGCTTGGCGGGGAAGGCGCTGGCTCTGAGCCCGGCGGGCAGCGGCAGCTCCGCCATGGCGCCGCTCGCCGGCTGTCGCCACAACGGCCCCGGCGCAACGGCCGCGGCTGCGCCGGCGGCGCGCGGCCTGAGGGGGGCGCTGCGCTCGGGCCCGCGCGCGCCCAGCCGCACTGGGCGGGGCCGTTCCTGGGCTGTTCTTGTCAGGTGCAGTTCAAAGGCTGCAGGCGCATTGAGGAAGACATTCTACCTATTTGCATCTCCAACCTTTGAAAAGCCCTTGTGTATGAAAAGCTCTGCATCAGCACCAAAAGCTGATCGCAGTGAGACCCAGACGAATTAGCCTCAAGAGCTGCTCTTTGTTCCCTGCTCAGGGCTTGTTCTCTGATTTTGTGTGTCTGCTCCTTCCAGTGCAGGAACACGGGGAAGAGAAATTAGGATGTAAAACAAAGAAGTGGGATCCACAGGCCTGCACCTTGGTAGGTATAATAGATCTTGGATGGCCCCACATTCCTGACAAACTTGATGGGCAAGGCACTGAGGTCACTTTCGTTGCCTTCCCTTCCCCTGCCTCCCCCCTTCAGATGATCAGTTTTCTAGAAAGAGCTTTTTCTTTGTGTAGCATCTGGTGCCTCACAACCTCCAACATGACTTGTTTAGAACACGTGAATATTGCTCCTATCATCAAAACACTAGGAAAGAAGTATTTCAGGCCAATTTTGTAAGTATTTTTGTCAAGGCTTTTATGTCCTTATCTCTACACACGAGCCCAGAAACATATTATAAAAAAAATGTAAAATGTTAGTCATATCTTAAACAAAAATGCTTTGCTTCAAAGCTCCCAACACCAAATCCTTCAACAAATCAGACCTCATCTAAAAGCAAAAATATAAATGGAAAACTGTCAACCACCTAATAACTACTATTAAGCAAGTATTATTTCTGGTGGCTGTCTGAGGAGTTTCTCCCATGTCAAATGCAAAATACGGATTGCGCTGAATTAGTGCATCACCAACTGTGCCTTTTCCCAAAAGACTCAACTTACTGCTGCCCAACAAAGACATGCTATTTTCTCCTTCAGCCACTGCTCCAGTCTGATCCCCTGGGAACAAGAGATTGCTGTGGGTTTCTGTGGGAAGGGGAGTGGCACAGGCACATCAGTGCCTGCAGACTGTGGCAGAGGGGAGGATCTGCTGTGACAGCAGGTGCACCGGAGACTGGAGAAGAGGTTTTTTCTTTCTTGTCTAAGACACTGAATTTAGAGAATGTTTTCATAAAGAATACTGTCACCGCTTTACTTTTTTTACCCTAATACTTACTAGTCCTGATAAATGTTAATTATTTCCATACATTCTGTTTCTCGGTGGTTTAATTAAAAGCACAGAGACACTCAATTATTTCAGAAATGAGCTTGAAATAAGCTGTTACTTTAGAACAAACCCAAAATGTTCATTGTTTCTAAGTGTTAAAATTATGTCCACCGAGAGAAACTCAGTCACTTCCAAAGTGAGCTTGAAATAAGCTTTTGTTTTAAAACAAAACCAAGACTTTTTTCTTGCTAAGGGAGAACAGGAGTTTCCCAAACTCCTCCGTGGAACTAATACAAATTGTTTGAAGTATCCATTTTCTGCCAGGAGCAGAGGGATGCCAACCTGGGCAGAGTTCACACAAAGCTCATTTCAGTAGAAAGGTGATACAAGAGCGACTGGGGACGGACAGAGGGGCTTTGCAGCTCTGCTGGGGCTGCAAAGTTCAGGCTGCTGTTCACAGCTGTGAAAGGAACTCCTGCTGCTGTAGCCAAGGTGTTTGAAGATGCAGACAGTTGTCAGGGTCTGTCTGAAAATCCCTCATGTTTGCCTCACGACTGTCTCCAAGGACTGAGACCCTAGACCCTGAAAGTAGCTCTAGCCTGGCTGAGGTGGAAAGTCTGCCAAGCCTTAAGGACTGGTATGCGATGCCATGGGAACTCAGTGCGAGAACAATGGACTGGTCATGGTGGACTGAGCCCTAATCAGTTCGTCCTGTACCTTCGGTCCTGTACTCTTGGTCCTGCACTGATGCGACGGTTACAACTGGTTCCCAAAACAACGAGTCCACACCCACCGTGTAGCCAGGAGAGCTGCCGCTTTGGCCAGATGCCACCCGCTTTGAGGAACCCTATAAAAGACTGAAGGAGTTTTGAGGACTTTGTCCGGACCCCACCTGGAGAAGACAGCCTATGAGCATCTCGTCAAGCTCCGAGGGCCTCGTCTCTTCAGACTGGTAGCTATAATCCCCTTCCCCTCTTTCTCTATCTTTCACTCTATCTCTTTATTTCTCTCCCACTATCGCAGTTGTTGGCACTAAATAAAAGTGCATTTTTGTTTAAGCAAAGTGTTGTGTCCCCTGCTGTGTCTTTTGTGCTTTGAGAGCTCCAAAAAGAACCTATCAGGGACCCTGCGTGCACTTGCGGACCCTGACAGTATGGAATAACATGGACATAGAAAGTGTCAGTCCTGTTGCTTGCACGCTCCTTCCTTTGTATACAAGACACATCCATGCACACCCCCATGTACAGATACATTAAAACGTCAGGGAGGGACAGAGATTTCCCCCAGAGCTCTAACTTTGGCATAACTCACCTTGTAATCTGGCAGCCAGGGGATTTTTTTTCCCAGCTCTGTGTGAGAAGGTGTCCAGGAGCTGAAGGAGCAGCATTTAGAAGCAGTTTCAGGATTTCTAGGCAGGAAGTGGAGCTGACAACCATCCACGTAACTCGCCGTATTCATCAGGATGTGTTGCTGGTTCTTTGGGAATATGGCCCAGTGGAGACACGAGCCTTGGAAAAATCCCAGCTCTCTGTGGGTTTGTGCAAAGGGGGAGCAGCAGAAACACTTTGTGTCTGCTTTGGGGACACAAGGCCCAAGGAGCTGCGGTGGCAGAGGGTGACCTGGGCTGGTGGCAGGCGAAGTCCTGGTTCATGACATCCCAGAGTGGCACAGGACAAAGCTCCAAGCACTCCCAACCCCACTGATGAAGTCTTTGTGATGCTGCACATCCTATAGGAAAAGCTGCTGTCACACAATGCACTGGGATTTGTAAGTTTCATTTTCAATACTTCAGGTCCAAGTTTCAAACTGCAATATTTTTGCACTCAAGACACAGTCGTGCACAATCCATCTCTCATCCTCCTATTGCTTCAACTCCAATTAAAAAAAAAATCCTAATATTCGAAACAAAACCCAAAGTCTTTAAAAAAAGGATGCTGAGGTCAGTCCGTAAGATGGATCCAGGCCATCAGAACATGCACAAAGTAAATGAGTTCTCCTTTTAAAAAGATCAGTTACCTCTTAATCCAAAGTTACAGAATATTTTCACTACACATTTGTTTCTTGTTTTTCATATTTTTCTCATTTTTCTTTTCCTTTCTTTTTTTAAGAAGATAACACATCCTGAAAAAGAAATGTACAGCAAAATGAGAAACGTTTCTGATAAACAATGAAAATATTTACTCCTCCGTTTACTTTTCTCTGGATACCCTGAGGTAAAAAATCTAGCAGATATGAGCAGAGGTGTCAAGTGTTTGCTTTGGACTAAGCTGGAGTTCAGCACTGCTGACATCCTGCTCCAGCCCAGAGTTGCAGAATTCTTTTGCACACCTCGAGCCATGTGTTTGCAGGCACAGCACCTGCAGAGCTGACACACCAGTGCACGTGAATAACTCTGTTACTCCTTCACAGAATTTGGGCTCTGCCCCAGAACGAGGTGCTCCAGCCCTTGGCTCCTGGTTCCCGTGGGAAGCAGCTCCCTTCCCTCTGGCTGAGCTGCTCAGGCAGAGCCCGGCAGCTCCTGGCCCTGCAGGGCTGAGGCTTTTCCCCGTGGCTGGGCACAGACGGATGGAGCAGCACTGCTGGACACGGGCACACAGAGGGACCAGCAGCAGCTGCCTTTGGCCACCTGAGGCTCCAAGGCCCAAACTCTGAGCAGACAGGGCTGGAAGAGACTCGCAGGCTCCCTGCTGGCTCTGCTGCCCCACTTGTGCCCACCTGGGAGCCCCCAGGGCCAGCAGGGACTTGAGATGGCAGCCCTGGGCTCCTGGAGGTTGTGCAAAGAACGGAGCTGGGGCCTCCCTGTCCATGGGGAGCTTCCAGGTGGAAAAGGCTGCTGTGCCCAGGTAGCTTCATGGGCAGAGAAAGGAGGGTTTCGACCCCTGGATCCGTGCCAGTCCCACAGTCCTGGGCAGCAGCCACCGAGCCCTGGGGGAGCAGACGGCACAGCAAGAGGGACAAAAGCAGGCAAGGTCAGAGACTGGAGAGAGCCAGACCCGGCAGCAGGAACAGCTGCTCCATTGCACTCTTGGAGAAAGCTCTTGGCTGGTTCAAAGCGCTGAAAGGCGTGCAGGGCAGAGAGGAGGCCACACCAAACACTGCTCCTGTTTCCACAGCCTCCCCTCTCCGAGTCCCAGAAGGAATTGGATGGACTGTGTTCTTCTCCCCGAGTCGTCTGGTTCAGCACGAGCAGCTGAGCACCAGGAGCTGAAGGAGCTGAAGCCTCAGGCCTCAAGAGCTGGGCCTGAGGAGACTTTCTGAGCAAATGAATGCTGCTAACATGGACCTGGCTGAATGCAGCAGATGGAATCATGGAATTGTTATCTGTATTTTAGATAATTTGTGCTTGTGAGAAATAGATGTATGAAATACGTTATATTGGTAAGAAATATTCTGTAAGTTTTTTTAAGCACCCCACCAAGGACAGGAAGGTTGCTTCACAGTATTTCAAACCCGAAGCTGGCAGCAGGGAGAAAAGGACCTAATTTGCAAACGAATGGACATGGCCAGCTTGGAGATGGGTGCTTTTCAGCACTGGTGAGTTCCTTTGTCTCCCTGGTGCTACACTGCAGCTCCTGGCATGTAGATGTTAGCAAAAAGGATTCTCTTTGAGGAAAGATCTAATACTCAGATCCTTTGGCATTCATCATTTTTCAAGTGTCTTATGTTACATTTTACATATTTGTCGTGGTTTGATATGGAAATGAACTTTTTCAGGAAGTTGGGTCAAACCAATCAGTGGTCAGGTTTGGATATTGGCACACTATTTTGAATTCTTCTGATGAAAAGCACCCACTTGGCTGCAGGCTCTTTACTGCCAAGCTCTCAGCAGGGTGGCTGGCTGGAGGTTTGCTTTGTCCCTCATCAGCTTCAAGGAGAAACCATCTCACCACCACAGTGACTGCTCAATGTCCCAGTGCAGAATTTTTAAAACACGGGGCTTCTGTTCCCCTCCTGTTCTCCAGCATTAGCCAAGGTATTTCAGAATGTTTGTACTGATTTGCTGAATCCCTCTGGACATTTAGAAAGTAAAACATTACTGAACTGCTTTGCTGGCTGCTTTTGTTTTATTGGTAGCTGCACATTTGAGCTGGTAAAACGGTTTGCTGTTGCTATTCCAAAATTTGTTCACTAACTTACCTTGCTATTCTATATGCTAATCTTTTTGTTTCTCTCATCATTCTCTTTCCCTCACGCATCTCCATTCTCGTCTTTTTCTCATTTTATGAGCTAATTCCCTTTCTCTAATTCCCTTTTTCTGCGTCAAATCCCATATATAACAAAGTGTCCGAGATTTTACTCTGCAAGTTGTTGTATGTAATAAACTTCTGTATATCTTATCCAGCTGAACACAATGGCACCACTTACACGCCCTAAGTGACATGTACAGGTTTGGAACGCCCAACGAGAAACACGCTGTAAGTAGTTGAGAGTGAGATAACCAGAACCATCAGGGAGATACATCTGAATACCGAACTCCAGGAGCACGAGATCGATCGGATGGGTTCTGTTCAACTTGCCACAGTGAAGGAACTCCACATGAATAGGTGCAGCCCAGAAAAGAAGAAAGCGACTTTGCCTCAGGCAAGAAAAACCATATATAAATCACTTGGACAGAACAGTCGGGGTGAACATAGGGGACCCTATGCTGTAGTGGTCAAACCTGTGTCTCACCCAGCGCCGATCCCGGGCTCGGCACTGATCTTTTTTGATAGTGGCTTTTCGTTGTTATTCTCTAAATTTATATTTGGACAATTTAATAAATTTTCTTTAATTAATAAATTGGAGCATTCATTTATAACAATCTTGAATCCATCTATAACATACTAAAAATCCTAAAGCTTAAATTTCTTACCCATGTGACATACTAAACTCCTCTCTACAATCTCTACAATCTATTTCACACTTTTGTGGTTTCTAGTTTACCTTGAGGCTTTGGAAGTTTTCTCCATGAATGAGGGTCAAACTCAGTGCTTCCCTGGGGGTCAGGACACCCCAGAGCAGACAGAGAAATCCTCCCGGTGTCCTGGGTTTCCACATCATCCCTTCCTCCTTTATTCATTATACACAATTCACAAAGTTCTATTGTGACATTTGGGTCTTGGCCAGTCCTTTTCTGTAGGGTATTCAGTGTCACAGTGAGCAGCCAAAGGTGACATATTAGCATTGTCAGCCTTATTTCACATTATCAATTTTTAATTCTATCTGAAAAAAAATGTATAATCATGATCTATTTTTATATAACTGTTATTAATGATGATAATAATAATATTATATTTCACTTGCACAAATGAACCTGAGCTCAAGTTTTAACCTTCCTCTGTCCCTCCATGTGGGAGCATTCCAAAAGCAATTCTTCCTTCTGTTGGTGCTGTTTCCAATGTGCCATTTACAAACTTCACCCACATATTCCCAAACCCACAATTCTTTTCCTTCTTCCACATGCAATTTTTGGATGCATTTGAAGACATCCAGGGGTTCAGCCTCTTTTAACAGAGTGCCCCACTGCTCACAGGGTGCTCTGACCTCAGCCCACTCCAGAGCCAGGGAACTCCAGGGAAGGGCTTCCCATCTGGGAATTTCTGATGGGACTGATTCCTCACATTAACATTTAAAAAGTGACATTTTGTTGTGATCTGGCCAGACAGTGCCAGTTTTGTTTCACCAGTGGGCAGGGTCAGCACCAAAGACACAGACACCAACTGAAGGACTCAGTGTCATTGACTGTAGCTCAAAGCAGCAAAGAATCACAAAAGGAGCAGCTCAGCAATGCACCCAGCCATCAGCACCAGAGATTGCAGCAGTGATTAAGAAAGATCCAGCAGCAGTTACCCTCAGGCTTTACCATGCCCCAGATCCACACAGCAGCTGGGGAAGCTGTCACAGCCAAGGGCTGCAGAGCCACTCCTGGACACTGGGAATTCCTGCAGGTGCCTCCAGCCACAGGTGGGGCTCCAGCCTCGCTGGGAGAGGACCCAGCTCTGACAGTGCTGAATGAACAAACTGACAGCGCTGCTGGTGCGGGAACATCTGGTTTCATCCTCCTCCTGGGTTCCTCCCAAAGCCTGGCCAGGGCCCAAGAGGAACCAAGGGAGGTGACTTTGACCATTCAGCCCCAGACAAGGCCAGATGTCAGATTTCATGGCCTTGTCTGGCTTCTAAACACACAAAGGTCAATCCATGTTTCACTAATGAGTGGATACATCTATCACAGTGCTAATGACCATGCATATTTCATTAGTGAGCAGATACAAAGATAACCTTTGGTTGGAAGGTTCATCCAGAGGGCACCTTTGGCTCAGGGCCTCACTCAGGGCTGTTGTCCAGGCCTTGGCACTTCAGGGACGTGGTTTAGTGCTGGGCTCGACACTGCTGGGTGACCGGCTGGACTGGATGAGCTCAGAGGTCTTTTCCAACAGAAAGGATTCTGTGATTCCATGATTCCATCTGCTGCATTCAGCCAGGTCCATGTTAGCAGCATTCATTTGCTCAGAAAGTCTCCTCAGGCCCAGCTCTTGAGGCCTGAGGCTTCAGCTCCTTCAGCTCCTGGTGCTCAGCTGCTCGTGCTGAACCAGACGACTCGGGGAGAAGAACGCAGTCCATCCAATTCCTTCTGGGACACGGAGAGGGGAGGCTGTGGAAACAGGAGCAGTGTTTGGTGTGGCCTCCTCTCTGCCCTGCACGCCTTTCAGCGCTTTGAACCAGCCAAGAGCTTTCTCCAAGAGTGCAATGGAGCAGCTGTTCCTGCTGCCGGGTCTGGCTCTCTCCAGTCTCTGACCTTGCCTGCTTTTGTCCCTCTTGCTGTGCCCTCTGCTCCCCCAGGGCTCGGTGGCTGCTGCCCAGGACTGTGGGACTGGCACGGATCCAGGGGACGAGACCCTCCTTTCTCTGCCCTTGGAGCTGCCTGGGCACAGCAGCCTTTTCCACCTGGAAGCTCCCCATGGACAGGGAGTCCCCAGCTCCGCTCCTTGCACAAGCTCCAGGAGCCCAGGGCTGCCATCTCAAGTCCCTGCTGGCCCTGGGGGCTCCCAGGTGGGCACAAGTGGGGCAGCAGAGCCAGCAGGGAGCCTGTGAGTCTCTTCCAGCCCTGTCTGCTCAGAGTTTGGGCCTTGGAGCCTCAGGTGGCCAAAGGCAGCTGCTGCTGGTCCCTCTGTGTGCCCCCGTGTCCAGCAGTGCTGTTCCATCCGTCTGTGCCCAGCCACGGGGAAAAGCCTCAGCCCTGCAGGGCCAGGAGCTGCCGGGCTCTGCCTGAGCAGCTCAGCCAGAGGGAAGGGAGCTGCTCCCCACGGGAACCAGGAGCCAAGGGCTGGAGCACCTCGTTCTGGGGCAGAGCCCAAATTCTGTGAAGGAGTAACAGAGTTATTCACGTGCACTGGTGTGTCAGCTCTGCAGGTGCTGTGCCTGCAAACACATGGCTCGAGGTGTGCAAAAGAATTCTGCAACTCTGGGCTGGAGCAGGATGTCAGCAGTGCTGAACTCCAGCTTAGTCCAAAGCAAACACTTGACACCTCTGCTCATATCTGCTAGATTTTTTACCTCAGGGTATCCAGAGAAAAGTAAACGGAGGAGTAAATATTTTCATTGTTTATCAGAAACGTTTCTCATTTTGCTGTACATTTCTTTTTCAGGATGTGTTATCTTCTTAAAAAAAGAAAGGAAAAGAAAAATGAGAAAAATATGAAAAACAAGAAACAAATGTGTAGTGAAAATATTCTGTAACTTTGGATTAAGAGGTAACTGATCTTTTTAAAAGGAGAACTCATTTACTTTGTGCATGTTCTGATGGCCTGGATCCATCTTACGGACTGACCTCAGCATCCTTTTTTTAAAGACTTTGGGTTTTGTTTCGAATATTAGGATTTTTTTTTTAATTGGAGTTGAAGCAATAGGAGGATGAGAGATGGATTGTGCACGACTGTGTCTTGAGTGCAAAAATATTGCAGTTTGAAACTTGGACCTGAAGTATTGAAAATGAAACTTACAAATCCCAGTGCATTGTGTGACAGCAGCTTTTCCTATAGGATGTGCAGCATCACAAAGACTTCATCAGTGGGGTTGGGAGTGCTTGGAGCTTTGTCCTGTGCCACTCTGGGATGTCATGAACCAGGACTTCGCCTGCCACCAGCCCAGGTCACCCTCTGCCACCGCAGCTCCTTGGGCCTTTTGTCCCCAAAGCAGACACAAAGTGTTTCTGCTGCTCCCCCTTTGCACAAACCCACAGAGAGCTGGGATTTTTCCAAGGCTCGTGTCTCCACTGGGCCATATTCCCAAAGAACCAGCAACACATCCTGATGAATACGGCGAGTTACGTGGATGGTTGTCAGCTCCACTTCCTGCCTAGAAATCCTGAAACTGCTTCTAAATGCTGCTCCTTCAGCTCCTGGACACCTTCTCACACAGAGCTGGGAAAAAAAATCCCCTGGCTGCCAGATTACAAGGTGAGTTATGCCAAAGTTAGAGCTCTGGGGGAAATCTCTGTCCCTCCCTGACGTTTTAATGTATCTGTACATGGGGGTGTGCATGGATGTGTCTTGTATACAAAGGAAGGAGCGTGCAAGCAACAGGACTGACACTTTCTATGTCCATGTTATTCCATACTGTCAGGGTCCGCAAGTGCACGCAGGGTCCCTGATAGGTTCTTTTTGGAGCTCTCAAAGCACAAAAGACACAGCAGGGGACACAACACTTTGCTTAAACAAAAATGCACTTTTATTTAGTGCCAACAACTGCGATAGTGGGAGAGAAATAAAGAGATAGAGTGAAAGATAGAGAAAGAGGGGAAGGGGATTATAGCTACCAGTCTGAAGAGACGAGGCCCTCGGAGCTTGACGAGATGCTCATAGGCTGTCTTCTCCAGGTGGGGTCCGGACAAAGTCCTCAAAACTCCTTCAGTCTTTTATAGGGTTCCTCAAAGCGGGTGGCATCTGGCCAAAGCGGCAGCTCTCCTGGCTACACGGTGGGTGTGGACTCGTTGTTTTGGGAACCAGTTGTAACCGTCGCATCAGTGCAGGACCAAGAGTACAGGACCGAAGGTACAGGACGAACTGATTAGGGCTCAGTCCACCATGACCAGTCCATTGTTCTCGCACTGAGTTCCCATGGCATCGCATACCAGTCCTTAAGGCTTGGCAGACTTTCCACCTCAGCCAGGCTAGAGCTACTTTCAGGGTCTAGGGTCTCAGTCCTTGGAGACAGTCGTGAGGCAAACATGAGGGATTTTCAGACAGACCCTGACAACTGTCTGCATCTTCAAACACCTTGGCTACAGCAGCAGGAGTTCCTTTCACAGCTGTGAACAGCAGCCTGAACTTTGCAGCCCCAGCAGAGCTGCAAAGCCCCTCTGTCCGTCCCCAGTCGCTCTTGTATCACCTTTCTACTGAAATGAGCTTTGTGTGAACTCTGCCCAGGTTGGCATCCCTCTGCTCCTGGCAGGAAATGGATACTTCAAACAATTTGTATTAGTTCCACGGAGGAGTTTGGGAAACTCCTGTTCTCCCTTAGCAAGAAAAAAGTCTTGGTTTTGTTTTAAAACAAAAGCTTATTTCAAGCTCACTTTGGAAGTGACTGAGTTTCTCTCGGTGGACATAATTTTAACACTTAGAAACAATGAACATTTTGGGTTTGTTCTAAAGTAGCAGCTTATTTCAAGCTCATTTCTGAAAGAACTGAGTTTCTCTGTGCTTTTAATTAAACCACCGAGAAACAGAATGTATGGAAATAATTAACATTTATCAGGACTAGTAAGTATTGGGGTAAAAAGAGTAAAGCGGTGACAGTATTCTTTATGAAAACATTCTCTAAATTCAGTGTCTTAGACAAGAAAGAAAAATCCTCTTCTCCAGTCTCCGGTGCACCTGCTGTCACAGCAGATCCTCCCCTCTGCCACAGTCTGCAGGCACTGATGTGCCTGTGCCACTCCCCTTCCCACAGAAACCCACAGCAATCTCTTGTTCCCAGGGGATCAGGCTGGAGCAGTGGCTGAAGGTGAAAATAGCATGTCTTTGTTGGGCAGCAGTAAGTTGAGTCTTTTGGGAAAAGGCACAGTTGGTGATGCACTAATTCAGCGCAATCCGTATTTTGCATTTGACATGGGAGAAACTCCTCAGACAGCCACCAGAAATAATACTTGCTTAATAGTAGTTATTAGGTGGTTGACAGTTTTCCATTTATATTTTTGCTTTTAGATGAGGTCTGATTTGTTGAAGGATTTGGTGTTGGGAGCTTTGAAGCAAAGCATTTTTGTTTAAGATATGACTAACATTTTACATTTTTTTTATAATATGTTTCTGGGCTCGTGTGTAGAGATAAGGACATAAAAGCCTTGACAAAAATACTTACAAAATTGGCCTGAAATACTTCTTTCCTAGTGTTTTGATGATAGGAGCAATATTCACGTGTTCTAAACAAGTCATGTTGGAGGTTGTGAGGCACCAGATGCTACACAAAGAAAAAGCTCTTTCTAGAAAACTGATCATCTGAAGGGGGGAGGCAGGGGAAGGGAAGGCAACGAAAGTGACCTCAGTGCCTTGCCCATCAAGTTTGTCAGGAATGTGGGGCCATCCAAGATCTATTATACCTACCAAGGTGCAGGCCTGTGGATCCCACTTCTTTGTTTTACATCCTAATTTCTCTTCCCCGTGTTCCTGCACTGGAAGGAGCAGACACACAAAATCAGAGAACAAGCCCTGAGCAGGGAACAAAGAGCAGCTCTTGAGGCTAATTCGTCTGGGTCTCACTGCGATCAGCTTTTGGTGCTGATGCAGAGCTTTTCATACACAAGGGCTTTTCAAAGGTTGGAGATGCAAATAGGTAGAATGTCTTCCTCAATGCGCCTGCAGCCTTTGAACTGCCCCTGACAAGAACAGCCCAGGAACGGCCCCGCCCAGTGCGGCTGGGCGCGCGCGGGCCCGAGCGCAGCGCCCCCCTCAGGCCGCGCGCCGCCGGCGCAGCCGCGGCCGTTGCGCCGGGGCCGTTGTGGCGACAGCCAGCGAGCGGCGCCATGGCGGAGCTGCCGCTGCCCGCCGGGCTCAGAGCCAGCGCCTTCCCCGCCAAGCTGTGGCGCCTGGCGAACAGCCCCCGCGTCCGCTCCGTGCGCTGGGACAGCCGGGCCCGGGGGCTGCTCATCCACCGCTCCCTCTTCGAGCGGGAGCTGCTCAGCCCGGGCGACGCCCGGGGCCCGGCCCCGCACACCTTCAGGGCCACGCAGTTCCGCAGCTTCGTGCGCCAGCTCTACCGCTACGGCTTCCGCAGGGTGCCGGGCCGGGTTGGCTCAGCTGCGCCGGGCGATGCCGGGGCTTGGCTCCACTACGGCAACCCCTGCTTTCGCCGCGACCGCCCCGACCTCCTGCTCCGCATCAGGCGCCGGAGCGCGGCCAACAGGCAGCGGCCGGCGGCGGGGCGGGAGGGCCGCAGGCGCCCGCCCCGCGGCTCCCAGCAGCTCCCCGGGGCGCGGCCGCTGCCGCACGGGCGGGACGGGCGCAGCCGCTTCCAGCCGCTCTCCAGGGAGCGGCCGCCGCTGCCGCCCGGGCGCCCGCCCAGCGGCTTCCTGCTGCTGCACAGGGAGCGGACGCTGCCGGACGGGCGGGAGCTGCGCAGCCCCCGGCCTGGCCGCTTCCAGCCGCCCCCCGGGCAGCGGCCGCTTCTCGCCCGGCGCCCGCCCTGCGGCTTCCACCTGCTGCACAGGGACCGGCCGGTGCCGGCCCGGCGGGAGGGGCCGAGCCGCTTCCAGGAGCTCTATGGGGAGCGGCCGCCGCCCGCCGAGCGGGAGCTGCTACGGATCCCGCCCTGCGGCTTCTTCGGTTTCTACGGGGAGCCGCTGCTGCCGCTCGGGCGGGAGGGGCCTCGCAGCCGCTTCCAGCAGCTCTACGGGGGGCAGCTGCCTGCGATCGACCGGGAGGTGCTCAGGATCCAGCCCTGCAGCTTCCAGCAGCTCCACAGGGAGCAGCAGCCCCCAGCCTACGACCCGCGAGGTAGGAAAAGAGTTGTAGCCTTGCTTTTCCCCAAAAGGTCCTGAAAAGGGACTGTTTGAAGTATTTTTCCACAAGGCTCTGTCCTTCTCGGCCCAAAATTCTCAAGCTTATTTAGAAGGGGCACCTAGAAAGGCAAAAGATTCTCTGCCTGGTTTTCCTGCCTGCTTCCTGTGATGGTTGATCCAAGGCAGCAACAGAGATCTGTGTCCCAGAGCCACACTGTGGAGTGTGACCAATGTCTTTGGATTCTTGCAGCCACCTCGGGCACTTCAGCCCCCAGCGCTCCACCTGGCAGTGCAGGTTGTGCAGCATCGACGGCCTCCGGCTCAGCCTGGAATGCACCTGGTGAAGAGCAATTGCCACCAGTGGATCTTGGCTTTGCCGTAGAGCAAATGATCCGGGAGATCAGGAGATCCCTGCCTGAAAGGTCTCCCTCTGCTCAGGTAACCCATTGGAGGGGAATGGAAGAGGCTGGGCTGAGAGCTTTTGAACGCTGTTACATGGAGAAGGAGAGTAACTGTATCCTTGATGTGATTCCAGCAAAATACTGAATGATCTTTAGTTTTCTTTTTTTTCTATTATTCTTTCAAGGGCAATATGAATGTTGCCCCTGAGTCTTCAGGAGGGGAGCCTGTTAACGGGGCTGCAGCAGAGGAAACTTCATCTGGCACCGAGAGCTGCGAGAACAGTTCCCCAGAGCCCGAGGAGCCTGGTAAGGACAGAGCCCCCGTTGGTTTAGAGAGGTGTGAGACGGCTGCTCTGAGCCTGCCTCTGGCAGGAAGGGAGACGAGAAGAGTTGAGTTCTTGTCTGCAGGGTTGGTGCTTCCTGGTGCCTTTAGTTCAAAGGCACATGCACAACCTGCCCGAGCCCTGCCCTCCACGCTTCGCCAGAGGCTTGGGCACTGAGTCCTCTGCTGTGGCAAGAGAGCAGGGAATAAACCTGACCTTGTGGGAGTTGTGCCACCAAGCTGGGTGTCCCAGTCTGGTTCATACCTCAGCCCCCAGCAGCCTTCAGCCATTTCAGTGAGGACTGTGGTCTCTCTGTCACTGGGACTGTCTGTGTTTCAAGCTCTCGTGGGTGCCATTTGCACTGTGGGTGCTGAGACTTTATTAGAATACTGAAATACTTTACACAGTTCCGTTTTGAAAACTTGGAAGGATCCCTGTTCTTTATAGAGCAGGCTTCAAATTGCCAAGTGAGAGTCTGCCTTTCAGGCCATCTTTTAATGTCCCTGATAGAAGGACAATTGGTGCTCAAGGGACACTTGCACAAGGGCCAGGATTGTCTCAGTGTTCCCTTTGCTTCCCAGATCCCGTGTGATCAACTTGTCCAGGAGGGCTGCCCTGTGTGCCAGGAAGAGACAGAGGGAGAGCCTGTGACCATTGGGCAGGTAGAATTCCTCTGTCTCTAGTTATATTTATAGATGTGTATAGTTCTATTTATTGATATATGTAGTTGTCTTTATAGATTTATGTAGTTACATTTATCTATCTACATAGACAGAGATTTGTCTAGTTAATTTATTTTTAGTTTTAGGTGTATATATTTACATTTTTAGATGTGCAGTTATAGTTGTAGATGTCCGTAGTTACATTTATACATGCATATAGGTGTAGGCCTCTTTTTATACATCTGTATAGGTGTAGGCCTCTTTTTAACCTCTTCTCCTGCTCTGCTTCCTCCCTCACCTCTTGCTTTTCCCCCGTGCCCCCTGTGTCCCCTCTCCCTGTGCTGGGTCCGAGCTGGCGGCCGGGCCGGGCGGAGCAGCAGTTCCAGCCCCGGGTGTCCCTGGAGCAGTGGGAGCTGCCGGTGGCCCCAGGCAGTGTCCCCTGAGGAGCTGCTGAAGGACGGTGAGACTGAGGGGGCTGAGGGGGCGGTGACGCTGAAGGGACGGTGACCCTGAGGTGCTGCTGGGGCTGAGGGCTGTGGGGCAGCCGAGGGCGATGGTGGCACTGAGGTGACAGGGAAGTGGCACAGGCCGAGGGGTGGCGGGTCTAGGGGGACGGGATGGGTCAGAAGGGACTGAGGGGCTGAGAGGACTGTGAGGGGCTGAAGAAACTGAAGGGGGCTGGGGGTTTGCCGAGAGCATGGCGGGGCTGAGGGGATGGAGGGGGCCGGCAGGGAGCACAGAGGGCTCCGGGACTGCAGCTCTGCCAGGCCTTGGAACCTATTGCAGAGCCTCCGCTTTTGCCACAGCTGCAGTGGAGACCTTGAGGACAGCCGGAGACTGACGGGAGCCAGCAGGGAGAAGCTGAAGGCCAGCAGCAAGAGCAGGGAATGGGGACCTGCTGCTGCCACGCTGGAGAGAGCCCGGGTGAGGCCCCAGGGCCAGGGAGGCAGGGTGGAGCTGAGGGTGGCGTGGGCTGTGGCCGTGGGCACTGCCCGGCGGGGCAGCAGCCAGCCCTGCCCGTGCTGGGGCTGCTCAGCGCAGCTGCCCCGGCCGGCACAGGGGCTGTCCTTGGGCAAGGCAGCTGTGCCGACAGGGCCTGGGAGCTGTGCTGGCTGTGCCGGGCTGCCGGGGCTGCGGGACAGTCCCGCCGCGGCTGCGCTCACCACAGCCTGGCCCGCTCGGCTGCTTTTTCTTTCTAACCCTCCTGGGGAGGCTCTGAGATCTTCCCTTCCCTGATGGAAGTGCAGCTGCTGCCAAGGAAAACGTCCCCATACTGACTCAGTGCTCCCTTTGCTTCCCAGCTGTGCCATCTGCCGTCCCTGTCCAGGAGAGCTGCTCTGCACGGGAGGAAGAGCCCGAGGGAGAGGCTTTGAAGATGGGGCAGCAGCAAGAGCAGGGAACGGGTGTTATAAGTTAAAGTAAATAATTTGTCTGATCCTTTAGGGATTGATAAAAGGAATTTTATTGATTACAGCAAGCAATGACAAGCAAACAGCGCTGGGTGCAGCCAGGGAGTCAGTGCTCCGCCAAGGCTCACACCGCTTCCCTTTTCCCACGGTCCTTTATTCTCCCCCTTCTTCCGCGTTTGTGGCTTTTCCGGGAGTACTCTGCGCGTGCGCCTCCAGTTGCTAGGGAGTCGCCGTCTGCTCTCTGGTGGTCGTCTGGATGAAGGCTCTCCTCCTCTTCCTCACTGGGGGTTTATGACCCTGTAACAATCTTTCCATAGATGGTTACACACCTCCCAACCCTAGTTGTACAATCAACTTAAGGAGTGAGCATATCCTCGGGTTTCCTGTTATTCACAAAAAACCTCTTCCTTTGCCTGAGTTCCTGTTTAATGATGAACAAAGAGACTTCTCTTATCTATTACAAGGGGTCTGGAACACAAGTCCTGTGAGGAATGCCTGAGGGAGCTGGAGTTGTTTATCCTGGAGAAGACTCAGAGGTGACCTTATCACTCTCCACACTCCCTGAATGGTGGTTGCAGTCAGGTGGGGGTCGGTCTCTCTCCTCACAGCAACTGACAGAACCAGGGGACACAGTCTTAAGCTGCACCAAGGGAAATTTAGGTTGGATATTAGGAAAAAAGTTTTTGATGGAAAGGGTGATAAATTCCTGGAATTGTCTGTCCAGGGATGTGGTGGAGTCACCACCATGGGATGTGTTTGAAAAAAGACTGGATGTGGCACTCAGTGCCATGGTTTAGCTGAGGTGGTGTTAGGGCATGGGCTGGACTTGATGACCTAAAAGGTCTCTTCCAACCCAACAATTCTGTGATTCTGTGATTTTGTCACAGACCAGGTTGTGACATCATATAGTTGGCTGTGACATCACTGGTTTATTGTGTGACATCACAGAGCAGGCTGTGACATCAGAGCATGCCTGTATGACATCACAGAGCAGAGCGAGCTGTGAGGTCAAAGAGTGTGCTGTGACATTATAGGGTGGCTGTGTTCCATCACTGAAGGTGTTGTGACATCACAGGGTGGGTCTGTGAGCCCACAGAGGTGCTGTGTGACATGTTAAGTGAGTTCTGCCATCACAGAGCAGGCTGTGCCATCACAGAGCAGGCTGTGACATCACAGAGGAGGTTGTGATGTCACAAAGTCGGCTGTGACAATACAGGCTGGTTGTGTGACATCACAGAATGGGCTGTGAGTCCGCAGAGAAGACTCTGCCGTCATAGGAAAGGGCTCTGTGACATCACAGAGCAGCTGTGTGATGTCACAGAGAAGGCTGAGACAATACAGAGTGGGTTGTGAAATCACAGAGCTGACTCAGAAATCACAGAGCAGGCTGTGACATCACAGCGAGGCTGCATAACATCACAAAGGTAGAGCTGTGCCATCATAGAGCTGGCTGTGACATCACAGGCTGGGCTGTGACATCTCAGGGCAGATTTTGTGACATCACAGAGCATACTGGGACCTCAAAGAGCAGGCTGTGACATCACAGTGCAGCTGTGTGACATCACAGGGGTGTGTGTGACGTCACAGGGGCTGTGTGAGGTCACTGGGGAGGTCACTCCACCCCGGCCCCCCCTCCCAGTTCCCCCAGAGAAGTCCATCGCTGCTCGTGCACAGCGGGGTCCCCTGTCCCCCCGGGTCCCCCCGCCCCCGGCGCCGCAGCCTCCCCCAGAGGATGTTCCACGAGATCGACCCCAGAGCCTGACACGGGGACGGGGGCTGGGGCTGTTGGGGGGGTGGGACAGGGGGACAGGGACCCCCCGGCAGCGTCCCTGTGTCCCCCAGGACCAGAACCTGGGCCAGGGCTCCTTCACCCTGTTACCAACAAGGGCTTGAGAGCGCTGAAAAAATCCCCAGCAAGGGATCAGCAAAAACCAGATTTAATATTAAGCAACAGCACCACAAAGTTCCTTGGCAAGAGTCACTCTGCTCCTGACTGGACACTTCAGGCACACCAAGAAAAGAAAGCAACAACAAAACCAAACAAAATCCAGGCAATCAAATCAGAAATTAACCGAGAACTGTCTCTGTGTGTGTGTGTGTGTGTGACAAAAGGGCAGTGAGGGCAAGGTGTGAAAAATGCATATTTTATGATTGGCTTTTGTCACAAATATTAAAACAAATATGTGCAGTGATAGAAAGTTATGCTGTATTAATTCTCTTAAGTAGTGTGTTAAATGTAGTTCTAGGTTATAACACAATGTTAAAATAGAAACTCTGCAATGTCAGATATTTTTACTAGCTCAAGAAAAGGCATAAGATAATCAAGAAACTTCGCACAGAAATAAGAGCGACAAGACACATAAAGAGTTACTGCCTCCTTATCAGAAAAGACAAACATTCTTCCACCTTCTCTCCATCTTTATGGAACCACTAGGATTAAGGGGAAGAAGTTCACAACAACCAGAAAAATTCTTAATTTGCAAGGAATTTATGCATCATGTATGAGATATATGAATATGCAACAGGCTGTTGCTGTTAAGGGTAATTCCTTTGTTCACAAGGCATGTTTTTGGCAGCTTAGTGCCCAAAAACATCCGGACATCCATAATTCTTTACTTTTTATTGTCTTGTAATTGTCCTAATCCTCATTGTCCAAATTTTTATTACTCTAATTTTATTGCTATTTTTAAAACAATTTTATTACTAATAAACTTTTAAAACTAAAAAAAAACCCCAAGGGATTGCCTTTTTTCACACTATGAAGCCACCCCCCCACTTAACACCCAGCCTCCTACTTCTCAAAACCTACCTTTACCCCCTCCAATGATCCCTGCCCGTTCTCTATCTCCTCAGGGAATCTCCATGCAATTTTTACCCCCTCCAACAACCCCACTCCCCCATATATATCCACCCCTTGGTGCTTTTTCCCCGTTGCCTCCTACCCCCACTAACATACAACTTGCTTCACTTGTAAGTCAGAATACAACACCTTTCCCTGAGAAAAAACCTCTGGATATATCCTCCAACCTAACAACTGAGCCCTCCCAACGTGATAACAAAGAATTAGTGAGCCAGTCAAGTAAGCCTTCAGATGCTGCCCCTTACTGTAATACCAGATCAAAAAGTGGTGTAAGGCCAGAGGTAAATCCTGACAGGCTGCTTCCCCTGAGGGAAGTTCCACTAGGTGTGGGGTAGGAGGAATAGGTGTTATAAATGCACCCCTGACAGCTTCTGAAGCAAGAATATATAAGAAAGAGCTAGTTGGTTTAATAGAAGATCCAACTGGCACCACACAGCAAACAGATCAGTTCTTGGGTCCCAATACACACACCTGGGAAGAGCTGCATCCTATTAGGAACATCCTCTTCTCCCCAGAGGAGATTCACCATCTAACCCACTGGTTTGAGGCATTCCCCACGAGAAGGGAGACAGCCCAAACTGTGACAAAAGTTCTCTTAGAAGAAATTATTCCGAGATAGGGGCTAGTAAATTTTATTGATTCAGACCGTGGCCCCCACTCTACATCCAGTGTTCTGCAACAAGTCCTCGGGGCCCTGGGAATGAAGTGGGAGTTACACACCCCTTGGCACCCTCAGAGTTCTGGGAGGGTTGAGAGGGTAAATCAAACCTTAAAGAATATTTTAACAAAATTGGTCTTAGAAACCCAATGGAATTGGGTCAAATGTTTACCACTAGCCCTATGACGAATAAGAACGAGACCCAGAACAGATCTAGGGGTCTCTCCTTGTGAAATGTTGTTTGGGCTGCCTTTCTTGCTTACCCCATACAGGACTGGGGAACATCAAGAGTGGAGGATGACCATGCAAAAATATATAGAAACAGTAACAACAACCCTGGAAGAACTAAGGAAAAAGGGCTACCTTCCCCAAACTTCCCCACTGGACTGTAAAATACATGGTACTAACCCAGGAGACTGGGTGTTGATGAAATCATGGAAAAACCCTCCACTAACTGCTCGCTTTGAAGGCCCCTTCCAGGCACTGCTTGCAGCAAACACCACAGTGAGAACAAAGGAGCAGGGCTGGACTCATGCAAGTCGAGTGAAGGGTCCAGTACAACCCCCAGCTGAGGCAAGCGAATGGACTATAGCCAGCAGAGACGATAAAGACTTGAAACTGGTCCTGAGGAAAGCACCAAAAGAAGTGCAGCCCTGAACACAACCCCCCTACAGGAAATCTCTACATTGTTATCCGTATATCCTTAAATTTTGCTAATGTTTGTTATAGTTATAGGATAAATTTAAGTTTTGTTTAGCTAAGAATTGACAATCAGAATAACATCTCAGTTTCCAGTACTGCTCCATAGAGCACTCCCCTTGCAACCCTCATTGGGACCAAATTGAGGGAAGGGAGTTGGTAAGATAAGGGTCATGGCAGAATGTCTCCAGAAGGAGGGAAAACCAGAGGTGGGAGGCAAGACTGGATCAGGAACTACCTCTGGGAAAGACTCTCAGAGCACCGAGAAAAGCCCTGTGGATCGAGAGGTGAGGAGGCCAGCCCGTACCAGACTCCCACTGGTAGCAATGCTGCTACTCATCCACTTTGGAGGAAGTGGAGGAAACACTTGTGAGAAGTGTTACTATCCCTTGTGTAGAGGAGATACAGTAAGTGCATTCATCAGAGTGCACACCAACATGAATCCCAAATGTATCGACCACTCCCAGTTAACAACCTGTAAAGAGGATAATGAAATATATTGGCTGGCTAAAACTATTGCAAACCCAAGTCAGAGGATCTCAGGAGAGTGCTCCATGAAAGAAAGATGGGTATGTTTTGAACAAGAAAGTAAAACCAGCTTAGAGGATACATTCAAGGAGAAAGAAGTGCAATTGAAAGGACAAAGGGATAAGGAGGGACAAATAAATGGTAAGAATCTTTTTATCGATATGGTGGAAAAGATTACAAAAGAATTTAAGTTGACTGATTGTTGGGTGTGCAAGGGGACACACTAAAAATTTGTCCATAGGATGGTATCAGTTTGGGTCCCCTAGACATTTTAAAATGGATTACATGAAAAAAAAGTATGGTAGTACCCAAAAGAAGGGAAGGAGAGTGGAAGCTAAAATCCACAATAATAGGGGAAGAGTGTTTATCAAGAAAAGGGAAAAGGTATACTATAGAAGCAGGAGAAACACCATGTGAAAGATATCTAGCAGCAAATGACACACACACCCCAGGTGGATCCCAGAAACCCCCCATTCATATTGGTCAATAGAAAAAACTGAAAGTAGATGTGTATACAGAGAAAAACTGTTTGAATGCTTAGGAGATTATATTAACCCATTCTGGGCAATAGAAACCCTATCCAAATATTGGAAACATACAACAAATCAAGATTCTAATTTCTGGGATGCACCTAAAAGTTTTTTTTAGGTCTGTGGTAACACGGCATATGTGAAATTACCGGGAGGGTGGACCGGGAGCTGCACAATTGGAGCAGTAAAACCATCCTTTTTCTTACTGCTTAAGGATGTGAAATCACACTTGGGAGTCCCAGTATATGATGATCTGGCCAGAAAGAAAAGGAGTTTATTTGGCGGAACCCAAAATTGGAACAATGAAATTTGGACCCCACAAAAGATTATCGATACTTATGAGCCGGCTACCTGGGCCCAAGGTGGATCCTGGGGGTACAGAAGCCCAGTATACATGCTCAATCGAATCATCTGTTTACAAGCAGAACTTGAAATAATGTCCAATCAAACAACTCTGACCATTGATCTCTTGAGCCAGCAGCAACCACAAACATGATCAGTAATTTACCAAATTCGATTGGCAGTGGACTACCTCCTCGCAGAGGAAGGAGGGATCTGTGGGAAATTTAACATTTCAGAATGCTGCCTAGAGATCGATGACCACAGTCATGTAATTAAAAACATTACTCAAAATATTAGGAAACTAACCTATGCTGGAATGCAAAAATGGACCCCCTTTTTGGAGACCCCAATTGGTGGGACAACTTGTTCACCTGGAACGGTAAATGGTGGAAGAAATTGGTCTTCTTTGTAGTGTGTGCCCTAGTAAGTGTAATATTTCTACCATGTGCAATTCCATGTCTAGTCCTGATAGTACCCAGCATTGGCCAAGGCAGCATCATGCTGCAAGGTAACGTAGAAGGGAAAAATGGCAAAAAAGTAACGCTAATAAAAGAACAGAGTGATCAGAATGCCAGAGATATGCTTGAACAGTATGAGAAACTGAGAAAATTAGAAATTGGAATTTAAAAGGTTGATGCAGGCTAGAAGACGGATCAAATAGTTAGAGGGGGAATTGTTAAACTAGGTCAGAAACTATTGTAAAATAGTTGATCGCTGTTGAGCGTGTACTGTTGGTTTGGTTATGGTAAAAGGGGTTTGAAGGGTAGTTAGAAGAAATACGGTACTCCACGTACCGTATTACACCTAAGTAAAGTGCAGCCCCCCCAAGGGAAAGGAGCCAGCCTGGACTGAACTGCCGCGGGCCAATCGAGCGCCTTAAACCCTCATGCAAATGAGGGATCCAAAAAGAAACCGATCCAAAGGGACAAAAAACAGGATAAAAAGGGGGTTTCTGACCCACGGAACCTGTGCTGCTCCACCTGGAACGTCGGGGACGTCGCTGCTCAGAAGACCCAGCGCCGGCGCTGCAGCATCCTTGAGGGGAGCGCTCCTGCTCAGCCCGTGGGCCTCCATGCTTTAGGCCTTTCTTTTTTTATTACATTAAATGCTGAAATCACTTTTCGTACCGGGAATGTTTCTAACAAGTATGCTTGTGTTAAAATGCCTGCTTGGATGGTAATGAACACAGGATGAGGACACCTGTACAGATCTGCCAACGATCAGCACTCACCGTCTGAAGGCAGTGAGGGCCGGGGCCAAAACTGAAGATGATGATAAAAAAGGACTAAAACCACAACCAAGGAATACACATGCTCTAAAAGGGTGGAACCGAGGAGGGGGAGCCACTCTAAACAGTTCTTGGAATATGTAAACTAGTTTGGGAAAAGAGTTTACTATGCATAAGGGTCTATGAATATGCAACAGGCTGATGGAATGGAAAAGGTATTTAATGGGCATCTCCGGAGATAAGTGTGCTCCTGGTTCAGTGCCAAGATGCACCCGGCCGTAACAACCTTTGCTCTATGGTCCTTGTCTCCTATCGTCCTGTATTAAAATGTTTAAATTTTCACAGGAGAGTGAGCGTGTTTTTCACTGCCCGAGCAGAGAGCTCTGCCCGGGGGCTCCCGGGAAAGGCGGCGGCGCTCGGCAGCGGCCCCAGCCCGCGGGAATTCCCCCGCACCGGGACAAAATCCTGCCCCGAAGGAGGCACTTGGAACGCCCGCCTGCGGCTCTCCCTGCCCCAAAGATCCCGGCAGCGGCCCCGCTGTCGCAGCTGCGGCTCTGGAGCAGGGAGGCTCCGCGGGACCCCCGGGCTGTGCCCCCTCCCAGGCCGTGCCCGCCCCGGTGCTGATGTTCCGCCCGGGCTCTCTCGCTGCTCCCGGCTCCCGCAGTCCCGCCGTGACCGGGCACCGACCGCCCGGCGCCGCAGGGCCCCGAGCCCCTGCCCAGCAAAGGGTCGGTGTCCATCGCCGGCCCTTGCCGGGGGCTCCGGCCATTGCCCGGCCCCGGCACAACCTGCAGCTCCCAGCGCAGCTCCCCCGAGCCGGGCACTGCGGCTTCCGAACGAGGCAGAATATTCAGCTCCCGGAATCTCTGTTAGCTCTGCTGACATGTGCAAAACCAGCTGCTGCTGAGGCAATCCCAGCTCCAACTGAAGCCTTCCCACCCAAAATGCTGCCTTCGGTTCGGACACACCATTAAGAATCCAAGAGCAAACTGAAAGCTGATTAGAGAATCTTGGAAAATCACATCCGAGAACATTTTGTTATAAAATCACAAATGTTAACAGAAGCTGAGAAAGTCAACAATGTTAGAAAACAAGCTTCCAACACTGGGACTAGAAGAGCTCAGGCAATCCATTTGAATGGAATGAGCCCTCTCTTTCTGACATGGGAGCAATGCCATGGAATTTCCCAAACCAGGGAAATGGGGAGCCCTGGCAGCAGCGGCTTCACATGCAGCAATGACACAGAACAGGGCAGGGCAAGAGGCTGACGAAATTCTAACTTCTACTTGCAATGAAGAACCTGTTTCTACTATAGCCACTATTGAGTCAAAAAGACTAAAAATGCTAGTAATAACAACTGTACCATTAATAGCAAAAATAGGGATAATTGAAATCATAATGGTAATAAAAACCCTACCATACTTATACGAGGTTTGCATGGCCAGGTTTTGGTAAGGGAGGGGCTCTAGGAGCACCTTCTGTGAGAGCAGCTGCTCCTCCATGTCCCACAGAGTCAATTCCAGCCCACTCCAGGATGGACCGGCCACCAGCCAAGGCTGGGCCAGTTAAAAATGGTGGTAACGCCTTTGGGATAAGAGATTTGAGAAAACAAAAACTGGTGATCGTGTAGCTGTAACTGTGAGCAGGGAAGAGCCGGTGAGAACATGTGAGAGGAACAGCTCTGCACACCCCAGGGCAGGGCAGAAGGGGCAGGAGCTGCTCCAGGTGCTGGAGCTGATTGCCCTGAGATTCCCTGGTGCAGTCCCTGGTGAGGCAGCTGGGCCCCTGCAGCCCATGGAGGGCACGGAGAGCAGAGATGCACCTGCAGCGCCTGGAGGAGCCCGTGCCGGAGCAGGGGGATGCCTGAGTGGAGCTGTGACCCCACGAGAAACCTGTGCTGGAGCAGGGAGCTGGCAGGGACCTGCAAACCCCTGGAGAGAGGAGCCCACGCTGGAGCAGGGTCCTGCTAGGACCTGTGAGCCCATGGAAGAGCGAGCCACGCTGCAGCAGTCTGTGAAGAACTGCTGTCCCTGAGATGAACTCACCTTGGAGAAGTTCATGGAGAAGTGTCTCAGGGAGGGACCCCAGCACAGCAGAGGAACGACTCCTCTCCCCGAGCAGCAGGAGAAACAAGAGGTGATGACCTGACCAGAACCCCCATTCCCTGTCTCCCTGCACCCACTGGGGGAGGAGGTAGAGCTGGGAAGGAGGGAGGGATGGGCAGAAGGGGTTTTTAAAGCTTTATTGTACTTCTCACTATCCTGCCCTGATCTGGATAGCACTAAGTTCCACTAATATCTCTGATTTCGAAAATGTTTTGCCCCTGATGGCATTTGCTGAGTGATCTGCCCCAGTCCTTAACTCAACCCATGAAGCCTTCCTTCTGTTTTCTCTCTCCTGGCCATCTCTGGAGGGGAGTGAGAGAGCAGCTTTGGTGGGTGCCTGGCATCCAGCCAGGGTGAAGAGACAACACTTCCTTTCCTTCATTCTTTCTTTCTTTCCAGAGGTCACCGTGCAGAGGTTGAGTGGGGCTTTGATGGAGGGAGTGAAGGTGGTGGGGAGTGGTGGGGACAGGAGCCACAGGGACGTGGGACAGGCATCAGAGGGGCCCGGGCAGCTGGCAGGGGGCAAGGCCTGTCCCCCTGGCCCAGCAGCAGCCCCGTGCCCTGCCCAAGGCGCTCCCAGCAGGGGCTGGGCCCCAGAGGCAGAGGGAGAGCCCAGTCCCGGGGGCGGCGTTTCTGCCCCGACCCCCGTCCAGCCCAGCCTGCCCCGTGTGCGCAGTGACCGCTGGCACGGGCTGCACTGGACACTGTGACCTGCTGGGGACACTGAGAGCTGCCCCGCTGGGACACTGCCCTTGGCACTTCACAGGCACCAAACAGACCCCAGCCAGCACCGCCCCTTGTCATGTCCCAGGCACCGGAGAGCATCACAGCCAGCCCCGCTCCTGGTGGTGTCCCAGGCACCAGAGCACATCCCAGCCCCGCTCCTGGCGATGTCCCAGGCACCAGAGCACATCCCAGCCCCGCTCCTGGTGATGTACCAGGCACCAGAGCACATCCCAGCCTCGCTCCTGGTGATGTCCCAGGCCCTACGAGTGTCCCAGGTGTGGGAAGAGCTCCTCACACAGCCCAGCCTTGACCCAACACCAACAGAGGCACCACCAAGGGCAGCCCTGCGAGTGCCCCCAGTGTGGAAGAGCTCCATGTGCTGCTCCAGCTCCATCTCCCACAGGAGGATCCGTGCTGGATGATCCCCAGTGAGCCCCGGTGGGCAGAACCCCGGTGATCCGTGGTGCCGCTGATCCGTGTTGGGAAGACACCTGCCTGGGGGCTCCACATCCTCCTGGCTCCCCTTGGCCTGGATTTTCTTTTCATTTCTCTTTGCCCTTTTAAAACCCTCAAAAGCAGGTAAAAATAAAGACGTTGAGCTAAGACAAGGATGGGGACATGGGGGTCTTGCAGGGAATGTGGGGGATGCTGGGTTTGAGGGACCGGAGGGTTCCTGGGAGGGCCCTGGGGGTTGCTCAGGGCTTTGGGGACACCAGGCTGAGCAGCTCCGGTTGCACTGGGTGACCCTGGTGGAGGTTCTGGGGAAGCTGGTCAAGGACCCCCTGTCCCTGTCCTCATTCCTGGTCCCATTCCCAGTCCTATTCCTGGATTTTTCCCCCCTTCCCGGTCCCATTCCCAGTCCCTGTCCCCAGTCCTGGTTCCTGTCCCCATTCCTGGTACCATTCCCAGTCCTATTCCTGGTCTCTGCCCCCCTTCCCGGTCCCATTCCCAGTCCCTGTCCCCAGTCCTGGTTCCTGTCCCCATTCCCAGTCCCATTCCCAGTCCTATTCCTGGTCTCTGTCCCCATTCCCGGTCTGATTCCCAATCCCTGTCCCCACTTTGTGTCCCCATTCCCAGTCCCTTTCCCCATTCCCTTTGCTCATTCCCATTCCCTGTCCCCATTCCCAGTCCCTGTCTCCATTCTCTGCCCCCATTCCCAGTCCTATTCCTGTTCTCTGTCCCCATTCCTGATCCCATTCCCAGTCCCCGTCCCCAGTCCTGGTCCCTGTCCCCATTCCCATTCCCTGTCCCCATTCCCATTCCCTGTCCCCATTCCCGTTCCCTGTCCCCATCCCCATTCCCTGTCCCCATTCCCGGTCCCTGTCCCCATTCCCATTCCCTGTCCCCATTCCCATTCCCTGTCCCCATTCCCGGTCCCTGTCCCCATTCCCATTCCCTGTCCCCATTCCCGTTCCCTGTCCCCATCCCCATTCCCTGTCCCCATTCCCGGTCCCTGTCCCCATTCCCGGTCCCTGTCCCCATTCCCATTCCCTGTCCCCATTCCCATTCCCTGTCCCCATTCCCGGTCCCCTGTGGGGAATGTGGGATGACCTTCAGCCAGAGCTCCAGCCTGATCTGCCACCAGAGGATGCACACCAGGGAACGGCCCTATGAGTGTGGGGAATGTGGGAAGAGCTTCAGCCAGAAGTCCCACTTGATCAGCCACCAGAAGATCCACACTGGAGAAAGGCCATACAAATGTGGGGAATGTGGGAAGGGGTTCAGCCAGTGGTCCCAACTGATCATCCACCAAATGATCCACACTGGGGAGAGGCCCTACGAATGTCCCAACTGTCAGGAGAGCTTTCAGACCAGATCCATTCTTCTCAAGCACCAGTGGATTCACACGGGGGAGAGGCCCTTCCGCTGCCCCGACTGCAGGAAGGGCTTCAAGCAAAACTCCACCCTTGTCACCCACTGGCGCATCCACACCGGGGAGAGGCCCTACAAGTGTCCCCAGTGTGGGAAGAGCTTCTTCAGCAGCTCTCACTTGGCCAGACACCAACGGAGGCACCAGTAAGGGAAGCCCTGCGAGTGCCTCGACTGCAGGAAGAGCTTCGTGCAGTGCTCCAGCTCCATCCCCCATGGGAGAACCCATGTTGGGAAGAGCCCTGGTGATCCACGTTCCCTGTGATCCATGCTGGAAAGACATATGTCCCTTTTACTGCCCCTGCCAATGACATGATGTGGGATCAAAGAACATGAGGGTCTGGCCATGGCCCTGTCATTACATTCACTCCCACCTCAGGTCATTGCCAGGGGCAGGAAAGGGACTCTCTCTCTCTCTCTCCGAGGAGAAGGGTGTCCTTTCCAGGGAGGCGGAAATACATGGCCAGGAAGAGCCAGTCAGTGGTGTTGGAGTTTTCCCTGTAAATAGTTTTTCTTATCACTTCTGTTATGAGTATTATTTCTGTTCCTGTTTGTTCCTTAGTTCGCTGCTGTTCCCAGTAAATTGTTCTTAACCCAGCCCAGGATCTTTGCCTTTTGTGCTTTCGATGGGAGGCGGGAGGGCAGGGAGCGGCAGCATGGTTTTAGCGGGAGCAGGAAATTGGGGAATCCCATTCCTGAACCCCGGCCCTTGGAAACCGAGCACCCGAACTGGTCCCCACCCTGATGGCCACGGCAACAGCCTTGGGAGTGGATCCCTGGCTGGGGCTGTGGGAACCTCTTCACTCTGGTGCCCAGGGACAGGAGTGGAGGGAGTGGCTGCAGCTGAGACGGGGCAGGCTTGGGTTGGATCTCAGGAAAAGGTTTTTCCCCAGAGGCTGGTGTCCATGGCAAACACCCCTGACATGGGGTCTCCACGGAACTGCCAAGGGACTGGCCATAGCATCAGAGGGCTGGTGATGGTTGCCATGGAAACTGACCATAGCAACAGGGGGCTGGTGATGGTTGCCATGGAAACTGACCATAGCAACAGGGGCTGGTGATGGTTGCCATGGAAACTGACCACAGCAACAGAGGTTCCTGGTGATGTTTGCCTGCTAAGGATCAGATTTGTCACAGGCCCTCAGAGGGGTTCCATGGGGAATTTCCAAGAGTCTCCAGGCTGTTCAAGAGCTGGAATGTCACAGGCAGAGGCAGGGGCTCCATGGAGACCTCCCAGGGGTTTCTGGGGATGGTAAAGAGCTGTGTGGTCAGAGGCAGTCACAGCCATTCCATAGTGACATCACAGGGGACCTTGGGCTGCAAAGGCACCGATCTGTCACAGGCACTCACGGGGGCTCCACAGTGACATCCCAGGAGTCCCCAGGCTGACAAAGAGCCGGGATGTCATGGGAACTCACAGGGGTTCCTGTCATGGGCAGAGTGGGAGCTTCAGGCAAAAGCTTTATTTCCTTTCTGGAGAAATTCCTGCTGAGTCATGAGGTGGAGAAATGACACCCAACAGCCACCATGGATCCTCAAATCCCTGCAGGACCCCTAGACTTCTAGAATTCCTTCTAATAGAAGAGACTGGCAGTGGCTGGATCCCATCCCGACCCTGCAGATTGGACAGGTGGAATTGAACCTTAATGCAATTTGTCCCAAAAGATTAATGATGTAATACCAGATAAATCTGTATAAATACAGCTATGATTGATGCTGATCATTATTAGATAAAATGGTCTATTTACAACACAGAATAAAATTTAAAATATAGTTATTTACTCCTCAATATAGAAGCTATACCAATTATAGACTATTCTGCTCTAGGAAGCAATTTTGACGTCACCGGGGCCTTGCTGGAGTGGTTTGAGCCCATTGCAGGCAAAGCCTCCTGCTCCAGCAGGAACTGCCTTTCCTGTGCCAGGAGCAGGGCAGGTACCGCTGCAGGAAAAGCCCCAGGACAGCCCCAGCACAGGGAAGGCCTCGGGAACAAGGGCAGAGTGCCGTGCTGGGAGCTGTGCCAGGGAGAGCCTGAGGCACCAAAGGCGCCTTGGCAGCAGCAGCTGCTTGCAGGGCATGGCCAGAAGCCTCCCTTGGCAAGCCGGCCTGGTGGCCAGCACTGCGGTGTCACTGTTGAGTAAGAAATGTCACAGGCTCATCAGAAGGCTGATTGGCATAATGTGCCATATGTTTGGAACTGCTCCTTTTTATATGCTGTTCAGATCCAGGTAGATAAAATCCCAGGGGCACATATCAGAGGTTTGTTAGGGAAGACAGTGTGGATCAACTCTGCCTCGAGTACAGACAAACCCATTTGTGGGATTGTCTTTGCTCAGGGACCAGGTTGTACACAGTGAATAATGCAGAAATATGGAAGAACTCGATGTGTACCTCAGGGAGATCTGATTGTGAGGTGAGACTCATATGCAAATATCACTGTTTGTTGGATGTTACTGCCCCTGTCTTTACATTAAACCACGCAGACATGAGACAGAAGGAAATGTGTAAGTGTCGAAGGTTTGAGCAAGTGATTAAGAAGGAAATGTGTGTCAAAGGTTTGAGCAAGTGAGATGGAAGGAAATGTGTCTGAGTAAGTGAAAGATGGAAGTTTTTACCTGATGAAGTTTTTACTTGATGTTTGGTAGCATGTTGACGATATGGAGATAAGGGGTGGAATGTCCTAAGGTGACATTATGGTGCTTGCATCCCCAATTGTGTGTTCTGTTTATGCTTGATGTTATGTTCTGTGCCTTCAGGACTGGCTCCGAAAAGTGAAGGTTTGTTTTGTCTTGTTATCAGCCGGCTCACCTCTCCCCAAAGTCTGTGTCTAGGAGAGGCTAGGGCTTGCTGGCTTTCTTGCTTGCTTGCTGGCTTGCTTGCTTTCACTTTGCTCTTGCTCCTGCTTTTTGCTTTTGCCCTTGCTTTTGCTTATTAGTTAGTTTAGCTAGGCAATCCAATTTTTTCCCTGGACTGTTTTTTTTTCTTTCCCTTTCCTGAATACCATTTGAACCTGCTCAGGACTGGGACCTGGGAAACACCAAGACACACCGAGAGCCAGCATTTTGTGACCTGCAGCAGCCACCCCCAGCACCGGAGACCAATAACAGGGCAACCACTCCCAGCAGAGACTTTCTGAATTTGTCACCTCTTTAGACCGTAGAAAGACTTTTTGTCATCTGGTGTTGTTCATTTTTTGTGCTGGGGAGTGCTTTGCCTGCTCAATAAACAGGTTGTTTCCACTACTCTCTGAGGAAATTCTTCCCGAGCCAGGTGAGCAAGGGGCTGTGGGGGTTTGCTTTCTGGGGGCTCCTTCTGGAGGTTTTCTCCCAAATTTGCCCAAAACCAGGACACATTACTACATAAGCAGGCTGTTCGTTGGTGAGATCCAGCAGGGCCCTGTTCAGCCTGTGCTCAGCAAACTGACTGGCCATGAGCCACTGGTGGATGTACCTCACCATGGCAGGCACCTGGAGAAGGCAGGGGAGACTTGGAAAGCTGCCAGAGGGAGGAATGTCCCCAGCTTCCCCAGAGAAGTGCTTCCCTTCCCACCACACTGCCATGGCCTCAAAGGCTTCCAGTGACCAGCAGGCATGGCTTGGGAGGCCAAGAAGTTCCTGGGAGGATCAATCCCTGGCCACAGGCTGCTTACTTGCTTTGGATTGCAAATCCCCTCCTCTACGAGCATATCCAGCAGGACAGCACAGGTCTCCTGTGCAGGGCCAGCTCCAGCGCCTTCTTCCTCTTCCTCCACCCAGGCCAGCTGGGGCACTCTCGTGGGTCTCTGCTCCATGTCAGTGACTGGATTTGTGGCTACTTGCAGGAGAGATGCCTCGGAAAAGCTCCGAGTCAGCAAGGCCTGCAGTCGTGCTTGGAAGGCACCTTCAAGAGAGAAGCCTCAGGAAGGCTACAGGACAGCAAGTCCTGCACTCTGGTCTCGAGGGCTCCTGCCACAAGGACAGGAGACTCCTGTCAAGGATTGTGGTCTGGCCTCGAGGGCACCGATGGCAGGGATGGGAGATGCCTCTGGGGCACAGAGTCCCACGGTCTGCCCTCGAGGACACCTGCAGAAGAGAAGCCTCCGGAAGGCCACAGGTCACCAAGTCCTGTGGTCTGGCCTCGAGGTCAGCTGCAGGAATAACGCCTCAGAAAAGCTCCGGGTCAGACATGAACGAGTGCGCTGTGCGGGGGCTCCTCACGGCACCGCTCTGTCCCGTCCTGTCCCATCACGTGCTCCGAGCACTGTGGCGTGGTCTTGTCACCGCCAGCTCCTATGTCACCTCGTGTCACAAAGGGCCCCTGCACACACTGCCCCCTGCCCTGGGCCTGCCCCCAGCCCACCCAAAGTGGCTCAGGTTGGAAGGAATCCCTCACCCCAAGTGTCTAAGACAGCCCAACAGGATCTTTAGGAACGGCTCAAACCATCAGCAAATGCTGCCCTGCTCTGCGGGCTCAGGGCAGCAGAAGGAGCCCCCAGGGCTGCCGACGCAGCCACGGCAGGAAGGGCACGGGGCCTTCCACAGAAACTGGCACGGCCGCCTCAGGACACGTCCCACATGGTGGCCATCCTAAACCCGTGGGTGTGACACAGACAAGGAACGTGTGGGCCAGGGCAGGAATGCTGCTCTGACCCCTGGGGCCCGGGGAGCGCTGACATCAGCAGGTGTGGCAGAGTCCCTGCCCAAGCAGACCTGCCACCCCCCGAGCCCTGGCAGCACCGGTGCCCGTCTCCTGCCCCAGAGACCTGTGCCCGTGGGGGGCTCCTGTGCCAGAGGGAGCCAAAGCCCACGTGCATTGGGGGCTGCACTCCTGCCTGCAGGGGCTGTTGGCAGGAGCACCTGGAGCAACTGCTGGCAACACTTGGTCTCTGTCAGAAGCTCTTACTCCATTATGAAATTATTTTCTCATTGAAATTATTGCCTTCAGCACAAAAACACCTTAGTGGCGAAGGCACAGAAGAATCTGGCAAGTAAGAATCCTCAATTCAGGAAAGCTTTACTTCCCATTCCTCAACTCAAGTAGTTCCAAAAAGTTGCAAACTTCCGAAATTAATTGGGGTAGCCTGAGGAGGTGAAGATTTGGAATTTTGCTTCCCATCTCAAAGCAGCAACTCATTTGCCTTAACCTCATGCACTGAGAGTCACTTTACAGAACATAGCACTACACAGAGGAAGGGAAAAAACAAGGACCATTCTTTGGTTTTCTATGAACGGATGATAATATCCTAATTCTCTAAAGATATAAAAGCTCTCAAGAAATCAAAGTCCACTCAATGTTACAAAAGTATCCCAAAGAAATGAGTAGATGGCAAAAGGGCTAATCCTCCCCCTGGTACAGATATCTGAGTGGCCAGTAAAGTACAGCTCTCCCCTCTTGTTCCCTGCAGGAGAATCAGGACCATGAGGAGGAAAAGTCAAAGATATTCCTTGTGGCCTCCGTAACCAAAGCTGTGCCAAAGCACAGATGCTGCCTTCAAACTGACTCAAATTCCAGCCTAGACCTCTCACCTTCCAGACAACTCCTTCTCCAGCATCCCACCAGCACCAAGCCCCCCAAACTCCCACACAGAAGCCCTCAACATCCCGCCAGGAGCCCCAGCTGTCCCCGTCCCTCCGCAGAGCTTTCCCCCCCTCCAGCAGACGCCCTGGTTCCCTGCAGGTGCTGTGGGATGGCACTCAGGAGGATCTGCTCCAAGGCCTTCCCCTGGAGCACGCTCAGGCTGCCAGGCCTATGGATCCTGGATCATCCTTCCCACCGAGCCTTCCTGTGCACGGCTGTTCCATTTGCACCTTTGCACTCAGCTCGGACTTCTCCACTTCACCAGGAGTGCTGGGAAAGGATGGAGAGCAGCCTGGCAAGCTCTTTCTGCAGCTCCCTCTTTACCCTTGGGGAGGTAGAACATTCCACAGGAAAGCAACTGGTGCCACAAGGAGCGGGTGGCCTCAGGCACCTTTGGGGATGGAACAAGGCCTTGGTTTGACATAAGTAAGCACAAGCAATTCACATGAGTAAACAAATAATTAGCACAGACATACCTAAGTACTTAGCACCAGTTAGCATAACAAAAACCTGATGGCCTAACTTGACATGAGAGTGACCTGACAAAAAGCTTTAGACACAGTCTACCAGAAAAACTAAGGGCAAGTGTGGAATCAGCCCTGTGCAGGGAAGCCCTGAGGAAGACTTTGTGCTGCTTTGGGGCATGGAGACCGCTCCTGGCCAGGGCCTGGACATCAGCTTCAAGTATGGGAATCTGACACAATGTATTTCCAACCGCCTGCCTATGGAATCACCTCAGCAGTGTGAAGATGGATGGTGATTTTGATACAACTCCTACATCAACCCACTGAAATTTGTATGTGGCAGAGAAACACTTTAGTGAGGTGCAGACTCCTGCCCTCCCGCCAGGTCAATGAAAGGGCTTTTGGCTGACAATGCATTTGTCTGCTGATTTGTTTGAATGAGGGAGACCCCTCAGGACTGCTGTATCCTGAGGGAACACCGTTGGCCTTGGCCTGTAGGCACCTGCACAAGCTTAAAATCAGCTGCCTCAGCTTCCAGGACCTCTCTTGGCCAGCATCCTGACGTGGATGGAGGATTGCTGTGAGGCACTGCTGGGACCCAGCGGGACAGGACGGGCTGTCTTGTGTCCACGTAGCACCCCTCACACAGCCAGGGCCATCCCGAAACCAGACAAACACTCACGTGTCAGCACAGGGGAGCAAGGAGCACTGGGCTCCTCTCAGGGTATCTCAGCTGGGCTCGCTCCACAACACACCCCCATTTTAAGGCCTGCTGATGCCCAGCTGCCAGAAATGCCTACCTTGTTCTCTCCAGGGTGCACAGGGAGAGCCAATGAGCAGGACGCCTTGGGAGGCAAACCTTCCCAGCCTTTTCTGAGGCCAGGGACACACCAAGATCAGCCAAGACTCTCCACGCTGCCTGGCCCACCCAGCCCAGCTCTGTGCTGGCCCTGGGCCACAGCAGCTTCCACCAAGTAAGAGCCACATGCACATTGCCAACAGTTGAAACACGGCAGACAGGGAAGAGGTGAAAAGTGTGTGTGTAAAGGCCTTTTAATTCACAGCTCTCAGAGAGAGCTCTGGGGCTCACAGCTGGACAGAGACGCTCCTGCTCACGCCTCTGTCCAAAGGGGGGAACACACCCTGCTGCAGGTGCTTGGGTTGGTCTCCACAGGTCCAGGCGGATGCCAAACCTGCTCTTCACAGCCTTCTCCCTTGCCCTGCCCCTCTGCCAAGTGCAACGGGCCTCAGGCAGTGAAAGGACCACAGAGAGCCAAAGGAGGACCCTTGCACCTGCCTCGCTGGGCGCTCCCTGGGAAGCACTTTCCTTGAGAAGCAAGCCCCTTTCCTCCAAAGGCATTTCCCCAAATGTGTAGCTGTCCTGGGGAACATCAACACACTCTCAAGAAAAGCTGGCAAGGCTGAATGACTTCAGGTCCTTTCTGGACAGGCATTCCAGCTGTAGCTCATATTCCCCCAAGTGTGTTTCCAGGTGGAGGTTCAGAGGGGCAGCCCCAGGCCCTCTACAAACACAAGCTGCCCACTGCCTCTTCACCTGCCTCAACTCCTGCCTGCGGTCACTGCAGCAAAACCAGGCTGTTCCAGCCAGACCACAGAGCCCTGTTCCTGCAGGATGCTCTTGCCAGCACCTTCCAGGACTCTCCGCTGTGCATGCAGCACTTTTCATGCCAGCTCTCAACAGTGGGATTTGAGGGGCAGCAAGGACAAATGTCACAAACCTGTGTGACACTCCAGATCCTCATGGAACCAGGGGGCCAGTGTGACACTGTGGGAAGTTGTGGAACCAAGGGGATCACTGTGGCACTGTTGGGGCCCATGGAACCAAGGGGCCAGTGTGACACTGTGGGGCCTCATGGAAACAAGAGGCCATTGTGAGCCTGCAGGGCTGTAACACCCCAGAACACTGAAATGCTGGGGGTGAACAAAGGTTCCTTTATTCGAGTTTGTTGTACAGGAGAAACACCAACCAGATATTCTCACCATGGCCAGATTAAAGAGTTTTCTTGGTAGGAAGGGACCCAGCTTTTTAGTGAATGGCCCACACAGAGATGGAACCCACAACCTCAGTGATACCAGCACCATGCTCTAACCAATCGAGCTAAGAGATCAAAATAACAAAATTTTACTGACAAAATATAGAAAGTCAAGGAACTTGAGCAAAGGGTTTCATACAACATCCACTTCAGCATAAAACTCTTACCATAGCATTACTTTGTTAACTTAGCCCACTTTACCTAAAAACCTTTAACCCTTACGATGATAAGTTGTAAGAGCCCGTCTGAAGCCCCTTGTTCTCCATTCTGCCTTCCGATTGCCACGAGAAAGAATCCCTTCCCCCGCTGCAGTTCCGGCTGAGAACAGGACACAGTGCAGGTGGAACCACTGAACCATCATGCTAGCTGTTCCAAACAAGGCCTGACAAGAACTTGGCAAGGAGTTGGCAAGGAGTTGGCAAGGACCTGACATGGACCCAGCTCGGGACAGCCTGATGCGCGGCCTGCTTCTAATCTCCGTTCTTAAGCCGAATGAACTTTTGGGGTGACTCCCGTGGTCCTTCATTGAAGACCCCTCATCTGCCTCGTTACCACTGGGACAAATAAAGAACGAGAACCCTCCTCCCAAGGACTGAGACCGAGACCCCTACTATAGGGAGGAGGGGAATTTGGTGGTCTGACCACTAATGACATGACCTGTTTCCCTTCAGTAATTTCAATAGACTTATTCTTCATTGTATTCGTTTTGCTTTGGTGGTTCCTGTGGACTCACCTGTTCCCCCCGTGGCAATTACAATGGACTTTCATTGTTACACTTGTTCCCCCCTCTTTCCTCTGTGGACTATAACTGGAACCCCGAGTCGACCAGAGCTTCGGAGACTCCCCCGACACGACAGACGGATCCCCATCGTCCGGACCACTGAGGATCTCACCTGTGTTGGTAGCTATTCCCATACCCCTCTCATCTCTCTCCCTCTCTATTCTTTTATCTCCTTTCTGATCCCCACTATCGCATATACTGTTTTGGCCCCTAATAAAGGTGCATTTGTTGTGATTAACTGATAGTCACTTGTTGTTTGCCTTTTTGTACTTTTGGGATCGGTGAAAAGAACCATCACGACACCCCGCAATAAGCGGATCGTGACATTAAATTGGCGTCACGGACAGGATTTCTGTCTAGACAGGAGGGTTGCAGATGAAAAAGCACCCATACTGTCTTTGGAAATTCACATAAGATCCCTTAGTGCAAAAGGTGGGACACTGTTGTTTTGTTGTTGTTGTTTTATTATTGTTGTTGTGTGTATCTGTTCTGGGAAGGAAGGGACAACTTGAAGAAACTAAGCAGAGCCTCCCAGGCAGATTATTGTCCTTTCACCCACCCAGGGAAGCGAAGGGCGACACAGCGAGGGCTGTGTGGTTTGTGGAACTTAAGTTGTACCTCCCTGTTGTGGTTTTGGTCCCTTCACAAAATGAGCGATAACCTTAATGATAAAGCTAAAGTTGGGCTTTATGCTCTACTAGCTAAACACAATGCCAAACCTTCTCCAGGAGGAGAGGAATGGGCACAAAATAATTGGTTTAATTTGGATAATGTGGTTGATAGAGTGTGTTCTTTACAACATGATACAAAGTTCAAACTGGGCAAGAATAAAACCATCTTATGCTCAGTTTTGGGAGCCTGTCTTACGGCAGCCGTAGAAACTCGCTCACAACGAAGAAGTGAGCAAGAAATAATAATAGACTCCCTTCAAAACTTAGTAGAAATTTTACAAAAACAGTTACATGAAGCAAGAAATGCGACTTATGCATTGCAAGCTGTCTTAACAGAAGAACATGTTAAATCACACAAATCACACAATGCTGATTCCCCTACAGAAACAGAGGAGAAGGAAACTCCTCACATTAGACAGATTTACCCCCAAAAGGAACTTGAAGCAGCAAATAATTGTGGGGAACATTGCTGCCATCACTTGAGACCCCTAATTAAAACGGAGTATAACTATCTCAGTGATGATGACCTCGAACCTCACATCACAACCAGACACATACAATCCACTGCCACTGAGTTAGCTAAGCTTAAAAAGGAATACGGACGCCTCCCAAAAAAATCAGAAACAGAGTATGTTTTACGGGTGTCCCTCACTGGTGGTGATCAAATTAAATTAACTGAACAAGAAGCCAGTGGGTATTGGGGACACGGTGTCTTCCTAACAACGGGAGACAAACGTGACACATGGTCCCTGACACAGCGTGCGGCTTTTTGGGCTGGGGGAACGAGCCCCTTAGAAAGGGGAGATCCCATAGCTATAATTAGTACCCCTGACCAACTCTTAGAAAGTGTGCATAAAGCCGCTTGCCTGCAAATGATTCATGAGAAGAAGTTAATTCCTGGTTTTGAATCCCCAATGCAATTACCTGTGAAGCCCGAAATAATGACCCCTTTAATTCGTGGGCTTCCAGAAACACTTAAACCTACTGCCATTACCTTACAAAAAACTATCATGACACTAAGCCCTGTGGAAAGACTGGACAGATTCCTGGGTAATCCCACTGATTGCACTGGATCCACTGATCCCAACTTCACCCCATCCCCTTCATCCTTACAAGCCGCAGCTTCAAAATGCATCTCGCCTGCCAGTAAAATAACGAATGTGAAACAATACCCTCTACCTTCTGGTGCCAGAGAAGGTATCAAACCAGTTATACAGGATTTGCGAGACCAGGGAGTAATAATTAACACTCATTCTGCTTTCAACTCGCCTGTCTGGCCAGTGCGTAAATCCAATGGGAAATGGAGGCTAACAGTTGATTTCCGCAGGCTTAATGCCAACACAGACCCTCTCACAGCAGCGGTCCCGAATTTAGCCGAGTTGATAATATCTATTCAAGAAAAAGCTCATCCTATTATGGCAACTATAGATGTCAAAGACATGTTTTTTATGATACCTATACAGCCAGAAGATAGGGACCGTTTCGCTTTTACGTGGGAAGGACAGCAATACACTTTCACTAGGCTTCCCCAAGGATACAAGCATTCCCCCACTCTAGCCCATCATGCACTAGCTAAAGAAATAGAAAAGATACCCAAACCTGATGATGTGGCTGTTTACCAATACATTGATGACCTTTTAGTGGGAGGGGATGAAATTGAAGCAGTAGGAGAGACTCAACAGAGAATAATCTCTCATTTAGAGAGTCTCGATTTACAGATTCCCCCGGAAAAAATTCAAAGGCCCTCCCAAGAAGTAAAGTTCTTGGGAATTTGGTGGAAAGGGGGCATGACATGTATTCCACCAGACACCTTGACTTCTTTAGATCAGATTAAAATGCCTCACACTAGAAAGGATCTCCAACAGGCTCTGGGACTATTAGTGTTTTGGAGAAAACACATTCCAGATTTCTCGATAATTGCTAGGCCCCTTTATGACTTGCTGAGGAAAGGGGTAAAATGGGATTGGACTCCTTCTCAGGAAGAAGCATTGCAATTACTGATTTTTGAGGCAACAGCTCATCAAGCATTGGGTCCCATCCATCCTACAGATCCCTTTCAGGTAGAATGGGGATTCGCTGCCTCAGGGCTGTCAGTACACATATGGCAGAGGGGACCTGAGGGTCCAACAAGGCCTGTGGGCTTCTATTCTCGTGGTTTCAGAGATGCTGAGAAAAGATACACTACCTGGGAAAAGGGGCTGTTTGTGGTTAGTTTGGCTCTCATTGAAGTGGAAAAAATAGCACATCAACAACCCATTGTGCTAAGGGGCCCCTTCAAGGTTATTAAGACAGTCACTAGTGGAACCCCCCCTCCTGACGGGGTGGCTCAGAGGGCCTCAGTTAGGAAGTGGTATGCTCAGGCTGAACATTACTGTAACTTTTTCTCAATGACAGAAGGAGATGTAAAAACTTTAGCAATCCAAGAAACTGAGAGCTTGGATAGCAGCCATGACAAACCTGCCTCTGTAATCAAAGTAGCCCCTCCTTTCTCCCCTGAACAATCAGCAAGTTGTTGGTTCACTGACACCTCTGCTAAACGAGAGGGGAAGGTGTGGAGATACAGGGCAGCAGCCCCCCACATTTCCTCTGGTGAACTAATTATTACTGAGGAAGAAGGCAGTGCTCAGGCTGGGGAGCTGACAGCTGTTTGGAGTGTTTTCCAACGTAAGGTACAGAATACCTCTCTTGTCTGTAACTACACTGATTCCTATGCTGTGTACCAGATGATCCTAACAATCCAGCACATTACCCTGGCCAACCTGTTCTGGTGGACCTCCCTTACTATAGGGCTAGTACCACTTGTGCTAAAACCCTTTCTGAATAAACATGCCTGGACAGCCTCTGATGCTCTAGGAAAAGAGCACTGGATAAACACACGCTGGATAATTCCATCATTCTAACCTTTTCTGCCTTAAAGTGGCAGGATTCTGTTGTGTTTACTTTTACAGAAGAACTCCGAGGGACATGAAGACCACCTAATCCATGATAAAACTGGTGATACTTTTCTGCATCCTACCACTACCCTATGGCCAGAAACCAGCTGAGTGGCCATGGTCTGAAATAATTGTGGTAGCATGCCGAAAAGGTGAAAGGATCTCTTTAAGCACAAAAAGGTTTGTACGCACCCAAGCGTACAGGGTTATTGGCACAATTTTACATTAACACAGACTGCAGAAGTAGTTTGCTTATGGGAAAAAAAAAAAACACTGAAGGGCTTTCTTTTAAGTTCATAATAAATGCTGTAGCTCAATCCACTACGGTTCATACCACCACCACCACCACCACTCGAGCCCAACCACCAGTTATGCTTACCCCGAAAATTTTTGAAGTTGGGCCATATATAATCAGGAAAACCGGCCAACAACAGATATTATTTAATCCAGCATGGTCTCTCAAACAAGTTAAATTGCTGATGCAAAATAATGTCTCAGAAATACAACCAGCTTGTTCACCCTTTTTGCAAACCTCTTTTCAGGGCTGGACAACCTGGTTGCGACAGTGGAACCCTCCAAAAAACCGAGCGCCAAGAGACATAACTGGTGTTGTGGGAACGGGACTGGGAATCCTAAATAGTATGATAGCAAATTGATAATTGATGCACTTAATGCCACACAAAGCAATGTTTCCTTAGCTCTTAGCTGTATCCAGGCTCAATTATGGATGCAGTCAGTTGCTGCCTCAATTATAAGAGAAGGTGAAGAAGGCACTTTTCCTACTGAAATTAGGAAAATAGTCTGGGACAGTGCCACTGATTTTGAAAGGGATTTCCAATCCTGGTGGAATTTAGTGAATTTCACTTATAACCCCATCACAAACATAGCCACAGCATTTGTGTTGACCATAAGTGATGCCTCAGTACATTTGATATTCCCTATCATTGCACTAGAATTGAATCATGATGGAGCCACTTTCTATCCTTCTGAACATAGAGAATGGGCCCGTCAAATCGATAATAAATGGCAAACTGTCAATTTAGAGTCCTGTACTATCCGAGAACAACTAGGGTTTATCTGTGAAGGTAATGCAATTGTAGCTCAAGATATTTGTCTGGACACAGAACAAAATATCTGTCACTTTGATATTCATCCTAATGAGACTTCTGAAACAGTCCTTGTATATACAGGCAATGGGTGTGCCTGTTTCAGAACTGCTTGTGATACTGTACTTATAGAAAGTATAATAGTGGATACTAAAAATCATTCAAATTTTTGTGCTTGCAACTTTACTAAGATTGCAGGATGTGATTTTTCTTTTGTAGCTCCAGTTACTTCACATGAACTTTTAGAATCCAATCTCACGTTGATTCACAAGCTACTGCCTACTCCCATTGGGATGAACCTTACTCTGGTAAAACAATTATTACTTCATCAAGACCTAATAGAGATCCTGGGAAAAATCAAGGAGAGTGGACAGAAAACTCTGGTAGCGGTTCATCATAATGTGCAAGAAATGCATCGTGTTGTAGAAAGGGTGAAAAGTGATGCTGAACACAGGTGGTGGGATACCCTTTTCGGGTGGTCGCCTACCGCCACCGGTGTCCTAAACAAATTGTGTCATCCCATTGTTGTTCTTTTGATTTTAGTTATGATTGGTTTTGTTTTATCAGTAATCTTGCTTATTGTGAATTGGAGAATGATGAAGCGGTTAACAAAATTGACATCTATAATTAATGCACACCACCTGGCCGACATCCTCTACACTATAGATGTTCCCAGGACTGTAGACACAAGGAGATTATAAGTTAGAAGATATGTTTTACATAATTTTCTCCTATGATTTATTCTAATCACTGTTTTAAATTATTTGATTATAAAATTGTACTGAGTAATATCAATAATATACTGGTTTACTATTTGATCAATTTATTGTTTAATTGAATAATACTGATTAATATCTAAACACTTTATTGTTTGACTATTACTGATTTAATTAATACTTATTGAATTTTGCTTATTATTTAATTATAATTTGCTTATTAATATGTTTTAGTTTTCCTGTTTTCTCTTTCCTTTTCTTTTTCTCTTCTCTTTTCCCTGGGATGTGCTACCAACACTTGACGAGTCCTGAAGACTCCACAACGACCCCATGGAATCCTGCTGAAGATCTTTCAAGGGCAATCGTCAGTCACGGGGTGGTGTAAGAGCCCGTCTGAAGCCCCTTGTTCTCCATTCTGCCTTCCGATTGCCACGAGAAAGAATCCCTTCCCCCGCTGCAGTTCCGGCTGAGAACAGGACACAGTGCAGGTGGAACCACTGAACCATCATGCTAGCTGTTCCAAACAAGGCCTGACAAGAACTTGGCAAGGAGTTGGCAAGGACTTGGCAAAGACCTGACATGGACCCAGCTCGGGACAGCCTGATGCGCGGCCTGCTTCTAATCTCCGTTCTTAAGCCGAATGAACTTTTGGAGTGACTCCCGTGGTCCTTCATTGAAGACCCCTTATCTGCCTCGTTACCACTGGGACAAATAAAGAACGAGAACCCTCCTCCCAAGGACTGAGACTGAGACCTCTACTATAGGGAGGAGGGGAATTTGGTGGTCTGACCACTAATGACATGACCTGTCTCCCTTCAGTAATTTCAATGGACTTATTCTTCATTGTATTCATCTTGCTTTGGTGTTTCTGTGGACTCACCTGTTCCCTCGTGGCGATTACAATGGACTTTCATTGTTACACTTGTTCCCCCCTCTTTCCTCTGTGGACTATAACTGGAACCCCGAGTCGACCAGAGCTTCGGAGACTCCCCCGACACGACAGACGGATCCCCATCGTCCGGACCACTGAGGATCTCACCTGTGTTGGTAGCTATTCCCATACCCCTCTCATCTCTCTCCCTCTCTATTCTTTTATCTCCTTTCTGATCCCCACTATCGCATATACTGTTTTGGCCCCTAATAAAGGTGCATTTGTTGTGATTAACTGATAGTCACTTGTTGTTTGCCTTTTTGTACTTTTGGGATCGGTGAAAAGAACCATCACGACACCCCGCAATAAGCGGATCGTGACACAGGCCAGTCAGCCTGACCTCAGTACGTGGTAAGGTCATGGAACAGTTCACACTGAGTGCCATCACACAGCACTTCCAGGATGGCCAGGGTGTCAGACCCAGCCAGCAGGGGTTTAGGAGGGCGAGGTCGTGTTTGACCAACCTGGTCTCCTTCTATGACCAGGTGACCCTCCTGGTGGATGCAGGACAGGCTGTGGATGTGTCTATTTGGACTCCAGCAAGGCCTTTGGCACTGTCTCCCACAGCACACTCCTGGAAAAGCTGCAGCCCACGGCTGGGACAGGAGCACTCTGTGCTGGGTTCAGAACTGGCTGGATGGCCGGCCCAGAGAGTGGTGGTGAGCGGTGCTGCATCCAGCTGGGGACAGTCACCAGTGCTGTCCCTCAGGGCTCTGTGCTGGGCCAGCTCTGTTCAATATTTTTATTGACCACATGGATGAGGGGATTGAGCTTTTCATTAGTAAATCTGCAGATGACACTAAACTTGGAGCATGTGTCCATCTGTTGGAAGGTAGGAGGGCTCTGCAGGAACACCTGGAACAGCTGGATAGATGGATGATTCCAGTAAGATGAAGTTTAATCAGTCCTAGTGCCAAGTCCTGCATTTTGGCCACAATAACCCCCTGCACAGCTCTAGGCTGGGGGCGGTGTGGCTGGACAGTGCCCAGGCAGAAAGGGACCTGGGGGCACTGGTCGACAGCAGGTTGGACATGAGCCAGCAGTGTGCCCAGGTGGCCAAGAAGGCCAATGGCTCCTGGCCTGGATCAGGAATGGTGTGGCCAGCAGGAGCAGGGAGAACATTCTTCCCCTGTACTTGGCACTGGTGTACTTGGCATTCTTCCCCTGTACTGGCACCATTCCTCGAGTGCTCTGTCTAGTTCTGGGCTCCCCAATTTTGGAAGGACATGGAGGGGCTGGAGCGTGTCCAGAGAAGGGCAACAAGGCTGGTGAGGGGTCTGGAACACAAGTGCTGTGAGGAACGACTGAGGGAGCTGGGGTTGTTCCGCTTGGAGAAGACTCAGGGGTGACCTTATCACTCTCCACACTCCCTGAAAGGTGGTTGCAGTCAGGTGGGGGTCGGTCTCTCGCTCCTCACAGCAACTGACAGGACCAGAGGACAGTGTCTTCAGCTGCACCAAGGGAAATTTAGGTTTTATATTAGGAAAAAAGTTTTTTATGGAAAGGGTGATAAAGTACTGGAATTGTCTGTCCAGGGAGGTGGTGGACTCACTATCATGGGATGTGTTTAAAAAAGACTGGATGTGGTACTCAGTGCCATGGTTTAGCTGAGGTGGTGTTAGGGCATGGGTTGGACTCGATGATCTTGAAGGTCTCTTCCAACCCAGCAATTCTGTGATTCTGTGATTGTGTGACATCACAGACCAGGTTGTGACATCATATAGTTGGCTGTGACATCACTGGTTTATTATGTGACATCACAGAGCAGGCTGTGACATCAGAGCATGCCTGTATGACATCACAGAGCAGAGCAAGCTGTGAGGTCAAAGAGTGTGCTGTGACATTATAGGGTGGCTGTGTTCCATCACTGAAGGTGTTGTGACATCACAGGGTGGGTCTGTGTGACCACAGAGGTGCTGTGTGACATGATAAGTGAGTTCTGCCATCACAGAGCAGGCTGTGACATCACAGGGCAGGCTGTGACATGATAGAGGAGGTTGTGATGTCACAAAGTCGGCTGTGACATTACAGGCTGGCTGTGTGACATCTCAGAATGGGCTGTGAGGTCACAGAGAAGACTCTGCCATTGTAGAAAAGGGCTCGGTGACATCACACAGCAGCTGTGTGATGTCACAGAGAAGGCTGAGACAATACAGAGTGGGTTGTGACATCACAGAGCTGGCTGTGACATCACAGCGAGGCTGCATGACATCACAAAGGTGGCTGTGACATCATAGAGCTGGCTGTGACATCACAGGGTGTCTGTGACATCACATGCTGGGCTGTGACATCACAGGGAAGATTTTGTGACATCACAGAGCAGACTGGGACCTCAAAGAGCAGGCTGTGACCTCACAAGATATCTCTATGAAATCACAGGTGGCCTGATACATCTCAGAGTGGGCTGTGACATGACAGGGGCTGTGTGACATCACAGGGGCTGTGTGACATCACAGGGGCTGTGTGAGGTCACTGGGGAGGTCACTCCACCCCAGCCCCCCCTCCCAGTTCCCCCAGAGAAGTCCAACGCTGCTCGTGCACAGAGGGGTCCCCTGTCCCCCCGGGTCCCCCCGCCCCCGGTGCCGCAGTCTCCCCCAGAGGATGTTCCACGAGATCGACCCCAGAGCCTGACACGGGGACGGGGGCTGGGGCTGTGGGGGGTGGGACAGGGGGACAGGGACCCCCTGGCAGCGTCCCCGTGTCCCCCAGGGCCAGAGCCTGGGCCAGGGCTTCTTCACCCTGTTACCAACAAGGGCTTGAGAGCGCTGAAAAAATCCCCAGCAAGGGATCAGCAAAAACCAGATTTAATATTGAGCAACAGCACCACAAAGTTCCTTGGCAAGAGTCACTCTGCTCCTGACTGGACACTGCAGGCACAGAAAAGGAAACAAAGCAACAACAAAACCCAACAAAATCCAGGCAATCAAACCAGAATTGAGATAAGAATTTGGGCTTTCCTTCCTATGGAAAAAAACTGTCCTTCTTGTCCAGATGGCCATGGCCAGAATTGGGATTTCACCTCCAAACACTGCCTGTTGTAACAGCCTGGAGGAGATTGTTGGCTGGAAACATTTCCTGTGTGGGGAGGAAGGGGCAGGTCCAGCCTTGCCCTGCCCTGGAACCCCAGCCCTGCCCTGCCCTGGAACCCCAATCCCCCCAGAGCCTCTATCCCAGCCCAGCAGTGTCTGCCAGTCCCTGGCACAGCACAGGCAATGCTCCACAGCCACCTCTGGAGCCCCCAGCCCAGCTCCTGAGTGACCAAATGACCCCAAGTCCCACCTGGGGAAGGGCCCAGGAACACCAAGGGGTATTTATGGCTGACCACAAGCCAAGCACACATCTTGACCCTACCTCCCCTTGGAATTTCTACCTGAACCCCGCTGGAATCCAGGAGTTGGTAGCTGTCTGTGTGTGTTCTTCTCTAAATCTTATTTTTATCTCTGTCTACTTCTATTTCTGTCCTCTTGCAAATACTGGTTAACTTAAAATTGAACAGGCTTAGAGTTTGTGAAGTCGAATGGGCCAAGTTAATGCTTTGAGAAGTGTTTTTGTTGATTAAATGTTATATTAAACCTTTTGCCAAAGTTTCTCTGGTTTTCTAAAGTTCCCAGTAAAGGCTGTTTTGTTGTTTGGAGCTCCTGAGAATCTCTTGTTGGTATTTCTCCAGTGCATCCAACTCAGAGGACACAAACAATTGCAATTCCTCTTAAATGTCTCCTTGAGAGAGTTGTTTGAGGGTTGGGGGTCAGGGCTTGTGTGTGCTGCTTGGCACAGCCCAGGCAGGGCTTTCACAGCCACATTCCACACTCCATTTCCCAGCTGGAGCCGCTGGTGCCTCTGAGTTCTGCTGCCCCAGCCCCAGGGACGCTCTCCTTGTCTGCCCATTCCCCCACGGTCTCTGGGCAGGGATGGCCTCAGTGGGGGCTGCTGACATCCTCAGCAACTTGGAGGCTGCTGCTGAATTTTACTGCTCCAGAGGCTTCTTCAGCCTTCAGCTCTTCAGTTCAGCAATTCAGTGTCCCAGAGCTCATTAACATTCAAAACACCTTAACAAGCCAAGCATCTGGGAATAATGTAAGTGTTCAAATCATTTGTGGTTAATTATCCCAATTACAGAAGCCTCTTCAAAGTGATTACACTAGATTTAAAAAGACAGTGAGAAAAGATTTTTCAGGTCCTGTTTAGGTTTTTTTTCCCTGTATTACATTAATAAGTGCACTCTCCAATTGACACTGAATCCAAGTACCTCCTCATGCAGTTGGAATAGATATGAAAATCAAGACCCTTCATGGCTGACAATCAATCAGACTCTGTCCCTACCCCCAACCCACCATTTCCCCCATCCAAGCCCTGGCACTCAGAGCAGCCTTGTGCAAATCTGAGCTCCCTCCAGCCCAGGCTGCACCTGCAGGTTTCAGCTCCTTGGCTCCAACTCCCACCTGCTTTCCCTGGAGAAGGAGCTTCTTGAGACACAGAGGGATGTTCATTTCTTGTCAGCCAACAAAGCCAAGGGAAGGCACAGCTCCAGCAAATGCAAAAGTCATTCCTCTGCTGGATATTAACTCCACTTTGCACAGCAGACAGTCTCAGAGCAATGGAAAACACCTTCTGTGCCCAGCAAGGTCCCCCCAAACCCTCCCTGCCCTGATTCTGCCCAGATTTGCTCTGTGCACACAGGAGTCACAGGCTGAAGTCAGGAGCTCCCTCCATGCCAAGAGGGAGGAAAAGAGGGAAAGTGGATGAAGAGCTCTCCTGTGCAGAGCCAAGGTCCAAGTGCCCCTGCAGTGGGAACCACAACTCATCAGGTTTGTGTCCTTTGGGTTCCGGGATGGTGACACTCAGAGGCACAGAAAGGTTTCCTGCCAACAAACACAAGTTGAACATTTGAAGAGTTTAATAACCATCACAGCTCTTCCCTCAGCTCTCTGTGATGTCCCAGCAGCATCTGACATGTCCCCCATCCCCAAGGGAATTTCTGTACAGGAACAGTTTTAGACAAAGACATAAGAAAAGGCAATTCTATTATAGATTTAAAAATAGTAAGATGTAATTAATATTTATTTGAACTTCAAAAAGATTGGGCCACTCTCTGATGTGCAAAGCGTGGAACCAGTCAACTGAGAGACATTTGAATGACCCGAAAGCATCTGGAGGGGGAAATCTGGGTGCAACGGGAAGTACATAGATCCACCTGGTCTAGTGCAGAGATGTCCTTAGACATGGCCATTTCAACAGGAGAACTGGAAACACCTGAAGGAAGAGGGAGAGGAAAGAATAAACAGAATATTGGTGACTCAAGGAGATGGGAAGATCAGTATTTCTTCTCCTTCTCCATCATTACATCAGAAAATTGCTGTTTCTTAAAAGTACTCAAGTGACGCAGATAATAAAAATGTCCTTGCATATCATGAAATGTACAAGTATTAAAACCTGTGCCGCTTTCCAGGCAGACATCAGCTGTGTGCCCATGGACAGGCAGTGCCACTTGTGCCCTGAGGTGCCGAGCTGGGATTGGATCTCTCAGAGAGGAGCTGAGGGAGAGCAGAGCACCTTGCAAGCTGCAGGTCCCTGCCAGCCCTGCAGGGCTCCTGTGCCATCAACATCTGCTCTGCTCCAGCCTGAAACAGGGCCCAGCATGGTGCCGGGACCATCAGAGAGCTGAGGTGTGTGCTGGAATTCAATGCCCTCCCCATGGCGCAGCAGCCCTGCATTTCCCTGCTCCAGCCTTGGTCTCCAGCACAGCCATGGAGGCTCTTTGGGCTCCTGAGTGTTCCTGCTGTGTCCATGCCCCCAAGGGCACAGAGCAGCCTCCTCTCTCGGGCACTTGCCTGTTTTCCATGCCTTGCACAGGCGCTGGCCCTGCCCCACAAGGCCTGGGCTGAGTCCTGCCCTGCACGCTCAGCCAGGCTGGGATGGACACTGATGGTTTCTGTGCCAGGCTCTCTGAGCCCAGCCCAGCTCCCTGCAAGCTCTGCCAGCTGCCCTGAGCTCTGTGCAGCACCCAGGGCCTCTCCCCAGCACAGCCCAGCCGGCTCTGGCCCCACAGCTCTGCTCAGCCCAGGCTGCTCTGGCCACTGGCCCCACGGCCTCAGCCCCTGGCCAGGGCACAGCAGCAGCTGCAGCTCAGCCAGGACTCAGCCCCAGCCATGGGGGAAGGGGCTTGGCCAAGGCCAAAGGAGGCTCCCTGGGTGCCCTGCTCCCCTCGGGCTGAGGTGCTGAGAGCTCTGCAGCCCCTGCTGCCATCCCATCTGCCCAGGCCAGCACAAGAGCCCGGCCTTGGGGCCCTCCAGAGCTGCTCCTGCTCCAGGCCCAGGGCCCATCCCAGAGCTGGGGCAGCCACAAAGCTGTGCCCATTGCTGGTCATTGCTGCTCTAATGGGGATGGATCCTCAGCCCCTTGGAGGTTGCTGATGAATTTTCCTCCTCCAGAGGCCTCTTCTTTCTTGAGCTCTTCAGTTCAGGAATTCAGTGTGAAAAGCTCATAAACACTTGTTCAAAATGCCTGAACAAGAACAGCCCCTGGGATTAATTGAAGTTTTCAACTCTTCTGTGGCTAATTAGATAGATTTCTTAAGTGTATTCAAAGTGAATATTTAGTATATTGAAAACAATGCAGGGAATTGTTTTGTCCTCTTAAGTTTTGTTTTCCTGTTTATAGATTGGTATCAGCAATCCCCAATTGATATTGACCCCCTGCACCTTCTAATGCAGTCTGAACAGATATGAAAATTAAGACCTTTCATGTCTGACAATCAATAACACTTTGTCCCCACCCCCTCCACACCATTTCCTTTATCCAACCCCTGGAACACCTATGGATCAGGAATGGTGTGGGCCAGCAGGAGCTGAGCACTGGTTGGGCAGCACCTCGAGTGCTGTGTCCAGTTCTGGGACCCCCAATTTAGGGAGGACCTGGAGGGGCTGGAGCGTGTCCAGAGAAGGGCAACAAGGCTGGTGAGGGGTCTGGAGCACAAGTCCTGTGAGGAGCAGCTGAGGGAGCTGGGGTTGTTGATCCTGGAGAAGAGGAGGCTCAGGGGAGACCTCATCACTCTCTACAACTCCCTGACAGGAGGGTGCAGCCAGCTGGGGGTCGGGCTCTTTTCCCAGGGAACAGAGACAGGACAAGAGGACACAGCCTTCAGCCCCACCAGGGGAACTTTAGGCTGGACATTAGGAAATATTCTTCACACAAAGCGTGATTGGGCATTGGAATGGGCTGCCCAGGGAGGTGGTTGTGTCACCGTCCCTGGAAGTGTTTCAGGAAAGACTGGATGTGGCGCTCAGTGCCATGGTCTGGGTGACAAGGCGGTGCTGGGTCCCAGGTTGGACTTGATGCTCTCCAAGGTCTTTTCCAGCCTGGTTGATTCTCTGATGCTTGTGACACTGCAGGGCCCTGGGGAAGCAAGGGGCCATTGTGACACTGAGGGGCCTTGTGGCACTAAGAGGACCATGGTGACACTGTGTGTGACATGGCACCACAGAGCCAAGGGGCCATTGTGACTTTGTGGGGCTGAATGGAAGCAAGGAGTGCATTGTGACAGTCTGGGTCCTGGTGGAACCACAGAGGCCACTGTGACACTGTGGGGCCTTGTGGAACCAAGGGGCCATTGTGACACTGCGGAACCAAGGAGACCCTTGGGAGAACCTGGGGACAGTGGAATCAAGGGGCCATTGCTCCATTGCAAAGACTCTGGGAACTGAGGGAACAATTGTGACACTGTGGTGGCCCATGGAACCAAGGGTCCCTGGTGACACTGCAGGATCTTGTGTCGCCAGGGCTCCATTGTGACACGGCAGCACCAAGGAATTCATTGTGGCTCTCTGAGGCCTCGTGGAACCAAGAGGCCACAGTGACCCTGCAGGGCCTTGTGGAACCATGCAGAGCTCTGTGACAGAGCAGGACCTCGTGTCATGATGGGGCCACTGTGACACTGCAGGGTCCCATGGAACCAAGGGGCCATTGCTGCTCCTCAGGGACTCGTGGAATGAAGGAAACACGTTTGACACCGTGGTGGTCCTTGGGACCAAGAGGCCATTGTGACACTGTTGTACAAAGGAGAGCATTGCTGCCCTGCCAGACCTCATGGAACCAAGGATTCCATTGTGACACTGCAAGGCCTTGGGACCAAGGATCCATTGTGACACTGCAGGGCCTTGGGGACCAAGGGCCATTGTGACACTGCAGGGCCTTAAGGGACCAAGGATCCATTGCTGCCCTGCCAGACCTCATGGAACCAAGGATCCATTGTGACACTGCAGGGCCTTGGGGACCAAGGATCCATTGGGACACTGCAGGGCCTTGGGACCAAGGATCCATTGTGACACTGTAGGGCACAAGGACCCAAGGGACTTGGTGACACCAAGGGGTCCCATGGAACCAAAGGGACATTGTGACACTAGGAGGCCTAAAGGAATCATGGAGACCATTGGGTCACTCTGGGGCCTCATGGAACTGTGGTGACACCAAGTTGCCTGGGAGTGCAGATCAGCTGGAAGGCTTTGCACAGGGACCTGGACAGGCTGGATACAGGGCCCAAATCAAACAAGGTGAGGTTTAACAAGTCCAAGTGCCAGGTCCTGCACTCTGGTCACAACAACCCCTGCAGTGCTACAGGCTGGGGACTGAGTGGCTGGACAGCAGCCAGGCAGAAAGGGACCTGCAGGGACTGATGGACAGCAGTGGCACAAACAATGACATTTATTTGTAGACAATATTGAAAAAGTAAAACAAAGAAAAAGAACCTCCAAAATGAAACCAACAAGAAGTTTCAGAGATTACTTTTATTACAAGTAATTTGCAGAAACTGGCCAGCAGTTTAATGTTTCTGAAAGCATCCAGTCATCAGTGTCCACACTGCAGCCTTGAGCTCCTGGTTCCTCAGGCTGTAGATGAGGGGGTTCAGGGCTGGAGGCACCACCGAGTACAGAACTGACAGGGCCAGATCCAGGGATGGGGAGGACATGGAGGGGGGCTTCAGGTAGGCAAATGCTGCAGTGCTGAGGAACAGAGAGACCACGGCCAGGTGAGGGAGGCAGGTGGAAAAGGCTTTGTGCCGTCCCTGCTCAGAGGGGATCCTCAGCACGGCCCTGAAGATCTGCACATAGGAGAAAACAATGAACACAAAACAGCCAAGTCCTAAACAGCCACTAACTGCAAGAAGCCCAAGTTCCCTGAGGTAGGATTTGGAGCAGGAGAGCTTGAGGATCTGTGGGATTTCACAGAAGAACTGGCCCAGGGCATTGCCATGGCACAGGGGCAGGGAAAATGTATTGGCTGTGTGCAGCAGAGCATTGAGAAAGGCACTGGCCCAGGCAGCTGCTGCCATGTGGGCACAAGCTCTGCTGCCCAGGAGGGTCCCATAGTGCAGGGGTTTGCAGATGGACACGTAGCGGTCGTAGCACATGATGGTCAGGAGGGAAAGCTCTGCTGACATGAAAAAGACAAAAAAAAAGAGCTGTGCAGCACATCCTGTGTAGGAGATGGTGCTGGTGCCCCAGAGGGAATTGTGCATGGCTTTGGTCACAGTGGTGCAGATGGAGCCCAGGTCGCTGAGGGCCAGGTTGAGCAGGAAGAAGAACATGGGCGTGTGCAGGTGGTGGCCGCAGGCTACGGCGCTGATGATGAGGCCGTTGCCCAGGAGGGCAGCCAGGGAGATGCCCAGGAAGAGGCAGAAGTGCAGGAGCTGCAGCTGCCGCGTGTCTGCCAGTGCCAGCAGGAGGAAGTGGCTGATGGAGCTGCTGTTGGACATTGGCTGTGGCTGCACATGGGGACCTGTTCAGGCAGAAAGGACAGAGAAGTCAGGAGAGGCTGCTTGGAGCCAAACCTGGGCCATTTCCGGTAGACTGTCCTGCTGGAACTCACACACCCTTGTTCCTGATCTGGGAAAACCTTCACCCAGGTCCCTGCCTGAGCTCCAGTTGTGCTGGCTGTGTGTGCCAGGAGCAGCCACGGCTGTGCGTGGGAGCTCTTGCGGAGCCATTCCTGCTCCACTGCCCTGGGTTTGTGGCCATGTGGCAGAGCGACAAGGCTGGATATTCAAGATTTTTCAGGCCAATCACTCCTACTGCAGAAAGGGTTGGTAGCATCTGCAGTCACACTTCTAAAGGAATTTCACTCTATTTCTTAAGGAAATAGGTAGCATGAGTTGATTTTTGGAATTGTTTTCCTACCCACACATCATTCCTGGCTCTCTGAGGTCAGAAATCACCAGCATTCCTGCTGCACTCAGAGTTTGCCACTGAGACATGTGAGAACCATGTGGCTGAGGGAAGGTGAGGGGCTGGATGGGCTTGTTCCCAACTGCCCTGGCTTTGCACCTTTGGCTGCAATCAGAGCACAATCACACTCCTGGGTCACCCTGGGATAAACCAGACCCTGCTCAGAGCAGAGGGATCCCTGAATGTCTCACCCTCTCCAAAGGTCTCTCGGCAAGCTCTCAGCACCCCCTTGTGCCAAGGACACTCACGGCTCCCTTGGCCAGCCCAGCAGCATTTCCTCAGCTGTGGCAGCTCTGCACTTCCCCGTGGGACATTCAGGGAACTCCCAGAGGCTCTGGCACAGCTCTGCACCCAGGAGGGCAGCTCAGAGCTGGGAAGGGCACAGCAAGGAGATCCCCGGCTGTGCCCATGATGGGATCTCAGGGAGGGGCTCAGCTCATTCCCCTTTCCCATGGACTGCTTTGCCCACAGCCCCACAGGTCCCAGGGAAGCTTGGACACCCCATTCCCATGGACAGCCCTGCCTGGCAGGAATGCCAAGGGCAGTGCCTGACTCAGCTGCTGCAAATGCCAGAGCCTCCCTGAGAGCACCAGAAAACACTGACAATATCAGGGGAGTGCAGAAACAGGAGAAGATGTTGTGGTGCTGTGCCTGAGAGGGCAGGGCAGAGACAGCCGGGCACTCAGGACAGTGTTCCCGTGCCCAGCTGTGCCCGGCACCTCCCACACACCAACAGTGCCCTCCTGCCCCAGCACTGCTCTGTTCAGCCCCCTCTGCTTCCCTGCGCATCTCCCTGGGACTGGACATTCCCTCCTGAGAGGTGCCTTGTCCCTGCCAGCGCTCACAGAGCCCATCCCACCCTGGGTGCCCTCGGCCCGGCCCTACAGAAACCTGCCTGTGTGCAGGGCCCTGGCTGGGGCAGCGTCTGTGTGCAGCTGGGCGAGGGCAGCTCAGGAGAGCCCTGCTGGGCCCTGCAAAGGTGATGCTGCTGCTGTCCAGGGCTGAGGAGTGGCTGAAGGCCCTTTGGGAGGCTGCCAGCAGAGAGACTGACCACCCAAAGTCACAGTTCTGGAGTCTCTGTAAATGTTCACACATTCCTTTGATGATCCTGTGTGTCCCTTTCAACTCAGAATGTTCTGTGATTCTGGGATCACAATTCCTGTTCTGCTTCTCTCATCCCCCTGTTTTCTATAATCAAAAGAGGAAAAAAAAAAAAAACCAAAAACCTTGCAACAAAGTTAGAACAGTAAAGTAAAAACAGTGTTAGACCAGTAAAGTAAAAAACAGACCTTTATTGGAAGCTTCCAGGTGTCCCAGTGGGGATGGGTCATACCTGGCCCCTGATTTCAACAATTTATTATGGTTGATTAATTAGGATATTTAACAGGAACATCCAGTAGGAGATTCAGTTGCCCCAGTAACAACCCCTTGCTCAACCCATTGGAGTAGGTCCAAGGGTTTTTTTTTGCACGTTTTTGTTATGACTGCTTAAATTCTGCTCAAAAACAAAAATATTCTTCTTGTGGGTCCTCTTCCTGATCATAAGACTATATAGTATTTCAGGAATGTATTTAGACAGGTAATTTTTCTAAAATCTAAGAGAAAGGTTAGGAAATGTACTAGAGTTAATTAAGGATTATAGTTATAAAAGTACATAACAGTAGTTTAATAGAGTTAATTAAGAGTTATATAGAGTTAAGTAAGGATTATATTTTTATAACTATATAATAGTAATTTACAGAGCGACAAATATATGAAAAATGAATAAAAAGCAGAAATCTTTTTGTCATCACCGCAACTTTCCCATCCTTCTGCAAGCAGGAAATGGAAAACACTCTCAGGAAAGCTCCTGAGCTTTACAGCAATCCCAGGTTTACCTCCTCTAGGAAGTGTCCTCCGGAGCTGTGCCCAGGCTGGTCTGGAGCTGGGAGCAGCCCTGCCCCAGCCAGCAGCTCTCAGCAGCAGCACCTGCCCTGCTCAGGGTAGCTCCTTCCCCCCACAGCTTCTCTCCAGCGCTGGGAGCAGCTCCCCGGGCCGGCTGAGAGCTGTCCCTGGCAGGCAGCAGAGTCCCTGGCCCAGCACAGCGCCCTGGGCTGCAGGACCCTGCTCTGCAGAACAGCCCTGGGCACCCCTGGCTGCTCTGCACAAGAGATGATCAGAGAATGTACTCACAGGGTCTGTGGGCATTGGGATGTTCCAGCTGTAGGAGATCACTCCAGGAGCTGCAGCTGCATTGTCCTGCAGCCAGAGGTTCCTGTGCCAAGGGCTGCCAGTGATTGTGCCCCAGGCACTTCTCAGCACCTTCCCAGCCCTGACTGATGGAAGCTCTCTGTACCTCTGTGCTGTGCCCAGGCTGGCTGCCGGCAGTGCCCCAGCCCTGCTGGGCTGGGAGAAGAGCTGCTCATCCAGAGAAATGTGCTTTTGAAGCTCTCCTTGGTTGCCAGGATCACCCTCTGGGCCAGGAGCCCGGCCCAGCTCAGCAGCACAGACACAGCACAAGGACTTTAATGACCCTCTGGGGCTTTGTGCTCAGGCCCTGGACATCAGGCCCTGAGAGGGAGCTGCAGAAACCTCTCCAGAGCTCCAAGTCAGAATCCATCTCCAAAGTTCCTTTGACTTTTAATGGGTCCCACTGAGGGACACGACTGAGAAAGTGTCCCCAGGCCCCAGGCAGAGCAGAGAACTGGAGGCACTGATGACAGGTGGGGACAAAGAGAAGCCAAGTCTTGGTGCCCTGGGGCACAGCAGGGTCTGTGCCACCAAGGGCTGTCAGGAGACACCTTGTCCTGAGGCACTGGGGCCTCCTGGCACAGCCCCAGCCAGGCTGGGCACTGTCAGCCCCTTGTCCTGCCCTCACATCCCCCCCTAGCCCACATCCCAGTGGCCTCAGGGATCTGCTGGAAGGAGTCCCTGGGGAGCCTTGCTCAGGAATGGCCCTGGGGGCTCCTTCATGCTCCCAGGGACTGCAGGTTTTTCAAAGCACTTTGGCTTTGGCTTTTGCCTTGGAGTCTCTGAGAGCTTTGTGCAATCATGGCCTCCAATTATCTGCTGTAATTAGTCCCTGGAGAGGCTTTGTCAGGAACAACACTCAGTGGGGCTCATGAATGCTTCAAGGTACTTCAGTTCTTTTAAGGTACTTGGTGTTTCCCTTTTGATCCAGACTCTGAGAGAGGTTTGTGCAATCATGGCCCCAATTATCTGCTTTAACGAGTCCCTTGAGAGCTTTGTGCTGACACTCAGTGGGGCTTATGAATGCTTTGAGATACTCAAGTTTTGTAAATTACTTTGGATTTTCCTTTCCATACTGAGAGGTTTTTGTGCTCTTTTGAGTCTCTGAGAGGTTTTTGTGCCATCCTGGCCTCCAGTTCTCTCCTCCAAGGAGCCCATGAGGAGCCTGCTTTGGGGATGGACCTCAGTGGGTCCCATTTATGCTTTGAGACACTTTGGGCTTTTCTTCTGACTTTGACTCCTGGAAAGGTTTGTGCCATCTCCTCTCGTGCCCTGAAGTTCCAGGGCTCAGCTCCAAATGCACCACGGGGCTCATGAGGATCAAACAAAGGCTGACAAACCATGGCTGTGCCTTGATTTCCCTCTTGTCTGTGGCAGTTCATCAGGAAGATTTTGTATTGGCTTTGCTTTGCCAATTTGAGATTTCTCAGCCAATGTGTTAATTAGTGTGGTGGGTTCAGTGTTGGCTAATTACCAGGGCATTCACTAGAATATACTTACTAATTTCTTGCTCTGAGATAAGATTAGGAGAAATGCAATATGGGCTCAAAATTTTAAAAGGGTATAAAGAAAAGTTTATTAATTTAACTGAAATAAAGAGTAATAAGAATCAGAACAAAACTTTCAGAACACTTCCTCTCTCCATACAACCTGACAATGTAAAGAGACAAAACCTAAAATTTTCAGTCAGCTTTCCACCTCTAGAATAGTCTTTCTTCAGTTCACTTAGGGAGAGAAGTTCCTCTTGTAAATGTTATGGAGACTTCTCCACAAAACAAACAGTTATCTCATGGCTTTTCATTTCCATGAATAGCAGCTGCCTGCAATGGTGAAGTCCCTCCCTTTCTTTCACAGCATTTCCCACAGCTGTGTTTATGGGCCATGTCAACTTATGAGGTATTAGTTTACAGATGAGCTGTTTAAGAGCAAAGGTTCTCTTCATTTATTTCTGAAATCATCTTCATCTCTGGAAACAGAGGTCTTCTTCTCTCCCTGGGGGCATAGGTTCTCATCACTCTGCTGTCTTTCATTGTTCAAACTTCTCATGGGATCACAGCTACTTCAACATTTCCTTACATTACCATGGAGGCCTTTGCTGAACAAATCATCTCCCCACACTTTTCAATGCGTTATTAGGAAAAACAGAGTCTGATGTATCAATTACATCCTTCTCCATAGCTTTACCAGAGGATTTCAGCCCCAAGATCAAGGCATCTCCTCATCCCTCCCACCTGGGCCTCAACTTCCTCTTCACTGACCTCGGTGTCTTCATGTTGCTCCTGTGTATGCCTGCACTTTGTCCTTTTCTCTCACTGGAGGGAGGATGGAAGCACTGGAAGAGTCAATATCTCAGCCGGGGCCTGCAGATGGTTCCGTGACCCCGGCCGGGCTCGGTACTTGCGGCCGGAGCTGTTTTACCATGGAGGTTCCTGCAGCGGCTGCGCTGGGGCTGTGTCAGGCTGGGCCGCGCTGGGGCAGGGCCAGGATCTCAGCAGCCAGGCCAGAGCACAGCAGCAGCACAGCCGGGGCCCATGGCTTCTCCTCCCCTGCCCGCTGGTTGCGGGGGAACCCCAAGGGCGGCAGAACCTTGGCCGAGCCGGCCCGGCCCGGGGCTGCTCCTGGGGCCCGGCGGATCCTGGCTGGGCCTGGGCTGGCGGCGGGGCAGGGCTCGGTAGCGGCCAGATGTCAGCAACCGCAGCCACGGCCCGGCCCGGCCTCGGCCCCACGGCCTCCCCTGCCCTGCCCGGCAGCCGATGGGGCCTGGCGGCTCCCTGGGAAGGGGCCCGGCCCCACGGCAGGAGCCGCCCGGCCTGGCCTGGCTGAGACGGGGCTGGGCCGGCCTGGTCACCTCTTTGCTGGCCAGAAGGGAAACAGACCCAGCCAGGCTTTCTCATCTTTAACTTGTGTCTTCACAGAGGCGTGTGCAGTTTCCTTAGTGGTTTAACAGATTGTCAGCTCTCAAAGCTAATTACTGATTGTTTTTTTGTCAGACACAGAGGAAACTGCTAGCAGCTTCTCTTAGATCATCACTTCTATGATGCAAAACCACCACAACAGCACAGAGCACAGAGCTTCTTTGTCTGTATGTAGTGGTCATGTGCCTGAGGCCCCAAAACCCCGCCTTGAGAGACCTCCGGGCCCTCTCCAAGGTGTTTTCAAATGAAAACATTCAGCTCACAGCCTAAGAAAATCACCAGAGGACAGGGCCAGCCTGACCTGTCTGTCCTGGCTACTATTGTCTGGGAGCGATCCTTGGATATATGGAATTTGGGAGGCCAAATTCTAGTTTTTGCCATGGTCCTTGGCAAGAAGGCTGTATTTTTTTCCACAGGAAGGAAGGAACAGAGCCCTCTGTTTCAGGGGCAGATGAGAGGTGACCACCAGAGGCAAAATCCAGCCAGAGCTGGCATGTTTTGCTCTGACAGATAACTTTGCAGGGAGGAAATTTTTTAGGGAGCTTACCAGTTTTAGCAATGGGCATCTGAAAAGAGGGACAGTTCTTTCCCATAGCAAGGAAAGCACAGAGCCCCAGTGCTCCAGGAGCTGATGAGAGGCAGCCCTTGGCATTCCAACATCAGCCTGACCTGTCAGGTGGCCCCTGGGAGGCCAAGCCAGCCAGACCTGTTCCATGTTCCCTCGGTTCCATGAGGCCCCACAGTGTCCCAATGGTCCCTTGCTTCCATGAGGCCCTGAGGTGTCACAATGCCCCCTTGGTGACACGAGGCCCTGAAGGGTCCTAATGGCCTCCATGGTTCCATCAGGCCCCACAGAGTCATAATGGTCTCTGGGTCCATGAAGCCCCGCTGTGTCACCATGGCCCCTTGGTTCCATGGGCTCCAGTGGTGCCACAATGATCCCCTTGCTTCCATGAGGTCCCCACCGTGTCACAGTGATCTCCATGGGAAGGAAAGAACTGAGCCCCAGTGTGGCAGGGGCAGCCACCAGAGGCCAAGGCCAGCCAGACTTGACGGTACTGGCAGATTTTGGCTGGGAACAACCTTTGGATATAGGGAATTTTAGAAGTGGAATCCCAATTTCAGACATGGACACCCGGAGGAGAAGCATAATTCTTTTCCATACGAAGAAAAGCACAGAACACCGGTGATTCAGGGGCAGATGAAAGATGGCCACCAGAGGCTTAGGCCAGCCAGACCTCTTTGTCCTGGTAGCTTTATTCTGAAAGCGACCCTTGGATATAGGGAATTCGGGAGCTGGAACCCCAGTTTTGGCCATTTCTCATAGATAAGAAGGACAGTTCTTTTCCATAAGAAGGAAAGCACAGAGGCCAAGTGTTTCAAAGGCAGAAGAGGAGAGAGGTGGCTCCTGGGAGGCCAAGCCAGCCAGACTTGGCGGTACTGGCAGCTTTTGTCATGGAGGGATCCTTGGATATTTGGAATTTGGGAGGAGGAATCTCCATTTGGACCATGGACACCTTGAGAAGAAGGACAGTTCTTTTCCATAGGAAGGAAAGCATCAAACCCCAGTATTTCGAGGCAGGTGAGAGGCAGCTCCCAAGAGGCCAAGGACACCCAGACCTGTCTGTCCTGGGAGCTTTCACTTGGGAGCAATCCTTGGATGTACAGAGTTTTGGAGGTGGGATCCTAATTTTGGCCATGGGCGCCTGGTCAGGATGGATGGTTTTTTCCTATAGGAAAGAAAAGCACAAAATGCAAGTGTTCTGGAAGAAGATGAGAGGTGGCCACCCTTAGGCCAAGCCTGTCTCTCCTGGCACCTTTTGTCTAGGGGCTATCCTTGGACACAGGGCATTTTGGAAGTGGAATCTCAGTTTTGGCCGTGGGCGCCTGGACAGGAAGATGAGTTCTTTTCATTAGCAAGGAAAGCACAGAGCCCCAGTGTTTCAGAGGCACATGAGTGCCAGCCCTCAGGAAGCCAAGGCCAGCCAGACTTGTCTCCCCTGGCAGCTTTTGTCTGGGAGCTATCCTTGGATATAGGGAATTCTGGAGGCAGATGCCCCATTTTGGCCATGGGTGCCTGGTCGAGATGGATGTTTTTTTCCCATAAGAAAGAAAAGCACATGGTCCCAGTGTTTCAAAGGCAGATGAGAGGTGGCCCCTGGGTGGCCAGGGCAGCCAGATCTGTTTCTCCTGGCAGATTTTATCTGGGAACAATCTTTGCATATAAGGAAATTTGGAGGAGGAATCCCAGTTTTGGCCCAAGGTCACTGGAGGAGAAGGCCAGTTCTCTCCCATAGGAAGGAAAGCCCAGAGCCCCAGTGCTTCAGGGGCAGATGAGAAGCAGCCATCGACATGCCAAGGTCAGCTGGACCTGTCAGGTGGTCCCCTGGAGGCCCAGCCAGCCAGACCTGTTCCATGTTCCCTTGGTTTCGTGTGACCCCACAGTGTCACAATGGTCTGCTTGGTTCCATGAGGCCCTGGAGTGTCACAATGTTCCCCTTGCTTCTGCAGTGTCACAATGCCCCTGTGCTTCCACGGGGCCTTGCAATGTCACAATGGCTTCGTGGTTCCACAAAGCCCTGATGTGTCACAATGGCTCCGGGGCTCCATTCGCCCTCGCTGTGTCACAACGGCTCCTCTGTGACACTGCGGGCTCCACAAGGTCACCATGGACCCTTGGTTCCTTGGGGCCCCTTGTGTTCACAATGGTCTCCTTGATTCCATGGGGCAGCACAGTGTCACAACTGACCCATGGCTCCATGAGGTTCTGTAGTGTCACCGTGGTCACTGTCAGAGGCTGGATGAGATCGATGTCCCCAGACACCTTGGGATGCTCGGAATGCCCGTGTGGGACCAGGAGCGGGTCAGGCCTTGGTTTGTGGTGGGACAGAGCCCCGCCCCCAGCCCTGGCCTGGCACAGCTGTCAATCACATGGAAGGGGCGGTGTTAACCCAGCTCTGATTGGCTGAGCTGTCAGTCAATCACACAGCAGGCAGGGCTAACCCAGCTCTGATTGGCCCAGTTGTCAGTCAATCACACACCAGCAGCTGTGCCTAACCTGACTCTGATTGGGCAAGCAACTGGCAGTCCCACCCCAGGGGCGGGCCCATGAAGGCCCAGGGGTTTAAAAGCCGGAGCACGAGGCCAGCCCATGGTCTGGATCCTGCCTTCTCCTGGGGTTCCTCTGTTAATGATGCTGGAACCTGAGCAGTTGGTGTCTGTGTGTGTGTCTTTCTACAGATCTTCTGTCTTTCTGTTGTTCTCTATTTCTTCTTCTTCTAATCCTGCTTACCTGGAACATTTTTGGGTAACTTATCATCGTAAGGGTTAAAGGTTTTTAGGTAAAGTGGGCTAAGTTAACAAAGTTAATGCTATGGTAAGAGTTTTATGCTGCAGTGGATGTTGTATGAAACCCTTTGCTCAAGTTCCTTGATTGTCTATATTTTGCCAGTAAAATTTTGTGTAATTTTGATCTCTTAGCTCCATTGGTTAGAGCATGGTGCTGGTATCACCGAGGCTGGGGGTTCAATCCCTGTGTGGGCCATTCACTTCAGAGCTGGGTCCCTTCCTACCAAGAATATTCCTTGCATCTGGCCATGGTGAGAATATCTGGTTGGTGTTTCTCCTGTACAACAAACTCGAATAAAGGAACCTTTGGTGACCCCCAGCATTTCAGTGTTCTGGGGTGTTACAGCCCTGCAGGCTCATGATGGCCTCTTGTTTCCATGAGGCCCCACAGTGTCACACCGGCCCCTTGGTTCCATGAGGATCTGGAGTGTCACACAGGTTTGTGACATTTGTCCTTGCTGCCCCTCACATCCCTCTGCCCCACAAACAGCCCCGAGCCAGCCGTGAGGGACAGGCCCTGCTGTGCCAGGCTGGGCTCAGGGCTTGGCCTTTCTGCTTCCTGCAGCCAAGCCAGGCCTTGCTCAGCATCGCAGTTCCCTGCTCAGAGCCTTGGGCTCCCTGCAATCCTGGCCTCAAGGATCTGCTCTCTGCACTCCCTGGGGAGCCTCTGGCACTCCCTGCCCTCGCTGGGGCCCAGGGATGCTCCCAGGGACTTGGAGTTTTGCTTCTGCCTCCTTGAGCAGCTTCTTCATCCTTCTCCCAGTGCCTGAAGGTCCTGGACCCAGCCCCAAATCCACCATGGGGCTGATGAAAATACAGAAATCCCTCAGGAGCTCTTTGTCTTCCTTCCATGGTCTTCAAGGCTCCAGGGCTTGTGCAGTGACTGGAGTCGGTTTGGAGTTCTGTGCAGGAGTGTGAAATACAAAGTTGTGTTTTGTGTCAGGTAAATAAAGGCAGCCTGTGCAGTTATGGTTATGAAATGTATGGAACACGGCCATGGGACAGTTATAAAGATGAGTTCTAATACACAACCCAGGAAAGCATGGAAGAAGGCTTTTGAACCAATCTTTTATTTGCAAATAACAATTACAAGTCTTAAACTGTTTTTTAATAAGAGTATTTGAATTCTAACTTTAGAATGTTGCTTTTGAGAAGAACTTTTTACTTGTAATTAAGTCTTAAGCTGTTTTGCAATAAGAACCTTTGAATTACAACTTTGGAATGTTGCTTAGCATTAAGGATGTTAAACTGTAGCTTTGGAATATATAAAGGATTTAAACAGAAAGGGAAGTGACCCTATCCCAAGCTCCTGGAAAAGGAAGATGGACATCAAGGTTACTGATTAATGATTTCGAAAGGGGAAGCTGGACATCACTACCATAGATTAATGATCCTAGAAAATAGAAGCTGGACCCCACCTCAGGAAGATGGACCCCACCATGTGGGACACACATCCCGGGATATTGAAACCTGGAATAGATCACAACAGAGTACAGAAATTGGAAAGGAACCAGACATCACCATCACAGATTTACGATCCTAAAGTACAGAATTGTGATGACAAAAGGTAGAAATAGAAACTGCTGAAAGCTCACGTCAAAATGGGAAATAGAAGCTGCTGGGGAAAGCTGATGAATATGCATGAACATGATCAATAAACACCAGCAAGCCCAACAACCGGTGCGCAGTTGGAGGGGAAAACCCCCACCACTGCACCCAGCGCTGTCTCTGCTCATGCGTTACCATATTAATTAATAAATTTAATTGCTGCTTGATGTATTGGCTGAGTCAAGCTTCTCATTTCTAACAGAATGGAGAAGAATGAGCCCCTTTTGGGCTGACCCTGTTTGGACAACCTGCTCCTCACCTCCAGCGTCACCATGTCTGACACCGCCCACCTGGGACTGACACGCCAAAATACCCAAAAATGCTCGTGTGATTTATTCTCTTATTTCTATTCTGTAACACATTATTTTGTGTTAACAACTGTGAAAAACACCAATCACTTGGGTTTTAAAATTTAAAAAGTTTAATAATAATTAAATGTTTATAATAATAATAATAAAATTAGAGCAATAAAAATTTAGAGTTAGGGCAATTACAAGACAACAAAAAGCAAAGACTTACGGACGTCCGGATGCTCTCGGGCACTTAAGCCCGATAAGAATTTTTGTGAACAAAGGAGTAACCTTAAAAACCATACACTGTGGCATATTCATACATACTTCATGGTTATGCATACATTCTATTTAAAACAAGCAACTCTGTTATTTTTCAACAGCTACCTTTAATCCCCAGGGCATCTTTGAGTCTGAGCAAGGCCTGAAGAAATCAGCTTCTTCTGATGAGAAAACCATAAATTCCTCTTTTCTGGCAGATTTAGGTGTTCTGTGACTGTTAGCTCGAAGCCAGTGTCTCATTCCTTTAAAAAACCCCCACATACAGAGTTTCTGTTTTAACTACTAAAGCTTCATTTTAGCTACAAAACTACATTTACTGTACTATTAAAATGTTAATACAGCACAACTAATCAATATAACACAATACATATAGTAACTATCTGCATAGAGCCATATAATATCCATTTTTCACATATTTAATTATTTCTAGATGTATTAAATTTATTTCTAATAATAGCATTGGGTTTTCTTACCTAGTTTTAATATTTACATTAAAAACCTATACGTTTTTAGTAGCCAAGAAAACGAATGTTCTTTGTATCTCAGTAACACAGTTCCCTTCATTAATGAATTAAGATGTATTGGCTATTTATTTCTTCTTGTTTATGGCAATTAGCAATATTTCCAGTATTTTGTCATCTTTTTTATCATCTTTTTCTCACACAGGGTTGAGGAGGGGCCACTTTGGGATCCTTGGAGACATTTCTGGGGCACATTTGGGGCAGTTCTGTGCCTGGGGAGGGAATGCAGAGAGAACTTGAGGGTCTGGAGGACACTTGGGGGAGCCGGGTGGGCACTTGGAGGGGCACTTAGGGGTTCTGAGGGACAGCTCGGGGTCCGGGGGAGCCCTTGGGGGTGCAGGGGGGCCCTTGGAGGTCAGGGAGGGGAATTTGGGGCCCCGCGGGGCCCGGGCGGGCACTTGGGGGGCTCCAGCGGGGCTCTCCGGGGCGCGGGGGGTGATGGGAGTTGTAGGCGCGGGTAGAATACGGTTGAACGGGGCCGCGGAGCATCACGGGAGTTCTAGGCGCAGCTGCGATGGGGCGCGGGGCATGACGGGAGATGAAGTCACGGCTGCAATCGTGCGGGACGTGCGCCGCGGAGCATGATGGGAGCTGTAGTCCCGGCAGTGGCCGGGACGCGGCGTTTGGGGTCCGGGAAGGCCCTTGGGGGACACTTTTGCGTCCGAGCCGCGACTTGAGGCCCTCGGAGCGAACGTAAACGGTTCGGGAGAACTTGGGGGGAGCTCGGGGAGCTCTACCCGGGCTCCTTAGGGCGCGGGGTGCGGCAGGCGGTTTAGGCGCGTGACTGTGTTCTGAGGGGCTCTGGGGCCGCAGGGGATGAGAGGAGATGAATTGCCAGCAGTGGCGGTGCCGGGCATCCGTGGGGTCGGGAGCGCTCCGGGGATCCGGGGGCGCCTTTGGGGGGTCCCGAATGGGCGCTGAGGGGCACTTGGGGATCCTGGAGGGTCTGGGGGACACTTACGGGACAGATGGGGGCGGGTACCGAGGGGGTTCTGTGGAGCGCGGGCCATGACGGGCGTTGTAGTCCCGGCTCCAATGCGGCTGAATCGGGCCGCGGGGCATGACGGGAGTTGTAGGCACTAGCGGAAGTATGGTGCCGACTCCAGGCACCGCCCTAAGGCCACAATCCCTGTCGCTGATTGGCTGCGGGCGGTGATGGGCGGGAGCCCCGGCAAATGGGAGGCGGGAACAGCCCATCCAACCCCTCCAGTCCAGCCCAGTGCGACCCCAGTACAGCCCAGTACAACCCCAGTGCTCCTCCAGTCCCTCCCAGTCCAGCCCAGTGCATCCCCAGTACAGCCCAGTACAACCCCAGTGCTCCTCCAGTCCCTCCCAGTACACCCCAGGCCCTTCCAGTACACCTGAGTTCATTCCCAGTCCCTCCCAGTTTCCCCCAGTGTCTTCCATAGTCAGCTCCAGTGTCCCCCAGTCTTCCCCACAGTGTTCCCAGTGTCCCCTGTTTGTCCCAGTATCCCCCAGTATCACTCCCAGTATGTCCCAGTATGTTTCGGTGTGTACCCCCACAGTCCATCCCAGTCCACCCAGATTCCCCTCAGCATTCCTCGTCTTCCCAGGCTGTCCCAGTCCTTCCCAGGGTCACTCCCAGTATGTCCCAGTGTCTCCCAGAGCGTTCCCAGTGTCCCCCAGTATGTCCCAGTCCTCCCCAGTGTTTCCAAGGACAGTTTAATGTCTCAGGGTTGCCGTGGCAGCCAAACCCAGCAGTGGGGTCGGTGCAGTGTCCATGGCCACGGCCCCTTGCAGTAGCCCAGTGCAGCTTGGGCTGATGATCCACCCTCACAGCTGGCCCAGGGCAGGTCTGCAGTGGTTTTGGTGGCACCTTGGGCTGGCACACCCCTGAGGAGTGTGTCTGTTTTCATGGGGAAACTCGGGAGTTTTAGATTGCTTCAAAAATAGACAAAGGGAAAGCCCCTCTTAGGCTGGGTGCAGCCAGCTCTGCAAGCACAGCAGGTCCCAGGTGAGAGAGGACAGACAGGATGGGCTTGGGCAATGTGGAGCAAGGCTGTCCACACTGGGCCAGAGCTCAAGGCACAGCTGCTCTGAGCAGGCCAGAGCTCCTGAGGGGAGAGCCTGGGTCAGTATCAATCACAGAATGCTGCAATCGCCTCTGCTCTAAAGAGAAATGTAATAAAATACACCCTTTGAAAGAGGACAGTGTATTTCTTACAAGCTCTTTGAAATCTTTCTCCATAACTGCACTAGGAAAACTTTAATGGCCCTCTCAGGGCTTTGGTGCTGTTTACATCAGACTCCGTCCCTGAGAGTGTCTTCAAAAAACTTCTCAAGAACTCAAATTTAAACACCAAAGTTTCTTGAAGTTTTAATGGGTCCCACTGAGGGACACGACTGAGAAAGTGTCCCCAGGTTCCAGTTAGAGCAGAACCCTGGAGGCACTGATGACAGGTGGGGACAAACAAGGCAAAGGTGTCTCTGGTGCTGAGCAAACCTGGATGTGTCTCAGGAATGCAAAGGGCCAAGGCTGAGCCCCAGCCCCTGGCAAGGCAGATCCTGTCCCTCCCTCCTTGCTCAGGGCTCTTCCCGGGATGGGTACTGCCATGTGGGGATGTGCCATGCCAAGGGCAGGACCATGGGGCGGCCCCTGCCAGGCTGCTGAGCAGGGACAAGGAGGCCATGAGGCCCCAGGGCTGCAAGGGTCACTTGTCCCCTCGTGGCCTCAGGCCCAGGGCCAGCAGCCATGGCCAAAGGGCTGCACAGGTTGGCTCTGTCAGGGCCTTGCAGCTGCTGCACATCCCTGTGCCCTCTGCAGCCCAGGCTGTCCTGCGGTGTCCCTGCCCTGGCCTCTGTCCCTGCAGGCTGTCATCATCCCCCGGCTGCCCCACCTCGCTGGCCCCTTCCTTTGCTGACAGCTCTGCCTCCTGCCTGCCCCTGCCTGGCCACACAAAGCCTTGGCCTTGGTACCCAAAGGGTTCATTCCATTTTTACCGTGCCTGTGAACTTCCAGCACAGGAACAAGGCATGCAGGGGCTGCTTTCCCAGCAAGGATGGCTGGAAGAGAAGGAGAAGACATCTGGCTCAAGGGTGCAGTGATAGAGAAAACAAGGACTGAATCTGGGAACTCGGGGTGGGATTTATGGAAATGGGTAAATTGTAATTGGCATTTAGCGACTGTATATGAGCAACACACTGGTAGAATTACATGTCCACGTCAGGTTAGGAGTTAATCCCATGTTAGACCTCAGGCCTGAATAAACGATACCCTCTGAAATAGCAAATGAGTGTTAAGGAGCCTCATTCTGATATTTCAGAGATTTGGTGGCAGCGGGGCCTCACAGAACCAAGGAGTCAGCTGTGACACAGCAAGGCCTCGTGGAGCCATGGGTCCATGGTGACACTGTGAATCCAAGGAGACCATTGTGACTGAGGAACCTCATGGAACCAAGAGTCCGTTGTTCAGCTGTGGGGTCCTGTGGAACCAAGGGGAGCACAGTGACATTGCGGGGCCTCATGGAACAATGGAGACTCTTCTGACACTTTGGACCCACTGGAACCAAGGGGCCATTAGAGCATGGCAGGGCCTCGTGGAATCAAGGGCACTACAGTGAACACTGTGGGTGTCCATGGGATGAAGGGGCCATTCTGACCCCGTGGAACCAAGGATGCCACTGTGACACTATGGGGCATCATGGAACCACAGGTCCACTGTGACACAGCAGGGCCTCATGGAACCTTGGAGGCCATTTTGACACTTTGAGGCCTTGTGACACCAAGGAGGCATTGTGGCACTCCAGAGCCCTGTGCAGCCAAGGCGACCATAGTGACTCTGTGGGGCTCAGTGAAACCAATGGTCTGTTGTGACACTGCAAGGCCTTATGGCATCATGGAGACCATTGTGACACTACAGGCCCCATGGATCCAAGGGGCCATTGTGACACTACAGGCCCCATGGATCCAAGGAGCCATTGTGACACTGCAGGCCCCATGGATCCAAGGAGCCATTGTGACACTACAGGCCCCATGGATCCAAGGAGCCATTGTGACACTACAGGCCCCATGGATCCAAGGAGCCATTGTGACACTACAGGCCCCATGGATCCAAGGGGCCATTGTGAAACTACAGGCCCCATGCATCCAAGGAGCCATTGTGACACTACAGGCCCCATGGATCCAAGGGGCCATTGTGACACTACAGACCCCATGGATCCAAGGGGTCATTGTGACACTACAGGCCCCATGGATCCAAGGGGCCATTGTGACACTATGGAGTCTTGGCAGGCCAAGGGGCACTTGTCACACTGTGTGGCACCATGGAACCAAGGGGTCCATTGTGACACTTCAGGGCCCCATGGAACTAAGGATCCATGGAACAGTGCAGGACTCCATGGAACCAAAGGTCCACTGTGACACTGCGGGTCCTCATGGAAGCCTGGAGGCCATTGTAACACTTTGAGGCCTCGTTGAATCAAGGGGCTCTGCAGGGCCTCATGGAACCAAGGAGACCCTTCTGACACTGGGAGTCCCCATGGAACAAAGGGACCATTGTGATACTGTGGCACCAAGGAGACCCCTGTGACACTGCAAGGCCTCATGGAAGCAAGGGCTTGGCCTCCCAGGGGCTACCTGACAGGTCCAGCTGATCTTGGAATGTTGAGAGCTGCCTCTCATCAGTCCCTGGAGAACTGGAGCTCTGTGCTTTCCTTCCTATGGAAAAGAACCATCCGTCTTTCCAGGTGCCCACAGCCAAAACTGATACTCCTCCTGAAAAATTCCCTATATGCAAGGGTTCTCCCAGACAAAAGCTGGCAGGACAGACACCTCTGGTTGGCCTGGTCCTCTGGTGGTCACCTCTCATCTCAAGGAAGTCCTGAGGAAAGTATTTGAGCAGGTTTGACTGCTGGAACATCAATGAGTCTCTCATCCTCTAAAAAAGTAAGATGCTCTTCTGATCATATGTGTCTTTTTTTTGTCATTGTGTCTTACACATGAAATACTATGTTCAGCTAAAAAATATTATTCTTCTCACTCTACCAGTGTTTGCTGAAACAAAACAGCTCGTCTACATATGGATCCAGGTCACCTGTATAAGCAAACACAATAAGGAATCCAGCAGGAATGATTTGTCTCTGCTCCCATCTGTCACATCTCCTCTGGAGCTGAAGGTGCAGCCCCAGCACTTGGGAGGGCTCAGGGGTTCACCAGCTCAGCTCCCACACAGAGAACTTGCAGACCCTGGGCTGTTCTCCTTGGCCCCTGCACGCTCAGCCAGGCTGGGATGGACACTGATGGTTTCTGTGCCAGGCTCTCTGAGCCCAGCCCAGCTCCCTGCAAGCTCTGCCAGCTGCCCTGAGCTCTGTGCAGCACCAAGGGCCTCTCCCCAGCACAGCCCAGCCGGCTCTGGCCCCACAGCTCTGCTCAGCCCGGGCTGCTCTGGCCACTGGCCCCACGGCCTCAGCCCCTGGCCAGGGCACAGCAGCAGCTGCAGCTCAGCCAGGACTCAGCCCCAGCCATGGGGGAAGGGGCTTGGCCAAGGCCAAAGGAGGCTCCCTGGGTGCCCTGCTCCCCTCGGGCTGAGGTGCTGACAGCTCTGCAGCCCCTGCTGCCATCCCATCTGCCCAGGCCAGCACAAGAGCCCGGCCTTGGGGCCCTCCAGAGCTGCTCCTGCTCCAGGCCCAGGGCCCATCCCAGAGCTGGGGCAGCCACAAAGCTGTGCCCATTTCTGGTCATCGCTGCTCTGATGGGGATGGATCCTCAGCACCTTGGAGGTTGCTGATGAATTTTACTACTCCACAGGCCTCTTCTTTCTTGAGCTCTTCAGTTCAGGAATTCAGTGATTTGTTTAAAATTCCCAAACAAAAAATGCTGCTGGGAATTATGGTAGCTTTCAATTCTTCTGTGGTTAATTAGACAGATTTCAGAAGTGAATTTAAAGTGAATAGACTATACTGAAAAAGTTTGTCCAGTTTCCTTTTCCTGTTTAGAGATGGATATCAGCAATGTCCAATTGATTGACCCCCAGCACCTCCTAATGCAGTCTGAATAGATGTGAAAATCAAGACCCTTCATGGCTGACAATCAATAACAATTTGTCCCCAACCCCTCCCCACCATTCCCCTCATCCAACCCCTGGCACTCAGAGCAGCTGAGGAATGGAGTCACACCCAGGGGTGTCCCCAGGGCTCAGGACTGGGGCCAGGTCAGTGAAATCTCTTTATTGCTGATCTGGACAAGGCCATCGAGGGCACCCTCAGGCAGTTCCTAGGTGAGCCCAAGCTGGGTGGGAGTGTGGCTGTGCTGGAGGGCAGAAGCTCTGCAGAGGGATCTGGACAGGCTGGAGCCATGGGCCCAGGACAATTGGATGAGGTTCACCAAGGCCAAGGGCCAGCTCCTGCCCTGGGCTCACAACCACCCCAAATCCCTGGCTCTGCCCTGCCCCTGATCCCAACAACCTGTCCTGTTTCCTTCATCCCTGCATTGCCAGGGACTTTCTGGGAGAAGGGAGCTCTGCTCTGGGGATGGAGGGAGGTCCAAGCGCCACCAGTGGAGTGGGAACCACAACTCATCAGGTTTGTGTCCTTTGGGGGTCCGGAACTGGTGAGACTCAGAGGCACAGAAAGTTTCTCTTCATGGCCAACAGACCATGGTTGAACAGGACACAATTTAATAACAATCACACTCTTCCCTGAGCTATGTGCAACATCCCAGCAGTGTCTGATGAGTCCACGATCCACAAGTGATTTCCATACTAGAATTGATTGTAGACAGCCGTGGTTCTGTTGTAGAAATAAACACAATTAAGTTCTTGTATCAGGATGCTCGTCCTGGTGTGGGGGCAAAACAGCTCAAACATTTCCTGATTTGCAAAGCTGTCAGTGGTGGATGGAGAAGGGAGGTCAGGCTGCTTTTGGTGTTGAGGAAATGCTGAAACCAGCCTGACTCATTCCATCTCCTCCTGGCCTGGCTGATCTCCCCTCTTTCCCCTTCCACCCATTGGCTTCTGTCTCTCACCAGGCCCCCGGTGAAGAGCCTGGCTCTGTGTTCTCCATCCCCTCCTCGCTGGCACTGCCAGACTGGGATGAGGAGCCCCTCAGCCTTCCCTGCTCTGGGCTGGACAAGCCCAGCTCCCTCAGCCTCTGCTCACAGCCCAAGGGCTCCAGCCCCACCTTGGAGGCCCTTCCCTAACCCTGCTCCAGCTTCCAGACATCTTTCCTGCCCTGGGGAACCCAACACAGGCCACAGGGACCTGGATAATCCACGTCCTTGATGTCCTGGTCACACAGCCCTGGCCCCTTTTCCCCATGTCAGGCTCTTGGGTGGATCCTGTGGAACATCCTTTGGTGGAGGCTGTGGCTCCAGGTGGACTGGGGGGATACCAGGGGACAGAGACCCTGCTGGGCATGAACAGCATTGGACTTGTTGGGAGAAACTGTGAGGGGGAGCTGGGGCGGAGTGACCAACCCAGTGACCTCACACAGCCCTCCTGGGATGTCACACAGCCCCTCTGTGATGTCACTACCTGCTCTGTGATGTCATAATCTGCTCTGTGATGTCAGACATCTGTCCTGTGATGCCAAAGCCTGCTCTGTGATGTCACAGAGATGACCTATGATGTCATAGCTTTTTGATGACCTCATATAAACCACTCTGTGATGTCATGGACCATTCCATCATAGATCACTCATGTGATGTCATAGATCACTCTGTGACCTCATGTTACCAGATGATAAATTGTCTCCACCAGGTGAGCTGACACCTGGAGCTTGTTCTCCAAAACCCCAGGCCTATGGAAACCACACAATGCCCTTTGTGTCAGAAGGGGAACTGGAAGTTCACCAGCCTCAGTGTCCTGCCAGCTCAGCCAGGCCCCCGTGAACATTGGGGTCCACGACCACCAGGGACCACCAGAGAGACCCCCAGGACAGAAGAGAGCATGGGTAAAGGGGAGGGGAAATATGTTAATGATTCTGGGGAAATGATTATCAGATATGTGTTTAGTCCAGGACAATCAATGAATATGTGTGCAAAATACAGAATATGAACAGAAACTTTCCTGCACTCAGCATGCTCGGCTTTGGGAGGAGCTATCCCCCATGCATCCGGCTGAATAAAGAATGCTGCTTCTTAATGCTGCATTGGTGTGAAGGAGTTTTCTGTTTTACCAAATTTTTGGTAACACTCCCACTCCCAAGGAAAGCTCTGTCTCCTGCTGCTCACAAACAGAGAAGGGCTGGTGGCAGATGTGGGGGTCATTGGCTGCCTGGGGCACAGTGACCATGAAATAATCAAGTTTTCAATGATCTGTGAAAGAAGGAGGGGCGGCAACAAAACTTCCACACTGGAATTAGGAAGGGCAGACTTTGGCCTATTTAGGATGCTGATTTGGGGAGCACTGAATCAGGTACGGATTTTTAAAGGGAAACAGCCCTTAAGAACAAAGGGGTCCAGGGTGGATGGACACATTTCCAGAAAGTAATCTTAAGGGGGAAGGAGCAGCCTGTGCCAGTGTGGCCAAAGATGAGCCAGTGAGGAAAATGACTGCCCTGGCTGCCCATGGAGCTTTTGTGGAAACTCAAGGGAAAAATGGACCAGCAACTCAGGAAGTGTTTAAGGATGTTGTTAGGCCATGCAGAAAGAGAAGTTGAGAGGTGAAATCTCAATTAGAACTTAACATGGCAGCTTCTGTAAAAAGAATAAAACATGTTCTTATAAAAGATTTATAACAAAAGGTAGGATAAGGAGAACCTCTACTCTTTATTGGATGCAGTGGAGAATATAGTAACTAAAGATAAGGAAAAGGCCAAGCTACTTAACACCTTGTTTGCACCAATTTTCAATATTAGGACAGGATGTCATCAGGACAAGAGTTCTCCTGAGTTGACAGGTGGGCACAGGGAGCAGAGCAGCCCCTAATCCAGGAGGAAGCAGCTGGGGACCTGTTGAGCCACTCAGATGCTCACAGGTGTATGGGATCAGATGGGATCCATCCTAGGGGGATGAGGGAGCTGGTGGATGAGCTCCCCAAGCTGCTCTCCATCATTTACCATCAGTCCTGGCTCAGCAGGGAGGTCCCAGAGCACTGGAGGTGCCAGTGTGAGCCCATCCCCAAGAAGGGCTGGAAGGAGGATCTGGGGAACTCCAGGCCAGTCAGCCTGACCTCGGTGCCTGGCAAGGTTCTGGAACAGATCACCCTGAGTGCCATCACAGGGCACCCACAGAATGGCCCAGGGATCAGAGCCAGCCAGTGTGAATTTAAGAGGGGCAGGTCCCGCCTGACCAACCTGTTCTCCTTTTATAACCAGGTGACCCAGCTGTGGATGTGGGAAAGGCTGTGGATGTGTCCATCTGGACTTCAGCAAAGCCTTTGACACTGTCTCTGACAGCATTTCCTGGAAAAGCTGCACCCACGGCTTGGGCAGGTTCCTTCTCGCTGGGAGATTGAAGAGCTGGCTGGAGGCTGGGCCCAGAGAGCGGTGGGGATGGTGCTGCATCCAGCTGGTGTCCAGTCCCTGGTGCTGTCCCCCAGGGATCTGTGTTGGGCCCAGTCCTGTTTAACATCTTCACTGATGATCTGGGTGAGGGGATCGAGCCCACCATCACCAAATGTGCAGATGACACCAAGCTGGTGTGAGTGTGGATCTGCCGGAGGGCAGGACAAGAAGACACAGCCTTGAGCTGCACCAGGGGAGGTTTAGGCTGGACAGCAGGAGGAAGTTCTTCACAGAAAGGGTGAGTGGGCATTGGCATGGGCAGGCCAGGGGGGAGGTGGCACAGTCACTGTCCCTCTCCAGTGGCACTTAGTGGCATGGTCTGGGTGACAAGGCAGTTTTAGGGCATTGGTTGGACTTGATGATCCCAAAGGTCTTTTCCAGCCTATTTGATTCTGTCATTCTGTGATGATTGGGACACTCTGGGGCCATTGTGACACTGCAGGGCCTCGTGGAACTAAGAGGACCATGGTGACCCTGTGCAGCCCCATAGAACCAGGGCTCCATTGTGGTGCTCTGGGGCCAAATGGAACCAGGGAGTGCCCCGTGACACTGGGTCCTCGTGGAACCACAGAGGCCATTGTGACACTGCGGGGCCTCCTGGAACCGAGGGGTTTCACCATTTTGACACTGCAAAACCAAGGAGAGCATTGGGAGAGTCCAGGGCCCAGTGGAACCAAGGGGCCGTTCTGACACTGTGGGGCCTCATGGAACCAAGGGGACATTGTGACACTGCAGGACCTTGTGTAGCCAAGAGGCCACTGTGACACTCTGGGGCCTCAAGGAATCTGGAAGGCTGTTGTGACACTGTGTGGCCTCGTGGAAACAAGGAGTCCATTGTGACACTGAGGGGACTTGTGGAACCACAGAGAACATTGTGACAGTGTGGGACCTCATGTAACCATGGGGCCTTTGTGACACTCTGGGGCCCCATGGAACCAAGGGGCCACTGTGAAACTGCGGCACCAATGAGAACATTGTGACACTGTGAAGCCCCATGGAACCAAGGAGTCCTTTGTCACATTTTGGGGCCCCATGGAACCAAGGAGACCAGTGTGACAGTGCAAGGCCCGGTGTAACCAAAGGGACATTGTGACACTGAGGGGCACCTTGGAACCAAGGACATCTTTGCAGATGACTCCATGCTGGATGTGAGTGTTGCTCTGCTGGAGAGTAGGAGGGCTCTGCAGAGGGACCTGGAAGGCTGGATCCAGGGGCCAGATCCAACAAGGTGAGGTTTGGCAAGTCCAAGTGCTGGGTCCTGCACTTTGGCCACAACAACCTCTGCAGCACTACAGGCTGAGGACAGCAGCCAGGAAAAAAGGGACCTGCAGGGAACGCTGTGGCCAGCAGGACCAGGGCTGCTGTGCCAGCACTGATCTGCCCCCAGCTCTGCACACAGACATTGCTGCTGCAGCTCCAGAGAAGGCAACAAAAGGGCATCTCTGCAGAAAACTCTGCTGGGAGATACTTGACTTCCTTTAAAGCCACCAAGAGCACAGCCCCTCATTGACACAGTCTGATGCCACAGGGAAGGTGGAGAGAAACAAAATGAGAAATGGCACAAACAATGGCATTTCTTTGTGGAAAACATTAAAATGTAAAACAAAGAAAAAGAACCTCCAAAAGGAAACCAAAAGGAAGTACCAAAGATTACTTTTATTGCAAGTCATTTGGCCAGGAGTTTAATGTTCCTGAAACCATCCAGTCATCAGTCTCCTCACTGCAACCTTGAGCTCCTGGTTCCTCAGGCTGTAGATGAGGGGGTTCAGGGCTGGAGACACCACTGAGTACAGAACTGACAGGGCCAGATCCAGGGATGGGGAGGACATGGAGGCGGGCTTCAGGTGAGCAAACATAATAGTGCTGAGGAACAGGGAGACCACGGCCAGGTGAGGGAGGCAGGTGGAAAAGGCTTTGTGCCGTCCCTGCTCAGAGGGGATCTTCAACACAGCCCTGAAGATCTGCACATAGGAGAAAACAATGAACACAAAACAGCCAAGTCCTAAACAGGCACTAACAGCAATGAGCCCAAGTTCCCTGAGGTAGGATTTGGAGCAGGAGAGCTTGAGGATCTGTGGGATTTCACAGAAGAACTGGCCCAGGGCATTGCCATGGCACAGGGGCAGGGAAAATGTATTGGCCGTGTGCAGCAGAGCATTGAGAAAGGCACTGGCCCAGGCAGCTGCTGCCATGTGGGCACAAGCTCTGCTGCCCAGGAGGGTCCCGTAGTGCAGGGGTTTGCAGATGGACACGTAACGGTCATAGCACATGATGGTCAGGAGGGAAAGCTCTGCTGAGACGAAGAACATAAAGAAAAAGAGCTGAGCAGCACATCCTGTGTAGGAGATGGTGGTGGTGTCCCAGAGGGAATTGTGCATGGCTTTGGGGACAGTGGTGCAGATGGAGCCCAGGTCGCTGAGGGCCAGGTTGAGCAGGAAGAAGAACATGGGCGTGTGCAGGTGGTGGCCGCAGGCTACGGCGCTGATGATGAGGCCGTTGCCCAGGAGGGCAGCCAGGGAGATGCCCAGGAAGAGGCAGAAGTGCAGGAGCTGCAGCTGCCGCGTGTCTGCCAGTGCCAGCAGGAGGAAGTGGCTGATGGAGCTCCTGTTGGACATTGGCTGTGGCTGCACATGGGGACCTGTTCATGGAGAAAAGGACATTGAAGAGTTAGAGGAGATACCTGTAACCAAAATCAAAGCCATTTCCCATACACCCTCCTCTGTAACACACACGGACACTCTTCTGTGTTTAAGAGTTTAGAGATTTTCATTTTAAGCTCCCCCCATGTCTCTCCTGGTATTCTTGGATGTCAGAAACAGTCAACATTCCTGCCTCCCTCTGGTAGAACAGAGTTCCCTGAGGGAAGATTATGAGTGGAGACTGAGGGGAGATGGTCTGTCACTTCATTCTCTTTGGAGTTTCTCTGGGCTTTCACTTTTTCAAATGACGGATGTTCACACTCTCATGTTTCTTTAAAAAACGCTATGTTGCTACTGAGACAGATGGATCCACCACAGCCCTGCTCCACATTTGTAACTCAGAGATGCTCTAGGACAGGTTTGCACCCTGGATTGAAGCTCCCAGCTTGGACTGGAATCTCAGGGAGACTTCCAAGTGTCCTTCTGATGGCACTGGATGCAGGGAGATGCAGCTCCTTCCCTGGCTGCACTGACAGCATTGCCCAGAGCCGGGCACTGGGGACAGCTGTGTCACCCTGAGCCAGCTGTGTCCCCTCCCAGAGCCCCCAGTGCCGGGCAGCTGCTCCCAGCCCTGTGCTCTGCAGAGGGAACTGGGCCCGGGGCTGCAGAGCTGCCCCACGGCTCTGCTGCAGCTCTGCCTGCACAGGAGGGGCTGCACGCCTTGGAGCCCCAGCCCTGAGGGCAGAGGCTTGGCTGGGGGGACAGGAGGGAGGGGGCTTGTTCAGAGGAAGGGACTGCACTGGAGGGGATCCTCTGGACATCTCTAAACTCTCCCTGCCACAGCATTTCTGGGTTTTGCTTTCTCTCCTTCCCTGATCTTCTCTCTGCTTCCTGGGGATTTTCCTCCTGCAGGTGTTTCCCTGTGCCTGAGCTCTCCCTGCCAGCACTCACAGACCCCAAATCTCTGTGCACTCTCCTTGGCCTGACAGAACCCTGCCTGTTTGCAGGGTACTGGCTGGGGGCAGGTTCTGTTTGCAGCTTGGAGAAAGGACAGCTCAGACTGAGCCTGATGGCTCCAGCAGAGGTGATGCTGGTGCTGTCCATGGGCAGAGTGGCTGCAAGCACATTAGGGATCTCCTGTGAACCTATTGATCCCTAAAAGTAACAGTTTGGATGTCTCAGGTGCTTGTCAAAATTCCTAATCAACCATTAATATTTATCCCCCCTCCCTGCAATTCTTCAATACTAGGAAACTGAATACAAAGTTTTAGGAAATGTGCTCATTTTTACCAAAATCATTGTCTTGCAAATATTCTATGACCAATCAGAAGCCCTCAGCATATCAGAGCTTCATGAGCATTTCACCTCCCCTGCACCAGAAATACTCAGAGTTGTACTCACAGGGTCTGTGGGCATTGGGATGTTCCAGCTGTAGGAGATCACTCCAGGAGCTGCAGCTGCATTGTCCTGCATCCAGAGGTTCCTGTGCCAAGGGCTGCCAGGGATTCTGCCCCAGGCACTTCTCAGCACCTTCCCAGCCCTGACTGATGGAAGCTCTCTGTGCCTCTGTGCTGTGCCCGGGCTGGCTGCCGGCAGTGCCCCAGCCCTGCTGGGCTGGGAGAAGAGCTGCTCATCCAGAGAAATGTGCTTTTGAAGCTCTCCTTGGTTGCCAGGATCACCCTCTGTGCCAGGAGCCTGGCCCAGCTCAGCAGCACAGACACAGCACAAGGACTTTAATGACCCTCTGGGGCTTTGTGCTCAGGCCCTGAACATCAGGCCCTGAGAGGGAGCTGCAGAAACCTCTCCAGAGCTCCAAGTCAGAATCCAACTGCAAAGTTTCTTTGACTTTTAATGGGTCCCACTGAGGGACACGACTGAGAAAGTGTCCCCAGGCCCCAGGCAGAGCAGAGAACTGGAGGCACTGATGACAGGTGGGGACAAAGAGAAGCCAAGTCTTGGTGCCCTGGGGCACAGCAGGGTCTGTGCCACCAAGGGCTGTCAGGAGACACCTTGTCCTGAGGCACTGGGGCCTCCTGGCACAGCCCCAGCCAGGCTGGGCACTGTCAGCCCCTTGTCCTGCCCTCAGCATCCCCCCCTAGCCCACATCCCAGTGGCCTCAGGGATCTGCTGGAAGGAGTCCCTGGGGAGCCTTGCTCAGGAATGGCCCTGGGGGCTCCTTCCTGCTCCCAGGGACTGCAGGTTTTTCAAAGCACTTTGGCTTTGGCTTTTGCCTTGGAGTCTCTGAGAGCTTTGTGCAGTCATGGCCTCCAATTATCTGCTGTAATTAGTCCCTGGAGAGGCTTTGTCAGGAACAACACTCAGTGGGGCTCATTAATGCTTCAAGGTACTTCAGTTCTTTTAAGGTACTTGGTGTTTCCCTTTTTATACAGATTCTGTGAGAAAGATTGTGCAGTCACAGCCTGAAATTATCTTTTTTAATTAGCCCCCTGAGAGCTTTGTACTGACACTCAGTGGGGCTCATTGATGCTTTGAGATACACAAGGAGTTTAAGGTACTTTGGATTGTCCTTTTCACTCTGAGTCTCTGAGAGGTTTTTGTGCAATCCTGTCCTCCAATTCTCTCCTCCAAGAAGTCCATGAGGAGCCTGTGTTGGGGATGGACCTCAGTGGCACCCATTAATGGCTTGAGAAACTTTGGGTTTTTACTTTGACTTTGACTCCTGGACAGGTTTGTGCAATCTCCTCTCTGGCCCTGAGGTTTCAGGGCTCAGCTCCAAATGCACCACGGGGCTCATTAGGAAGAAGCAAGTCCTGAGAAGCGATGGCTGTGCTTTGATTTCTCTCTGCTCTAGTGCAGTTCATCTGGAAGTTTTCCTTTTACAGTTATGGAGAAGTATGTCTAAGACCTTCTAAGAAATATGTATTCCTATTTTAAAGAGTGTCTTTTATTGCTGTTCTCTTCTGAGAAGAGCTGATTGCTGCATTCTGTGATTGATATTGATGTAGGGCCGCTCCTAAGGAGGTGTGGCCAGGTCAGAGAAGTTTTACCTTGAGGTCTGACCCAGTGTGGACAACCTTGCCCCACATTCCTCAACCCCATGTGAGAAACAATTTTCACTTTCAAAAATGTATATGGTTTTAAGACCTTATCAAAATACAACAGAAAAGTTAATAAAGTAAAGAATACAGTGCCAGGACCAAAGGATTCAGTCACCGTGTGCTCATCTACAAAATGGATGTTCTGTCTTTTATACCTCCAGCCCCTCCCAAAGTCTTGTCAATCCACTCCTCCTTCGCTGTCCAGTGGTGGAGATCACTTTCTTACAGCTTGATTGGAGCTCAGGCGCTGCCATAGCAACAAGCCGACCCTCCCAAATGCCCTGACTACTGAGGGCATCCCATGATAACAATGCAAGGGGGAAGGGAAAGAGAACTATCCACCTACACAATTTCTCTTAACATCTACTTAATATTCACCCCTTAACTGTGAGAGTCAACCATAGGATTACTCATCTATAACAAACCCCCATTTTCTTTTTCTATAAGTCATTTTGCTTGAACATTTAATTAAAAATTTTGTCTCTCTTGAAAGAGTCATACTAGCATCTGTTGATGTGGGCAAGGACAGTGGGAACAGGAGAAAAGTCTCAGGTTTTCCTTAGACACACTTATTTGGAATGGACAGAAGGGCCTAACAGAGGTCCAGGATGGCTTTGACTCCCATCTATCATGCCTATGTGGTTGCTACCCATAGTCATTGTATCTTAGGGGTCCAGAGGCCAGCTCAGTCTCGCCCTCCAGTCCCTGTTGAATTCAAAGACAGTTGGGGAATGACAGTGGTCCGATATGGCCTTTTGTCCCTACCTTACCATGCCTACAGGGTTGCTACCCACAGCAGGGCTATGCCATCTTCTTGGAAGTGAACAAAGGGGTCTTGCCCTCCTTCCTTTGTCTTATTTTCTTAAAGAAGCTGTCCCATTACCTTTTACAGTCCCTTGTGTACTTCCCCTCAACAGGTGCTGGTAATTCTCATCCATGAAAGCAGGAAGACAGTTCTCAAACTGGCTGGTGGAAGCTTGACTTTGGGCGTCTTGGTGTTTTTCTGGTTGTCTTTCAGTCTCTGCCTGAGATCCAATCTCATTTCACCTGGTCTGGATGTTATATGTAGTGCATTCTTTGTGTTTTTCCTGCTGGGCCTTTAACTCTGTTGGCCTGAGTCCATCTGTTGGCATGAGTTCATCCCCACTCTGCAGTTCACACGGCCGATTCGGTGGTGAGCAGTTCCTGAACGGGACCTTCCCATTGAGGAGTTAAAGGCTGATCTCTCCATGACTTGATCATCACGCAATCCCCAGGATTAATGTTATGGACTCTGAAATCCAGGGTGGCTGTTTGAGGAATTGCCCCTTTATGTCTTAGCCCTTCTAAGGTTTCTGCTATAGATATAACATACTTCTTGGCATTGGCTTCCCCTTCCTCATAGGTGGCAGCCCTCTGGGGTGAGGTCAAAAAGGGTAACCTAAACGTCATTTCATAGGGTGACACCCCCAGATCTGACTTGGGATGAGTTGTAAGTCATAATAAGGACAAAGGGAGACATTTTATCCATGACATTTGGGTTTCAATCATCAGCTTAACTAGAGCTCTTTTAAGAGTTTGATTCATCCTCTCAATGTGACTAGAACTCTGTGGATGCCATGGAGTGTGTAATTCCCATTTACTCCCAGGGTTTGAACAAATTTTTGCAATATTTCAGAGGTGAAATGAGCTCCTTGGTGTCATGATCCGCTTGTGCGGGGTGTCATGATGGTTCTTTTCACCGATCCCAAAAGTGCAAAAAGGCAAACAACAAGGGACTATTAGGTAATCACAACAAATGCACCTTTATTAGGGGCCAAAACAGTAAATGCGATAGTGGGGATCAGAAAGGAGATAAAAGGATGGAGAGAGAGAGAGAGAGAGAGAGAGAAAAGAGGGGGATGGGAATAGCTACCAACACAGGCAAGATCCTCACTGGTCCGGACGATGGGGATCCGTCTGGTCGTGTCGGGGAAGTCTTCAAAGTTGTGGTCAACTCAGGGGTCCAGTTATAGTCCATGGAGGAAAAAAGGGGGGAACATGCAGGACAATGAGAGTCTATTGTAATTGCTGCGGGGGAACAGGTGAGTCCACTGAAACCACCGAAGCAGGATAAACACAATGAAGAATAAGTCCATTGGAATTACTGAAGAAGAACAGGTCATGTCATTAGTGGTTTCCCCACTCCCTGTGGTAGGGGTCTCAGTCTCAGTCCTTGGGAGGAGGGTTTTCCATCTCCATCCGTCTGTCACAGTGGTAATGGGGCAGATGAGAGGTCTTCAGTGAGAGACCACTAGGGTCACCCCAAAGTTCATTCAGCTTCAAAAGGCGAGTGGGCAAATATGCAGTAGGCCGTTCCTTGCTGGGTTCATGCCAGGTCCTTGCTGATTCCTTGCCAAATCCGTGCCAATTCCTTGCCAAGTCCTTGCCAGGCCTTGTTCGGAACAGCTAACGTAACGGTGCAGCAACTGCACCTGCACTGCCGCTCTCTCCAAGCCAGAACTGTAGTGGAGGAAGGGGGTTTCTCCTCGTGGCAATCGGTAGGCAAAAGTGGGGGCTTCAGAGGGCCTTACACTTGGCCTGAATCAATCCTGTTCGACATCCCATATCGGGGAATGATTGATTCTAGAAGTGTTTTACTCACATCATTGGCATTGGGTTTAACTGTGGGTACCGCCTCTACCCAATGAGTCAGGTCACCTACTATCACTAGTAAAAACTTCCACCGTTGTACCTGGGGAAGCTCGGTAAAGTCTACTTGGATGTTTTGAAAGGGTCTTAAGGCTAGTTCTCGCCCTCCCCTGGTGTTTTCCTCATGACCTTCTCATTTACTTGTTGGCATATCACACACCTTTCAATTACCTGTTTAGCTATCCCAAAAATTCCTATGCAGCCCCAGTCCCTTAGTAATTGATCACTTAGTGCTTGTGTACCCCAGTGTGTTGTTCCATGTATGCCTTCTAGCATTTTCCTGGCAAGGGGTTTATTCAACATTTGCCTCCCATCTGCTAATCTCCACTTCCCTTTGTTTTCTTTCTTGGCTCCTGTTTTGAGGAATTCTTTCTCATCTGTCTCACTGAATACAGGGACTTCTTCCATTTCTCTTATGGGGGTTAATGCTATCATTAGTTTTTCTGTCCCTGATTCAGCTGCATTCTTAGCATCTAAATCTGCTAAATGGTTCCCTCGTGCTTCTTGAGTCACTCATTTTTTATGTCCTTTAACATATACTGCTGCCACTTCTTCTGGTAATTGTAAGGTTTCTAACACTTCTAAAAGTAGTTTTTAGTTCCTTTCCCCTTGAATTTAATAGCCCACTCTCTTCCCAATTTTTTCCAAAGGTATGCACTACTCCAAAAGCATATTTTGAGTCTGTATATATTGTTTCTCTTTTCTGTGTGAATATTTCCAGAGCTCACTTTAGGGCATACAACTCACATGCTTGGGCTGACCAGTTGGAAGGTAACTTTCCTTTTTCTAGGGCCACTAACTCTTCATCTGCCATAGCCTACCCCAATACCCTGTGCCCTGGATTACCCGTGAAAATCCATCGCTGTACAATCGTTTTCCACCTTGGAGTGGTTGATCTGTTAGGTCCTCTCTTACTTTAGTTGGATAGTTTATAACTTCTAGGCAATTATATATTAATTCCTCACCAGGTTTTCCATCTAAAACTGGGCAGGGTTGAGTTGGTTACTCACGACTAGCTCTAAACCATTATCTATTAAGATGGCTTCATATTTTAGTACTTGAGAATCAGTGAGCCATTTCTCAGCCTTTTGGCTCAGGATACTCCTTACTGAGTGAGTGGTATATATTTTCAATTTTCCCCCAAAGGTTAATTTTTTGCTTTATTCTACAAGTGGGGCGCTCGCTGCCACCGCCTGAATGCAGGTTGGCCACCCCCAGCTGACAGGGTCTTGCAGTTTTGATAAACAGGCCACTGGTTTCCTGGATCCTCCCCGGTCCTGGGCTAACCCTCCATGTGCTGCCCCTTTTTCTATATCCACAAACAGATGGAAGGGTTTGTCTAAGGCAGGAAGACTCAGTGCTGCTGCACTGACTAATTTTGGCTTTAAAGTTTCAAAATTTGCTTGTCGTCTTCTTCCCACCTAATCTCTTCTTCTGCTAACTTTTCAAACAAGAACCTGATGGCCTGCATGTATGCTTCAATCCATAGCCTGCAATATCCCAACAGGACTAAAAACCTTCTGACTTCTCTCTTAGTTTTTGCCCGTGGGAGTGAGGCTATCCTTGCAATTCTCTCAGGGTTCAGCTGCCGGCTCCCTTGACAAATCACATGTCCCAGGCATTTTACTTCCCTCTCTGCAAACTGGAGTTTCCCTTTTGATACTCAAAGTCCTTGGTCCCCCAGAAAATTTAATAATGCTATGGTGGATTCGCAAACTTCATTTTCTTCCCGTCCTGAGAGAAGCAAATCATCTCCATACTGGATGAGCTTTATCTCAGGTTTGATGGAGAAGAGTTTTAGTACTTCTCCCAAGCCTTGACCAAATAGGTTTGGGGATTTGGAAAATCCTTGTGCTAACCTGGTCCACCAAAGCTGTTGCTTTCTCTCTGAATCGGGGTCCTCCCACTCAAAAGCAAATATATCCCTGCTTTCTCCTGCCAGTGGACATGCCCAAAAAGCATCTTTTAGGTCTATCACTCTAAGCCACTGGTGTGCTGGGGGGATATTACTCAGTAGTGTACAGGGCTTAGGCACTACTGGGTACCGATTCACTGTTCTTTGGTTTGCTTCTCTTAAATCTTGGACAAGCCTGTAAGTCCCATCTGACTTCTTTATTGGTAATATGGGTGTATTTTGGGGGACATACACGGCTCTAAGGTCCCCTCCTCAAGTAGGTCCTGGATCCCTGGCTGCAGTCCTTGTCTCCCTTCCAGGGAAAGTGGGTATTGTCATACCTGAACTGGATGGTTCTCATCAACTATTTTTATTACTATAGATTTCATGTTCAATTTACCTCAATTTTTCAGTTTTGCCCACACCATCTCATGAATTTTGTCCTCATTCTCTTCCGTTAATTTGAATAGCTTAACCACCATTTTTCCTTCCTCTGGGAGTACTCCAATGTCTAACTGCACCTGTAAATCCCACCCTAATAGATTTCACCCTGCTTGTGGAACTAATAGGACATCCCCTGTTGAGGATTTTTTGCAGGACAATGGACACATTCAGCAGATGCACAGTCCAGCCTTCTGGTAACAAAGGAACCAGTTCAAGAAACGGGGTCAGTGAATCCTTGATGACAGGAAAAGAAGAAGAAGTCAGAGGAGTCGGCAAAGTTGTCAGCAAAATAAAAAAGAGAGCTCAGGGTGGGCCAGACAACCAAAGCAAGACGCGTCAAGAATCGGGTGATCCAATCGGCATTTAATTTTAGACACATAAACAGCTAGGATTAACCAATCATGTATTAGCTAGAGACTCGTGCACAGCAGAACTTATTATAAATACAGGCCTCAGTACAATAAAATTGGTTTCACTTGATCATATTGATCATGGTGAGATGTCCCATTTGTGATTCTCCGCACTGCAATTCCTATCTCAGACCCCAGGTCTAATGATGCATGGCGATGCACAGCATCCCTTAGACACTCTAGAAACTCAGATGGAGTCTCGGAAGGCCCCTGCTTAACAGAATACAGGACAGACCAATTTTTGGTCTTTGGGATAACTCTCTCCACTTGCAGTGCTAGCCAATCTTGATAATCTGCTAATTTCTGTAACTCTGCCAATATATTTGGATCCCATTTAGGGTCCCTTGGAGAGGGAAAAATTCTCTTACATCCAATCACCGGCTTTTACAGTTATCCTCTGCCAAAGCCCCTTCTCAGGATCAGCTGCTTTTCTGTTTCAGTGAAAGTATCCAGTAATAACTGGGTGTCTCTCCAATCTGGGTTGTGTTGTTTGATAACATATCGTAAATGCTTCGCAATAAGTATCAGGTTGCTGTGGTAATTTTAGCAATCCTTTCCCATGCCTCTAGATCAGGGGTGGGGAATGGTGCTTTAACCATCAGTCTCCCTCCTTCCGGTCCCACTGCCTCTCGCAGAGTGGCCTGTAACACTGCTTGTCTCCTGGTTCTGGACAAAACCGGACTGCCAGGAGGGGAGTGGGTTTGAGCGGATATCCCTTCCAAGCCTATGTCCTATTTTTTTGGAAAGTCCACCTCATCCTCATCCTCATCCTCCCGTCTTCTAGGAGGCACTTTCAGCAAATGTATTGTATCTTTTTCTTGAGCTGCAGCACGGTAGACCTTATCTGATTTGGTACATGGTTATCCTATGCTGCATGCTGAGCAACATTGCTTAATTTGCCCTCTATTTCCTTTGTTTTCCTTCTCAAGGGCTAACACCAGTGGGTCTGAGGGAGTGCTGAGCCCACAGTCCCTCTCCCATTCCAGATGATTTCGTAAGGCGAGAAACATACCAGCAGAAGAGACCTCATCCTACTTCCTTCCTGTCTTAAAAACAGCATTAACTGCAACAAGGTATTACAATCTAAAGTTCCGGCAGCTGGCCACTTGGCTCAGTCTTCCAGCCTGTATAATGGCCACTCCACATGCAGCATTGGATTAAATCTTTCTTGTTCTCCAATCCCACCTTACTGGTGACTTCTTTCCAGTGGGTTCAGATACATCCCAAAGGGCTAGCTCGGGGAACTTCTTTGCTCTGGTGAGTTCCCATTATCTCCTTCTCCTTCTCATTTCCACCCAAAACTCTCTTCACAAAGCCTCACAGTCCTTTCCCAATTCTCCTCCCACATGCAACCCCAGGTTACAGGTACCAGATGTGATTTTCCACACACAAGCTTTAAAATCTGAGGTTCAATATCGGCTTGATTAGGAAACCTCTGTCCACACTCAGAGCATGTGCCCCGCCGCCTGCTGAACAGCAGTACCAACGCCTCTCACAAACTCCGCACTGCAATAGTGCCCATGGAGGGTGCCAGTCTCTCAAGGTGCCCAAGGCTCCCAAGAACTGCCCACAAAGGCAGGCTATTCCACTTACTCCTTCGTGAATTTCTAAATTCTCCACAGCAGGCTGCTTCCCATCTAGAGAAACTACATTACCAGCTTGTCACTGCTGAGGCGGTTGCAATACAAAGTAGAGGCATTAAGCAGTCTTAGATGGCAACTCTTTATTATCGAAGATGGTTGACTTTTTATACACTTCTAATTGTTTATACTTCTTCTACTTTAACTATTGACTACAGTAAATTAACATAACACTATGAGTGAAAAGTAACAGTGACTTTAATTTACTTTTAAAAAATGCTTTGTTTAGTTACAAAGTTTCCTCTTTATCTTTCTTCAATTCCTCTCTTCTCTTAGTCTCCTTAATAACAACCTTAAAAAAACTCCTTATCAACTTCTTACTTCTCAACTTCTTTGCACTCCTTTAGCTAACAGACCCGCTGTTAGCCCCTTCCACACCAGCTGAGGTCCAGTAAAGCCCCTCTAAATAAACCCATTCATCCCCTTTATCTATCCAATGATTTACTGGATTCAGAAACTCCCAGGGGTCAAGCCCGAACTACTGAGGCAGTGGAATCCTCTCAGTTCATTGAGCCATGGCCCTGGCTGTGTAAGGCATGCTACATGGACACAAGACAACCGGTCCTGTCCGGCTGGGTCCCAGCAGTGCCTCACAGCAGTCCTCCATCCATGTCAGGATGCCGGCCAAGAGAGGTCCTGGGAGCTGAGGCAGCTGATTTTAAGCTTGTGCAGGTGCCTACAGGCCAAGGCCAACGGTGTTCCCTCAGGATATAGCAGTCCTGAGGGGTCTCCCTCATTCAAACAAATCAGCAGACAAATGCATTGTCAGCCAAAAGCCCTTTCATTGACCTGGCAGGAGGGCAGGGGTCTGCACCCAGTGAAATGTTTCTCCACCATGTATAAATTTCAGTGGGTTGATGTAGGAGTTGTATCAAAATCACCATCCATCTTTACACTGCTGAGGTGATTCCATAGGCAGCGGGTTAGAAATACATTGTGTCAGATTCCCATACTTGAAGCTGATGTCCAGGCCCTGGCCAGGAGCGGTCTCGATGCCCCAAAGCAGCACAAAGTCTTCCTCAGGGCTTCCCTGCACAGGGCTGATTCCACACTTGCCCTTAGTTCTTCTGGTAGACTGTGTCTAAAGCTTTTTGTCAGGTCACTCTCATGTCAAGTTAGGCCTGCCAGGTTTTTGTTATGCTAACTGGTGCTAAGTACTTAGGCATGTCTGTGCTAATTACTTGTTTACTCACGTGAATTGCTTGCGCTCACTTATGTCAAACCAAGGCCTTGTTCCATCCCCAAAGGTGCCTGAGGCCACCCGCTCCTTGTGGCACCAGTTGCTTTTCTGTGGAATGTTCTCCCTCCCCCAGGGTAAAGAGGGAGCTGGAGAAAGAGCTTGCCAGGCTGCTCTCCATCCTTTCCCAGCACTCCTGGTGAAGTGGAGAAGTCCGAGCTGAGCGCAAAGGTGCAAATGGAGCAGCCGTGCACAGGAAGGCTCGGTGGGAAGGATGATCCAGGATCCATAGGCCTGGCAGCCTGAGCGTGCTCCAGGGGAAGGCCTTGGAGCAGATCCTCCTGAGTGCCATCCCACGGCACCTGCAGGGAACCAGGGCGTCTGCTGGAGGGTGGGAAAGCTCTGCGGAGGGACGGGGACAGCTGGGGCTCCTGACGGGGTGTTGAGGGCTTCTGTGTGGGAGTTTGGGGGGCTGGTGCTGGTGGGGTGTTGGAGAAGGAGTTGTCTGGAAGGTGAGAGGTCTAGGCTGGAATTTGAGTCAGTTTGAAGGCAGCATCTGTGCTTTGGCACAGCTTTGGTTAGGGAGGGCAGAAGGAATATCTGTGACTTTTCCTCTTCATGGTCCTGATTCTCCTGCAGGGAACAAGAGGGGAGAGCTGTACTTTACTGGCCACTCAGATATCTGTACCAGGGGGAGGATTCGCCCTTTTGCCATCTATTCATTTCTTTGGGCTACTATTGTACCACTGAGTGGACTCTCATTTCTTGAGAGCTTTTATTCCTTAAGAGAATAAGGATATTATCATTCCTTCATGGAAAACCGTTTGTAAACCAAAGAATGGCCCTTTTTTTGCCTCTGTGTAGTGCTCTGTTCTGTAAAGTGACTCTCAGTGGATGACATTAAGGCAAATGAGTTGCTGCATTGAGATGGGAAGCAAAATTCCAACTCTTCACCTTCTCAGGTTATTCAAATTAATTTGGGAAGTTTGTAACTTTTTGAAACTACTTGAGTTGAGCAATGGGAAGTAAAGCTTTCCTGAACTGAAGATTCTAAAATGTCAGATTCTTCTGTGCCCTCGCAGCTAAGGTGTTTTTGTGCTGATGAAGCGATTTGCAGAATAAATAAATAGACTCCACAACTCGATGTAGTTATGAAGTGGGTATGTATGCCAGCGCCCGGCACAAGCGAGATAGTTCTCCAAAAACTTGTGCCCCAAGCCTCAGTCTGACCCACAACTTTATTCACAAAAGTGTTCCATATGCAATACATTGCACAACTTTAGCATGCATATTCAACCCGCCTGTCCTTGCCTCTCATGCTAAATAGGTCCCCGCCCTTCTGGGCATGCGTGGTTTGCTATGGTGGTCACACGGGTGGTCTCTGGTGGTCTCTGAGGCTGAAGATTGTGGTCTTCCTCCTATTTGAACTCTTGAACTTTTCTCCTCTGTGCATGCGCTTTTGGTCCTTTCGTGCCTATCTGAGTAGGTCTGTCAGTCTTGATAAGCTTAGAGGCAGAGGAGCCCCTTTATCTGGGTTCTTTGCATCTCCTGGTCTTTTCTGGCATTGTCCTTTATGCAAGAAGCTTCAGAGATTTGCATTTTCTTATGCCCTTTGTACCACAGCAGAGGTTTCTCAAGTAAAAGGTTAAAATTCAACACATAATTCTACAAACTAAAATTTAAATGTTTTAATTTATTTTGTTAATTCAAGTGAACTACAAAAATCTCTATTTCACTGAAAGAAATTACTTCAATGAGAAAATAATTTCAGCACGGAGTAAGAGCTTCTGACAGAGACCAAGTGTTGCCAGCAGTTGCTCCAGGTGCTCCTGCCAACAGCCCCTGCAGGACGGAGCACAGCCCCCAGTGCACACAGACTTTGGCTGCCCTCTGGCAGAGAAGCCCTTTCGGGACGCAGGTTTCTGGGGCAGGAGATGGGCACCGGTGCTGCCAGGGCTTGGGGGAACTCTGCTTTGGTGGGGACTGTGCCACACCTGCTGATGTCAGCGCTTCCCGGGCCCCAGGGGTCAGAGCAGCATTCGTGCCCTGGCCCACACGTTCCTCGTCTGTGTCACACAGCTGTGCTTAGGATGGCCACCACATGGGACGTGTCCCGAGGAGGCCGTGCCAGCTTCTGTGAAGGCCCCGTGCCCTTCCCAGCACGGCTGCGTCGGCAGCCCTGGGGGCTCCTTCTGCTGCCCTGAGCCTGCAGAGCAGGGCAGCGTTTGCTGATGGTTTGAGCCGTTCCTAAAGATCCTGTTGGGCTGTCTTAGACACTTGGGGTGAGGGATTCCTTCCAACCCGAGCCACTTTGGGTGGACTGGGGGTGGCCCCAGAGCAGGGGGCAGTGTGTGCAGGGGCCCTTTGTGACACGGTGCAGCACGGTCACCGTGGCATGGAACGGGACAGCGTGTCCAAGGGCCCTTTGTGACATGGGGTGACATAGGAGCTGGCGGTGACAAGACCACGCCACAGTGCTCGGAGCACGCGATGGGACAGGACGGGACAGAGTGGTGCCGTGAGGAGCCCCCGCACAGCGCACTCGTTCCTGTCTGACCCGGAGCTTTTCCGAGGCATTACTCCTGCAGGTGACCTCGTGGCCAGACCAGAGGGCTTGGTGACCTCTGGCCTTCCCGAGGCTTCTCTTCTGCAGGTGCCCTCCAGGGCAGACCGTGGCATTTGCTTAGCACGGTCCTTGATGAGGAGTCTCCTGTCCTTGTGGCTGGAGCCCCCAAGACCAGAGTGCAGGACTTGCTGTCCTGTAGCCTTGCCAAGACTTCACTCTGCAGCACTTGCTGACTCGGACCTTTTCCAAGCCACCTTCTCCTGCAAGCAGCCATGAATCCAGGGAGTGTCGTAGAGCACAGGCCTGCGGGCGTGCCCAAGCTGGCCTGGGGGAAGGAGGAGAAAGAAGGCCCTGGGACTGCCCCAGCACAGCAGCCTGAAGAGGTGGAGCAGTTCCAGCCACTGCAGAAGGGTGAGTGCCAGAGCTGGGCCGCAGGGCCGGTGCCTGCAGCCAGCTTGGCCCCATCTCATCCCATCCCATCCCATCCCATCCCATCCCATCCCATCCCATCCCATCCCATCCCATCCCATCCCATCCCATCCCCTGGGCACTTGCCCATGGACAGGACAGAATAGGGGCCAGGGCAGACACCCCACAGCCGTGCTCCATCTCCTGGGACATCCCAGGGCTGTCCCTGCCTGGGGAGCGCAGGGCTGGGCTGTGTTCTCCGGCCTCTCCCGCAGCCCCTCAGCTCAGGCTGCACTCGCTCTTTGCCAGGTGCAGCCGTGCAGCACACACAAGAGCAGGATCCCGCCCATGGCCTCTTCCGCAGAACAGCGCAGGTACCTGCAGCCATCCCCAGCTGGGCTCGGCCTGCTGTCACCGCTCAGCTGAGCACCACGCTTGGAGCATTCCGTGGAACATCCCTGGCTTCCTGCCCTTCTCCTACAGCTGGTTTGCAAATTCATCAAGAGGATTCGGGAGGAAGAGACCAGCACCATGGGCACAGGGCTCAGAGCATATTCACACATCTCCAAAACCAAGGCCTGTGCTGCCCTGCTGGATATGCTCGTAGAGGAGGGGTTTTCCAATCCAAAGCAAGTAAGCAGCCTGTGGCCAGGATTTCATCCTCCCAGGAATTGCTTGGCCTCCCAAGCCATGCCTGCTGCTTACTGGAAGCCTTTGAGGCCATGGCAGTGTGGTGGCAAGGAAAACACTTCTCTGGGGAAGCTGGGGACATTCCTCCCTCTGGCAGCTTTCCAAGTCTCCCCGTGCCTTCTCCAGGAGCCTGCCATGGTGAGGTACATCCACCAGTGGCTCATGGCCAGTCAGTTTGCTGAGCACAGGCTGGACAGGGCCCTACTGGATCTCACCAATGAACAGCCTGCTTATGTAGTAATGTGTCCTGGTTTTGGGCAAATTTGGGAGAAAACCTTCAGAAGGAGCCCCCAGAAAGCAAACCCCCACAGCCCCTTGCTCACCTGGCTCGGGAAGAATTTCTTCAGAGAGTAGTGGAAACAACCTGTTTATTGAGCAGGCAAAGCACTCCCCAACAAAAAAAAAATGAGCAACACCAGATGACAAAAAGTCTTTCTATGCTCTGAAGAGGTGACAAATTCAGGAAGTCTCTCCTGGGAATGGTTGCCCAGTTATCGCTCTCCGGCACTGGGGGTGGCTGCTGCAGGTCACAAAATGCTGGCTCTCGTTGTTTCTTGGTGTTTCCCAGGTCCCAGTCCTGAGCAGGTTCAAATGGTATTCAGGAAAGGGAAAGAAAAAAAACAGTCCAGGGAAAAAATTGGATTGCCTAGCTAAACTAACTAATAAGCAAAAGCAAGGGCAAAAGCAAAAACCAGGAGCAAGAGCAAAGTGAAAGCAAGCAAGCCAGCAAGCAAGCAAGAAAGCCAGCAAGCCCTAGCCTCTCCTAGACACAGACCATGGGGAGAGGTGAGCTGGCTGATAACAAGACAAAACAAACCTTCACTTTTCGGAGCCAGTCCTGAAGGCACAGAACATAACATCAAGCATAAACAGGACACACGATTGGAGATGCAAGCACCATAACGTCACCCTAGGACATTCCACTCCTTATCTCCATATCGTCAACATACTACCAAACATCATGTAAAAACTTCATCAAGTAAAAACTTCCATCTTTCACTTACTCAGACACATTTCCTTCCATCTCCCTTGCTCATCAAGTAAAAACTTCTGTCTTTCACTTACTCAGACACATTTCCTTCCATCTCCCTTGCTCAAACTTTTGACACACATTTCCTTCCATATCACTTGCTCAAACCTTTGACACTTACACATTTCCTTCTGTCTCATGTCGGTGTGGTTTAATGTACAGACAGTGGCAGTAACATCCAACAAACAGTGATATTTGCATATGAGGCTCACCCCACAATCAGATCTCCCTGAGGTACACATTGAGGTCTTCCATATTTCTGCATTATTCACCATGTACAACCTGGTCCCTGAGCAAAGACAATCCCACAAAGGATTTTGTCTGTACTTGCGGCAGAATTGATCCACACTGTGTTCCCTAACAAACCTCTGATATGTGCCACTGGGACTTTATCTCCATCTACTATATTCAGGGACTCAGACTGGGCAGGGCCTGCTCCATTGGTGGAACCTCGGGTGTTAACTAACCAGGCGGCCTTTGCTAAATGCTGCTCCCAGTTTTTGAAAGATCCCCCACCCAATGCTTTCAAGGTGGTTTTTAACAGTCCATTGTACCTCTCCACTTTGCCTGCAGCTGGTGCATGGTAGGGGATATGGCGCACCCACTCAATGCCATGTTCCCTAGCCCAGGTGTTCATAAGACTGCTCTTGAAATGAGTCCCGTTGTCAGACTCAATCCTCTCAGGGGTACCATGCCTCCAAAGGATCTGCTTTTCAAGGCCCAGGATGATGTTACGGGCTGTAGCATGAGACACAGGGGAGGTCTCCAACCATCCCGTGGTGGCTTCTGCCATTGTGAGCATGTAGCGCTTACCTTGGCGTGTCTGGGGCAGTTGATGTAGTCAATTTGCCAGGCCTCCCCATACCTGTACTTGGACCGTGGCCCACCATGCCACAGGGGCTTCACTCGCTTGGCCTGCTTGATGGCAGCACACGTCTCACGGTCATGGATAACCTGAGAAACACTGTCCATGGTTAGAGCCACCCCTCAGTCTCGTGCCAAATTAAAAGTGGCATCTTTGCCCTGATGGCCTGAGGAATCATGGGCCCATTGTGCTAGGAGCAACTCCCCCTTGTGTTGCCAATCCAAGTCTATCTTTGACACCTCTATCTTTGCAGCCTGATCTACCTGCTGATTGTTTTGCTGCTCTTCATTAGCTCTACTTTTGGGGACATGGGCATCTATGTGGCAAACCTTCACAGGTAGTTTCTCTACCCAGGTAGCAATGTCTTTCCATTCTTCAGCAGCCCAAATTGGTTTTCCTCTATGCTGCCAGTTAGCCGCTTTCCATCTCTCCAGCCAGCCCCACAGAGCATTGGCTACCATCCATGAGTCCGTATAAAGGTCGAGCTTTGGCCACTTCCCCTTTCTGCAATGTCTAGGGCCAGTTGAATGGCTTTGAGTTCAGCAAGTTGACTTGATCCACCCTCTCCTTCAGTGGCCTCTGTGACCCATTGTGTGGGGCTCCATAGAGTTGCTTTCCACTTCCGATTCATCCGTACAATATGACAGGAACCGTCAGTGAAAAGAGCGTAGCGTGTTTCCTCTGCTGGCAGTTGGTTGTATGGTGGAGCTTCTTCAGCCCATGTCAGTGCTTCTTGTTCTTCATCTGTGACACCAAAACTTTCACCTTGGGGCCAATTTGTAATTGCTTCCAAAATCCCAGGGTGATTCAGTTTACCAATATGGGCGTGCTGCGTGATGAGAGCAACCCACTTGCTCCATGTAGCACTGGTGGCATGGTGGGTGGAGGGAACCTTTCCTCTGAACATCCACCCCAGCACCGGTAGTCGGGGCGCCAGGAGGAGTTGTGCTTCCTTACCAATCACCTCTGAGGCAGCTTGGAGTCCTTCATAGGCAGCCAAGATTTCATTCTCTGTAGGGGTGTAGTTGGCTTCAGACCCTCTGTAGCTCTGACTCCAAAATCCTAATGGTCGGCCTCGAGTCTCATCAGGCACCTTCTGCCAAAGGCTCCAGGACAAGCCATTGTTCCCAGCTGCAGAGTAGAGCATGTTCTTCACCTCCGGTACCGTCCTGACTGGGCCAAGGGCTACTGCATGAGCGATTTCCTGCTTAATCTAGGCAAAAGCTTGTTGCTGCTCAGGGCCCCAATGGAACTCGTTCTTCTTGCAGGTGACCAGGTAAAGAGGACTCACGATCTGACTGTACTCAGGAATGTGCATTCCCCAAAAGCCTATGACACCTAAGAAAACATGTGTTTCCTTCTTATTGGTTGGTAGGGACATAGCTGTGATCTTGTTGATGATATCGATAAGAATCTGACACTGTCCATCTTGCCATTTCACTCCCAAGAACTGGATCTCTTGAGCAGGTCCATTAACTTTACTCTTCTTGATGGTGAAACCAGCTTCCAGGAGCATTTGGATGATTTTCTCTCCTTTCTCAAACACTTCTGCTGCTGTGTTCCCCCACACAATAATATCATCAATATACTGTAGATGTTCTGGAGCCTCACCCTTTTCCAGTGCAGCCTGGATCAGTCCATGGCAGATGGTGGGGCTGTGCTTCCACCCCGGGGCAGTCGGTTCCCGGTGTACTGCACTCCACTCCACGTAAAGGCAAACTAAGGCCTGCATTCTGCTGCTAGAGGAATGCAGAAAAATGCATTAGCAATATCAACAGTGGCGTACCACTTTGCTGCCTTGGACTCCAGCTCGTACTGGAGTTCCAGCATGTCTGGCACAGCAGCGCTCAGCGGTGGAGTCACTTCATTCAAGGCACGGTAGTCCACTGTCAATCTCCATTGTCCTTCAGATTAACGCACAGGCCAAATGGGGCTGTTAAAGGGTGAGTGGGTTTTGCTGACCACTTCTTGGCTCTCCAGCTCTCGAATCATCTTATGGATGGGAACCACAGCATCTCGAGTTGTTCTGTACTGTCGGCGATGCACTGTTGAAGTGGCAATTGGTACTTTTGCTCTTCTCCCTTCAGAAGTCCTACTGTAGTTGGATTCTCGGACAGTCCAGGCAAGGTGTTCAATTGCTGGACGCCCTCTGTCACAGCAGCTGCTATCCCAAATGCCCACCTGAGTCCTTTTGGGTCTTTAAAATACCCCCTTTGGAGGTAATCTATGCCCAAAATGCATGGGGCCTCTGGGCCAGTCACAATAGTGTGTTTTTTCCACTCATTTCCAGTCAGGCTCACCTCAGCTTCCACCAAGGTAAAGTCCTGTGATCCCCCTGTCACGCCAGCGATGGAGACAGGTTCTGCCCCCACGTGTCTCAATGGGACTAATGTGCATTGTGCACCAGTATCGACCAAAGCCTTCTATTTTTGTGGTTCTGATGTGCCAGGCCAACGAATCCACACTGTCCAGAAAACACAGTTTTCCCACGCCTCTACCTGGCTAGAGGCAGGGCCCCTCTAAGCTTGGTTATCCTTCTTTCCCTGGGCATATGTCTTAGAGCTTCCTTCAAGGGGATCGGACATGTCATCATCATCATCATCATCATCATCATCATCATCATCATACCTGGCAGCTTGGCTATGGGCAACTGGAGCTGCTTTCCTTTTGGTGGAACTTCCTCTCTGAGTCTTGCCTTCCTTCAATTCATGCACCTGTTGTGCTAGAGCAGCAGTAGATTTTCTGTCCCATCTCCTCATGTTTTCTCCACAATCACTCAGGAAGAACCACAGCTCAGCTCGTGGGGTGTACCTTCTCTCCCCATCTGGGGAACGTCTGCGTTGGATACCAGGGCCTCTAATTTGTACTGCCGAGATTTGGAGAAGGTCCTCTTTAATCTCCTCCCTGAGTTTCTTGTGATTCTCCTCTATCTTGTCTTCTAATTTCTGCAGACGTGTTTCCACTGCTGCAATTCTGGCGTCTGTTCGGCCATGCACAGCATCTGCATATGCCCAGAGCTTCTTCACCATATTGAGCACGGTCTCGTCCTTCTCATCCTGCTTCATTATTGCTAAAGCAGAAGCAAGTTCATGTGGCTCAAGCCGTACAAGTTTTCGCCACATCACAGATGTACATGGTACCATGTCTGGATTCCCAGTTGTTATTTCATTGGAGAAGATAATCTCTGCCACTGCCATTTCTCTCAGGCGTTGGATCCCTTGTTCCATAGTCTTCCACTGCTGCATATAAAGATCATCTGCACACAGGTATCTTTGTGCTACACTTTCCAGGAGCCGTGCCCAGAGGCTGTGAGGGTTAGCCGCCTTCATCATTCCTTGGTCGATGACAGGATCATGTGACAGGGATCCCAAATGCCTCGCTTCAGTGCCATCCAGAATTGTAGCTTCACCTGCAGCATCCCAAAGACAGACCAACCAGCTAATTATAGACTCATTAGGTTGTCGAGTGTAATCCTTTCTTAGGCCACAGAGGTCCTTTAGGGAAAAGGACTCAGTATTGGCCTCTGATCTTGTACCAGTTTCTTTGACTCCAGATTTTATGTCAGGAGGCGTTGAGGGTCCTTCTCCTGCATCATAATCATCATCGTCATCCACTGGTCGATCGGTCTTGTCTGTGCACTTTCCACTTCTCGTGCTGGTAGCAACAGCCACTGATTGAGGCTTACAGTCTGGTTTAGCTGCTGGCCTCGAGCCTGGGCTGTTGGCTGCAGCCTGAGTGACTGGGATCACTGCTGATTTATCTCCCTGCCCCACTTCCTCTGTCTGCTGCCCTACAGGACCTAGCAGAGTACGATAAGCATATGCCAGGGCCCAGCTCACTGCAATGATCTTCTTCTCCTTAGAGGTATCATGGCACTTCTCTTTCAGGTACTTTGCCACCTCAGCTGGGTTCTGAATTAGTTCACATGGAAAGTCCCAGACTATAGGGTCAGAAAACTCCTTTAAGATTTGGTCCATTTCCCACACCACTCAGGATTTCTCACACCTGTGTCTACTCCTGGGTCAGGGGTCTCATCAGCCCTTCTAGAAATCTCAGCCCTCATTCTAGAGAAGCTGCAGACTGTATAGAGAAAGCTTACCAAATTAAATACCAGAAAGATGGTCTCTTTAACATTCAGGGGAAACTGAACATTCTCCAACAGGGATGTAACAGATTCAGAGGAGAAGAAGGAAAGCAAAGGCTGAAAAGCCTCATCTCCTGCTTCTCCTCTAACAAACTGGGTGCACAACCATAACCATGAACCAAACATTCCTGGAACAGACTCCAGCACCTTTATAAACCTCCTGCAAGCCATTACAACCAAGCCCAGCCCAATGGATATTCTGGTCAGTGCCCCTCTACTGCAAAAACTACGTATTAGGGACAATACCGGAGCTATTTCTGGATAAGAAAATAAACCTAGGGACCATAGAGGTATTAAGACCTCAAAAAACCCTAGGGACCAGAAACACATGCAGGCCTGCACCTCAAGAGACATTATGAATTCAAAAAGCATAGCCAGTAACTCTCTATACCAGCCCAGAGTAATTGCAACCAAAATATGATTAGAACAGGGTTTTTTCCACTCTCTCGAGCCATGAGTTGGGTGCCAAAATATTTGCCCTAGTTTAGAGCAAATTTGGGAGAAGACCTCTGGAAGGAGCCCCCAGAAAGTAAACCTCCCACGGCTCCTCCCCCACCTGGTTCAGGAAGAATTTCCTGGGAGAGAAGTGGAAAAAAAAAAACCATGTTTATTTAACAAGCAAAACACTCCCCAACACAAAAAAACAACACCAGATGACAAAAACTCTTTCACCGTTCTGAAGAGATGACAAATTCAGAAAGTCTCTCTGGGAGTGGTCGCCCAGTTCTCGGTCTCCAGTGCTGGGGATGGCTGCTGCAGGTCACAAAATGCTGGCTCTCGGTATTTCTTGGTGTTTCCCAGGTTCCAGTCCAGAGCAGGTTGGGATGGTATTCAGGAAAGGGAAAGGAAAAAAAAAACAGTCCAGGGAAAAAATTGGATTGCCCAGCTAAACTAACTAATAAGCAAAAGCAAAAAACAGGAGCGAGAGCAAAGCAAAGCAAGCAAGCCAGCAAGCCAGCAAGCCAGCAAGCCAGCCTCCCCTAGACACAGACCATGGTGGCGAGTTGAGCCGGCTGATAACAAGACAAAACAAACCTTCACTTTCAGAGTCAGTCCTGAAGGCACAGAACATAATATCAAACATAAACAGAACACACGACTGGGGATACAAGCACCATAATGTCACCCTAGGACACTAACCGAGGGAGTTCCACTAAAGTGAAGATAGTATCAACCTCCCATGACCGAGCAGCTGGGTATGATCTGTCAGATCCCCTTGAAGATACCTGTACCATGTATGCCCAGGAAAGAAATAATAACCAGGG